>NC_039358.1:32815511-33165820 GCF_003573695.1 Papaver somniferum | reverse complement strand
AAAATTGTTGGAAACAAAGCACTATAATCAAATTACACAAAGAAACCGCTGAGTCGCGTACTAGGTCGCTATCTTTAAGGTGTTTCGCGACTCTGCCTCTTGATTGTGCTAGCAGTCAGTTTTTTGTCGAAACCCTATGGGATAAAACAGCTTATCTCTTTCGATTTCTCTGCACTGAGAAATCGAATCAATAATAACTCTTTCAACAACACTTGCTCAGAAAAACTTGACGAAATAAAAATAACGTTCTATTTCTTTTCTTCCAGAAACCAGTTTTTTTTTATAATCAAAAAGAATCAATGGAATTAATGGAAAATTAATTTTCGATTAAATGCCAATTAAATTTCTTTGTAACAGCAAAAAAACGGCCGTATTAAAATTTCAACATTAACTGTAATTAATCATGATATAATTATCTTAATACGTTTTGAAAATTTAAGTTAAAAACAGCAAAAAAATTGTTTCTGGATCAGCAGACCTCCCAAGACCCCCAAGGCCCCGCTCCCGGACTAATGTAATATAATATATAGTATATACCCTAGTGAAATTGTGTGGGGTGGGAATTGAACCCATGCCTATAGTGTGGGAGCTCAAAACAATGCCACCATACTATCTCTCTAACTTTGGCATATTATTACAAAACTATGTTTTTAAATATATACCCAAACAATCCCCCACTTATATTTTAAAACATTGAGCAAGTGCTATACAGTTGTGCATAAGCAAAGGTGCCTTTCGACTTGAACCTCTACATAGTGTTGAACTTTCTAAGTATCAGGTAACTAGAGTGACTCTCGTCTTGAACTCTAACTAATAATAGATTATACAACACACACAACTATATCTTAGAGTAAAGTTCTTAATTTTGCACATTAGGGCCATGTGCTTATCCCTTTCTTAACGAACGATCTAGAGAAATGCCCAAGTTCTCATAGAAGGCGGCCACACCTTCACATTCGTATAGGTGAGTCTATCAAGGATACTCCTGTATATCCCACTCTTAACTTAAGAGCTATAGACATCATTAAGAGTTTAAACACTCAACCTGTTTCCCACTTCAGGATATCATGCTATGGGAATGCATGACTCTATCATATTATTTGTAACTTCGTCTAGTCCCTTTGAACCTATTTCTAGGTTGGGTATCCATTACAAATGACTCAACTTCTCACGGGCAAAAGGCCCCAAGGCCCCGCTCCCGTACTAATGTAATATAATATATAGTATAAATAGTATATACCCTAGTGAAATTGTGTGGGGTGGGAATTGAACCCATGCCTATAGTGTGGGAGCTCAAAACAATGCCACCATACTATCTCTCTAACTTTGGCATATTATTACAAAACTATGTTTTTTAAATATATACCCCAACAATCCCCCACTTATATTTTAAAACATTGAGCAAGTGCTATACAGTTGTGCATAAGCAAAGGTGCCTTT
Organism: Papaver somniferum; assembly: GCF_003573695.1. Lineage (NCBI taxonomy): Eukaryota > Viridiplantae > Streptophyta > Magnoliopsida > Ranunculales > Papaveraceae > Papaver > Papaver somniferum. The sequence continues at coordinate 33,164,380 of NC_039358.1, read as the reverse complement.
CGACTTGAACCTCTACATAGTGTTGAACTTTCTAAGTATCAGGTAACTAGAGTGACTCTCGTCTTGAACTCTAACTAATAATAGATTATACAACACACACAACTATATCTTAGAGTAAAGTTCTTAATTTTGCACATTAGGGCCATGTGCTTATCCCTTTCTTAACGAACGATCTAGAGAAATGCCCAAGTTCTCATAGAAGGCGGCCACACCTTCACATTCGTATAGGTGAGTCTATCAAGGATACTCCTGTATATCCCACTCTTAACTTAAGAGCTATAGACATCATTAAGAGTTTAAACACTCAACCTGTTTCCCACTTCAGGATATCATGCTATGGGAATGCATGACTCTATCATATTATTTGTAACTTCGTCTAGTCCCTTTGAACCTATTTCTAGGTTGGGTATCCATTACAAATGACTCAACTTCTCACGGGAAAAAGTCCCAAACTTTTAGAGATATTCCATACCTTTTCTCTTGCTAATCCTTTCGTCAAAGTATCAGCTATATTTCCTTCAGACCTTACATGATCTACTCTAACAACACCAGTTGTGAGAAATTCTCTAACTGTGTCGTGCTTTCGACGTATCTGTCGATTCTTACTGTTATTATAACAGTTCTCTACTACTCCGATAGCCGCGGTACTATCGCAGTGGATCAAAGTGGCTGGTATCGGTTTTTCCCGTACTGGAATGTCTGATAACAGACTCTTCAGCCATCCTGCTTCTTCACTAGCTGCTGCTAGTGCCATCAATTCAGCCTCCATCGTAGATTGGGCTATAATTGTCTGTTTCTTTGATCTCCAAGATACAGCGCCCCCAGCAATAGTAAAAACATATCCACTGGTGGCCTTGGAATCATCTGAAAGAGTATTCCAATTAGCATCGCTAAATCCTTCAAGGACTGCGGGATGCCTCTTATAGTGTAATCCTAGGTTTGTGGTTCTTTTCAGATACCGCATAACCCTCTCAATAGCATCCCAGTGTTCCAAACTAGGATTATTGGTAAACCTGCACAGAACTCCCACTGCATATGCAATGTCTGGTCTTGTACAATCAGTTGCATAACGCAGACTTCCAATTATACTAGCATATTCAGATTGTCTAACACTTTCTCCAGTGTTCTTAAACAATTTCACATTAGGATCAAACGGAGTACAAGCAGGCTTACAATCAAAATATTCATACTTTCTCAGAATTTTTTCAATGTAGTGAGATTGATCCAAACAAATACCACTACTAGTTCTAGTTATTTTGATTCCCAAGATTACACTAGCTTCACCCAAATCTTTCATGTCAAAATTCGAACTAAGCATACCTTTAGTTTCATTGACAACAGATAAATTGGAACCAAATATCAGCAAATCATCCACATACAAGCAAACAATCACACACACATCATTCTCAAATTTATAATAGATGCATTTGTCACCCTCGTTTATTCTGAAGTTATGTGAAATCATTAAATTATCAAATTTCTCATGCCACTGTTTAGGAGCTTGTTTTAAACCATAAAGGGATTTTTCTAGCTTACATACTTTCTGTTCTTGTCCAGGAATTACAAAACCTTCAGGTTGTTCCATATAAATTTCCTCTTCTAGTTCACCATTCAAAAAGGCAGTTTTAACATCCATTTGGTGAATAACAAGATTATGAGCAGCGGCAACAGCAATCGAAACACGTATAGATGTTAATCTAGTAACAGGAGAATAAGTATCAAATAAGTCTACGTTCTCTCGTTGCCTAAATCCTTTAGCAACAAGTCTAGCTTTGTGCTTCTCTATCAACCCTGATAAAATGATATCAACATTTAATATGACTGGTATCCCTTTTATGAATCTTGAAATGAGCAGAGAATGAGACGAGAATAACTTGATAATAGAATGAAAGGGATAAAGACTATAATTACTGAAGCGAAAGAGGGAGAGAAAGGAGCGCTGCATTCAAAGTTCATGCAGCAAGGGAGATAGCAAATCATAGATGGCTACAAATGACGCTTTTGCTCTTCTTCGAATTCTTCCACCAATAGCAGCCGCCTCTTACGTCTCAAACCCACTTCTTCTCTTTAATTTATTTTCATCACTAAAGCAGTCGTGCTTTTCAGACAGATATTTGCATCACTAAAGCCGACATGCTTTTCAGATTGAAATTAAGAACTATAAGCAAATATGAGAAATAGTTTCGCCTCCAATAGCATTTGCGCCTTTTTTCCTTGTTCTTCTTCTTTTGTTCCAAATGACTCCAAAGTACCTAAATACTCAAAAACAAACATAAGATACATAGTTTACAAGAAAACTTAGCAAAGAAAGCATAAATACTAGATATAAAATTAGGTGTTTTAAACACTTATCAGATGTTGAGGCTTCTATTGCTGATGTGGCTTCCGGATGGAATATTTGCTGCCCGAAAGATTGTCAGGGAAAGTGTTTGAAAGAGCTCTGACCAAAGCATTGGCAATTCACGCATTAGCTTTCAATGCCTAGCTTCTCCTTTTTTATTGTTTCTTTTCATCGCTTAGTTTTCCTGATGCTTTGCAGACTCATTTTTTACCTTCCTTGTATTCTTGGAGAAGTTAGGGCTTCTCCAATTATCATCCCTCTTGCGGTTTCTATCTTTGAATAAAACTCCTCATTTTGAAAGGCACAAGTCTTCCATTAGAATGGGTTGGTGTTTCTGGTTGTGATCTGATGGTTAATGGTTTTTCAATGATTTGGGATTTATTTGGTATATGTTCTCTCTCTTTTTTTTTTCTCTGAGATTCGGAAAACTCATTCGAAAAGAAAGGTATGCTTTTAAATAAAAAACGAAAACCTAATGAAGAATGCAAGCGGTGCATTCATCTCGGGGGGGATACAAATATCAGGTGGAAGGAGAAGTTGTTGAAGAAAATACTAAAGGGAGAGTGCTGGAAGAGAAAGTAGTACAGTGTTTTAGGTATTGAAAGGCTAGAGCCATTGCGAGTGAACTATCACACCTCCCAGCTTGTCTGTGTTGATGATCTTGCAATAACCCCCCAAAAGGACGTCTGCCACCAGATATGGCTCGTCTTCTTTTTCCTTGGGTAAGTCGGTCCGAACAGCTATCTTCACCATCATCTTCCCGACTTGAAACGAGTTCGCTTTTACCACCATATCTCCGATTTGAAACGAGTTCGGGTGTTGTGTAACCGCTTGAATCTTGGTCTCGTCGGTTTCGATTGCAGCTTCCAAATTCTTAGCAAAGCGTTTGAATGGCCCAGCGCCCCACTAACATCTCTTGACAGCGTCCGCGCCGGTAGTCGTGTTGAGTCCCCATGACAGAATAGGAGAAGAAATGACTGGTTGTAGAGAAGATCGGTCGGCCAAACTTACTTGTGTTTGGAATCTATGAGTTAGCGCCAACGGGTTTTCTCCAGGTGACCGAGTTTCATTGGTAAATCGTCGGCACGGCAGCAGGTGTGACGGTTTGTTAGGGATTCTTTCGAGCGTTGATATCGGTAGAGGGGATGTTCCCAATTTTTCCTTGTTGTCGAGTACCCACAAGTTCCCAAATATCATGTCGTACCCTAGTTCTTTGACAATGTGGAATTTGCTATGCGTGATAGCGTCTCCCATCCTGATCTCGAGGTTGACGTAGTCGTACGCGTTCAAGGCTTCCCCTTACGGGCTCTCAATCACGGACGGGGAATGGGTAGCTTCTTGTTTCAAAAATCCCACAGCTTTCAGAGTCTTGAAGGTAACAATGTTGAAGTCAGAGGCTGCGTCGACTAGCGTGTTGCCGAATTCAATACCTCTTAAATAGGACGTGGTCAGCAGTCCCCAGTTGTCCTTTTCAGTTCTGCTTCCTGAGAGAGTTTGGGCTCTTGGCGTGTCTTCCGTAGTGGGAAAAGCCGTTTGCTCGACCGACACGATTGAGAGCCGTGAAGATATATTGGCACTGCACCTTGGAAAGGTAGAGAATTTCGCATACATGCTGCATCATGGATTGTATAGTCTCGTGCATGGAGTCCCCAGAGGCTCCACAATTCCTCACCAGAAATGGATCTCGATGTACTCCCTCGCCCCAGCTGAAGTTCCCCTGCTTCTATCTTTTCTTTGAAGATATGCTTTAGTCTATTGCAATCACTGGTTGGGTGATGAACAAATCTGTGGTAGTGGCAGTATTTGGGGTTTGCCATCTCGGCCTCAGTTGGTAGGCGTCTGGGAGATGGTAGTCTGATAACATCATCTTGAATCCATGCTTCTAAGAGATCAGTCACCTCCTCAATGGGAAACGGGAAATACATATAATTTCCTTCAGCTTCGTGATGACGCATGGGAGCTTCCGTGGCGGAGTTGCTCGTCGTGCTGGTGCTTCGCGTTTAGGCTCCTAATCTGCAGCTGTGGCCTTCCTTTTTAATTCCTCGTTTACTACGCTCACAGAGGAGGGACCGGCGTTGTACTGTTTGTTGATGAGACGCCTATTCCCGCGAGTTTCGTGCACGTCTCCGGCTCTGGTTGGTCTAGCTCTTTCCAATAATGTTGGTGTTGTCGTTGCTGATCGCTTGGCAGCTTCATGGAGTTCAGAGAATGTCTGGAAACGCAGGTTCTCTAGCAAGGCGCGGTAAATGGGAGCCACACCGTTGATGCATGAATTCACCAACTGTTGCTCGGTCAAGTTTGGGTCATGACAGTCTAGTGCTTGAACCCTGAATCTCTTGACAAAATCATTTGGATGCTCGTTATCCCGTTGGTACATCCTTCTTAGGTCCGAGAAGGTAACTTGTTCAGACACAAAAAAGTACTTCTTGTAAAATGCGGTAACCATGCCAACCCAGTTGGGGATGTTGTTTGGCGCGATGTTGTTGTACCATGTGTACGCTCTTCCGATGAGCGATTTCGAAAACTCCCTCAGACGAAGAACGTGATTGTATTCATGTTCGCCTAGGGACTCCAGGAATCGATAGAAAAGCTCACGTGCATTTCTGGTACCATCGTACAGGGTGAATTGAGGAGAGGAGTATCCTCTTGGAAGAGGAATTCTTTGTATTTCAGGGGGGTAAGGAGGTTGATGCTGATGCATGTCTACTTCATCATTCTTGATTCAGTCCCGGAGAAGTTGCTCTAGATCCTCTTGTGTGACAAAATTGGACGGCTGATTTCTTTCCAATGGGGTTCTGGCACGAATCTCCTCGTCCGCGGAGATGCGTTCCGCCGAGGTGCTGGCATTGGGGGTGTTGGAGGCGTTTTTCATCGGCTCTGGAGGGCGTGACTCCTGCGGCAGCCGCTCTTCAGGGCTTTGAGAAAGACGAGTACTTGTTTTTGTGTCGAGACCATGTCCGTCTGGGCTCTAGCGAGAACCTCCTGTCGTTCCATCAAATCAACGATGGTGATATAGGGTCGTCTTCCTCTGGTTCCTCCGGTTTCTCGTCCCGTTGGCGGGGTAATTGGAGTCTTAGTGGCGGTTGGAGGCGCCATGCTTGAAGAGGCGTTAGGAATGGTAGCGGAAGCTCTGGCCCTGGTGAATGGCGGCGTAACGTCTGAAGGGGCGCTTTCAGTACTGCCAGGATTAGCAAGTTGCGCAAGAACATTAGAGGCGGCAGCGGCTCTAGCCCTGGTGATCGGTGGTGTTACACTTGAAGGAGTGCTTTCGGTGCTGATGAGGTCAATAGGTGGCGTAGTGATCGTAGTCGTATGCGTCAAAAATAATTTCACTTTCCTAAAGTATATGATAAGAAAGAGTTCGTTTCCACAGGGAGGCAATTGTAGTTATTATGTATTCAATTTCCTAAAGTAACCAATTGGGAGGATTTCTGATTTTTATGTAAGTAATAAAAGTAAATCAAAAGCAAAGTAAATTGGAGAAAGTAATCAATAGAAAAAAATATTGGTCAAGGAATTCATCTTCTATCTTAAACATGTGCTTGCATACATGATTAGAATTACAATTTAATCTCTTTTATTATCAAAAGCCTAGAGAATCAAGAGAGCAAGATAATCTATTAATTTCCCAAGTTCATCAACACACACATTAGAGCTGTGTATGTGAATTGTACCTAAAGAATAACCTAACGCCTTGCGCTAATTAAATTCAATTCCCAGGAGCATTAAGTTTTGGAAATAGGCTAATCAATGCAATTGTCATACATTGCGCATGAAAATTCGGACAATGGTAAAACTTTACATATGATGACGAGAGTGTATCACTACAAACCGTAATCATATCATGCTCTTGTATTCGGGATTATCGCTCGATGAAAAACCCTAAAATAGCTATGGACAAGGATGCAAGTTCAATTAATTGGCCACTTAACTAAACAAACATCTAAGTCCTATCATAATACATCAATCATGTGATTATTAAAAACAGTAGAGAGTTGAACGATAATCAAGAGAGAAAACTAATGCATTAATCAAGCACAAGTTGTAGATATAGGACTACATCCTTAACCAATAATAAAGAAATTAGCTACTCATAGCTATGGAGTTCATCATAATCAATAATCAAATAAAGAAGATGAAAGCAAAGCAAACCCTAGTAGCGTAAACAAAAGCGGCTCTCTCCTTAGCTTCAAGAATAATACGTCCTACTTTAAGTTGTAGAAAACTTTCTCCTTTATAGCTTCTCTTGTTCCAAAATTAGGTCCAAGTCTTCAAAGTCCATGAGATAAAAATCCACCAAGCCCATATGTGAGAAAAACCCATGTAAAAATTATCCCAAAAATATGACGCCGGAAAACTGGGTACACCGTCGGAAGTTGGCCGGAAAAGTGGTCAGAGAAGTATCTCAAGTGATCGGCAAAGTCCACCCGGTCACCGGTCAAACATAACAGCATACCGTTAAATATAACGGTCAATCTTCACAGTCACTAACGGCGTTAACTGAGTCAGGTTCTGAATCCAACTAACTACGCTGACTCAGCTTAGTTACCAGGCCTAAACATTTGCCTGGTCTGAACTTGTTCTGCACTACAACACTACCATTGTGCTTCACCAGCTGTTCGTCATGCATCTATATCAGCCTAACATGCAGCTACACTTCCCATTCTCAACATCATTTGATCCTTGCCTTAACTGCATCTACGTGTAGCTGCAACTCCATTAACCATACCTTTCATCCCTGCAGTTTCACCACTTACTGCTTCCTCTACATCCCAGGTTAGATGTATCATTCAATCATCAGCTCACTCCATCACAGCTTCCCTGTAACAACCAGAAGTAAACAACTCCAGTTGCATCTGCACATACACCCATTGGCACCTGCAACTCTAACTTCAGAATTCCACCAGTCTAACCAGCTGCAATGCATATCACTGCCAACTTCAACCACCTGCAACTCTATTACAACTACCACCGCTTCCCTGAGTTCATCCCAGGCAGCACCAATTCGAGCCAGTGACAATCATCGATTCCACCTGCATTATATCAGCTCATTCATTCGTCAGTTCTCAATTGCTGCAACTTCCATCACAACAGTCTTAACTTCCAGTTGCACGTCACAACTGCAACTCCATCTCAATCAGGGCTTACTCCATCTGCAATATCCTGCTCATCTGCTGCAATGCAACTTGCCTGCATAGCCAACTCACCCCTGCACAATGAACTCAGCTCATACCAACTGACAGTCTCATAGCACCGGTAACCACTTGGCCTGTAACTCCATATACACCCGCTGCTCAAAGTTCAATCACCACCAGCATCACTCATGAAGCAGTAGCAGCTCATACCCTTACATAACTTGCAAATGCAGTTGCACAAGATTATTTCATAGCTACACCAGTTCTTGCCTGTTCTTGTTGACCTGCAACTGAACTGTTCAATATCATCATCTTCTCAGCCATGAACTGAAACATCAAAGACTGCAGTGCGTCTTCTCAGTTCAAAGCTCATCTTCTCTACCTGCACTTTGAGCTTAAAACTCAACAAACCCATCTCTGCAAACACCAAATCGACACTAATTTCATCTCAAGTCTCTGCATCTCAAGGCTATGGAAGCATTCTATGTATATTTCCATCTACTTCTCACTGCAAACTCCAACAACACATTTGTAGCAGCAACAACTCAAATCACACACTCAACATCATCACAGCTGCCACTGCCCCAGCACTTACAGATTCACTTCAATCTCCTTGGCTTCACTGCAAACACATAATCATCATAAATACCACCAGTGTCATATCCTTCTCATTGCATCAACCATTCCATCTTCCCTGTAATCTCATCCAGCACCAAACTGCCTAGCCATTTCTATTGCAACTGCATCATCATCACAGCTCAAAGTAAACAACCCATTATAGCAATCTTAGCTCAACCATCACCCTGCAACATAACCTAAACATACATCTCCATCTGTTTCCATTTCTAATGTATCATCAACTGCTACACTTTATGCAACTTTTCCATGTCAATACCAACTTCACTGCCATGAACCACCAAATTTCAATTTCTTCTCGGCTTCTCAAACTCTGTCAGCTATAAATCCAGCTAAAACCCACTCTTAAACTGTGAATATCTCAGCCAAGACAACAACATCAGATCCATGTTCTTCCCCAAATTTCAATTCAGTTAAAACCCTAGTTTATAATTTCTTCTCCAAGCCATTCACCCATAAATCGATTGATACTTGAATCTGAGTTGAACCCGACTCTTAATCATTACAGATCTCAAGCCTTGTTAACTTCACTATTCAACTCAAACTCTGCAAAACCCGTCTTTTACTGATTCTTCAATCTGAGAACAACACCATCTCCTCCCTGTGCTCGTCTTGAATCCACAGCAGCCCTGATCTCTCCTCTTCACCATTTCTTCCCCTGAATCTCTCTGATTTCCCGTTCATATTCTCTAAATTTCTCGATTTCTCTGAGAAATTGTGCCGCTGTAACTTCTTTCTCAATTTCAGGTGATGTAGGAAAGACGGCTAATGATAATGATAAGAGAAATTTAGGGTATGTGTAGGAAATGAAACTGGTTAACCCCACTCAAGTGAAGTAGATAGGGGATACCTAGAATGACTCTAGGCACCCGTGAATAGGACAAGGGCCAACCAAATGGCAGCTCGTATGTTGATTTAGCTCGACTACCATGTCACTCGCCTGCGTCCTTATGCTCCCAATTGAATGCTTTCTTTTTCTTTCGAGTTCCTCCACCAACAGCAGCCGTCTTTTATTTCTCAATTTCACTTCTTCTCTTCAATTACTTTTCATCACTAAAGTAGTCGTGCTTTTCAGACAGATAATTGCATCACAAAAGCCGACATGCTTTTCAGATAGAAATTAAGAAATATAAGCAAATATGAGAAATAGTTTCGCCTCCAACAACATTTACGCCTTTTAGCCTTTTAAACGACGTTTCTTCTTCTTTTGATCCAAATGACTCCAAAGTACCTAAATACTCAAAAATAAACATAAGATATATAATTTACAAGAAAAACTAAGCAAAGAAAGCATAAATATTAGATATAAAATTAGGTGTTTTAGACACCTATTAAATTCCCCCACACTTAGACTTTGTCCTCAATCAAATCAAACAAAATAATTCTAAAATATACATACAACTCCGTCTCGCCGAGGATACGGTTACTCTTAGCATGAATAATAAGCCTTTGAACCCCTAGGTGTCCCTAGTGGACGAGTTATAGTATCGTGAAGGTTTACAAGAGTTGTACCTACAAAACCTTTTACTCCAAATTCCAACTACCTGTGAAGAATCTATGAATGACACTAAACATTTTGTACTTGGCATACTATCAATGATTATAGGAGGAGGTACCCACTTTCAAATCCAATTCATAAATAAATTAGTAATATGGATTCATCAGAAAGTTAAACACAACCACAATACTCGGAATCTAATCACTCACAATCACATGAAAAGATTAAGAAGATGGATATAGAAAGTAAATGGTGGCGGACTATTGACTAAGGTGAACGGTGTTTCCCATATCTGTCTGAAGGTCACTGCCAAAACAAACCTAAAAATATTATTGGATTGAGCTACTGGTAAGAATACTAATATCAACACGACTGGCATATACAAGGGAATCAGCGGTCGACAAACTTAATTCTAGATCAATTCACTGGCATATACAAGGGAACCAGTGATCGATTTTATTCAACACAATAATAATATTTTTATTTTTTTTTCATTGACATCATGATTGGATCTTGTGGATCCAAGCGCATGTTTCTTGTCAGCAGATTACATGATAGTTCCCTTGGATCCTGCACTCCACGCTTGCTTAGGCGACGGAAATAGGGAGAACACACACATATTGCTATATCCAAGTGTCATATTTATTCCTTTTGGTCAATTGGTCGGTCTCTTTTTCTTTTCTTTTTTTTTGGTAACTCAATCACTCTACTTCATCCTAGCAGTGATAACAATTCGATGTTCGTGCCCTACCAAATCACATAGAGAAATAATAGATAAATATGGAAAAATAAAAAATAGAACGTGATATAGTAACTACTCCGAGATATGGTGACAACTAACATGCTATTTATTCTTATATTTTGTTTGTTTTCATATGAATAGACTCTACTAATGGGTTCCTCCACTCCTACAACCACGATGTTTCCATTAGTGTAAGGCACAAGTTGCTAGATTTCGGAGTTTATAAAGAAAGTTTTTCTTTTTTCTATTTTTCTATTTTTCTATTTTTTTTTCCACTAAAGGCATCAAATCAACTAACTATACAAATATATAAATGCTCCTCCACACTTAAACTTTACATTGTCCTCAATGTAAAATTTAGTCATTCAAAGTAAAGTTCAAGGTGGGAAATTCCGCAAATGATATGCAAAAACAAAGATAAAATGCTTAAAAATAAAAGGTAAAGATAAAGATACAAAACCGGTGGGTTGCCTCCCACTTAGCGCTTGGTTTAAAGTCGCCATCCCGACTATCTCCTTGCATGCTAAGGCTCCTCCAGAGGGTGCACTTCCACAAGGTTAACTCCTTCCACGACTTCCGAAGAGAAGTTCTCATAATATGGTTTCAACCGGTGCCCATTTACTTTAAGTTCATTTCCTGTAGCTAAATTACGAATTTCCACTGCACCATGAGAAAACACATTAGTCACAATAAAAGGTCCAATCCAACGTGACCTTAATTTACCCGGAAATAATTGCAAGGTAGAATTAAACAAAAGCACTTTCTGCTCAATACAAAATTGTTTCTTTGTAATCATACTATCATGAAATGCCTTCGTTTTTTCCTTGTAAATTTGTGAGCTTTCAAATACATCATTGCGAATTTCCTCTATCTCTTGGAGTTGCAACTTCCTTTGCTTTCCAGCACCATCCAACTCCATATTGCATTGCTTAATCGCCCAAAACACCTTATGCTCAATTTCTACGGGTAAGTGACAAGGTTTACCATACACAAGCCTAAAGGGAGACATCCCAATAGTTGTCTTGTATGCAGTTTTATACGCCCACAAAGCATCACTGAGTCGCATGCTCCAATCTTTCCTTGTTGGATTCACCGTCTTCTCAAGAATGGATTTCACCTCCCGGTTGGAAACCTCGGCTTGACCATTTGTTTGTGGATGGTAGGGTGTTGCAATCCTATGCGACACATTGTACTTCCTTAACAAGTTTTGCAAGAACCTGTTTTTGAAGTGTGAACCTCCATCGCTAATTATAGCTCTTAGAATTCCAAACCTTGCAAATATATTTGCTTGCACAAAATCTGAAACAACTTTAGAATCATTAGTTGGGGTGGCCTTAGCTTCCACCCATTTCGAGACATAATCAACAAAAAGCAAGATATAATAATTCCCACTAGAATTGACAAAAGGGCCCATAAAATCAATTCCCCATACATCAAAAACCTCAAGAAATTGAATAATAGTTTGTGGCATTTGATTTCGGGCACCTAGATTGCATGTTCTTTGGTACCTATCACATGTGATACTAAATGCATGCGCATCCTTAAACAAAGTTGTCCAATAGAAACCACATTCTAGTATCTTGATAGCGGTTCTCTTGCTCCCAAAGTGTCCTCCACAAGCATATGAGTGGCAAAAAGACAAGATAGAATTAAATTCTGATTCGGGAACGCACCTTCTTATTACTTGGTCACTACAATGTTTCCATAAGTATGGATCATCCCATATGTATTGGTTTCCTAACTTCTTAAGTTTGTCCCTCTCAGCACGAGACAAGTTCTTTGGGATTTGTTTAGACACCAAGTAATTAACAATATCAGCGTACCATGATTCTCCAAAGGCAATTGAGAGTAGTTGCTCATCCGGGAGACTTTCACGCAATGGGATAGCTTCCTTGTCCACAGCAAGACAGCTCAAGTGATCCGCAACGGTGTTCTCAATTCCTTTCTTGTCTTTGATCTCTATGTCAAACTCTTGCAAGAGTAAAATTCATCGTATGAGCCTCGATTTCGCCTCCTTCTTCATTAGCAAGTACCTAAGTGCTGCATGATCAGAAAAGACAACAACTTTTATACCAATTAGATAAGAGCGAAACTTTTCTAAAGAAAAAACAATGGCTAACAACTCTTTTTCAGTGGTTGTGTAGTTTTTTTGGGATTCATTGAGTGTCCTAGAAGAATAATAAATGGCATGAGGTATCTTCCCCACATGCTGCCCAAACACCGCACCAACCGCATAATCACTTGCATCACACATGAGCTCAAAAGCCTTGCTCCAATCCGGTGGTTTAATGATAGGGGCTGAAATCAAAAGTTCTTTCAAACGATTGAATGTCGCCACACACTTATCATCAAAGTTCAAAACCACATCTTTTTGCAATAAATTGCAAAGTGGTGATGCTATCTTGGAAAAGTCCTTGATGAATCTACGATAAAAACCTGCATGATTAAGAAAAGAGCGTATCTCCCTCACTGTAGCGGGAGGGTTTAGAGCACGAATAAGGTTTATCTTAGATTTATCGACTTCCAAGCCTTTAGAAGATATTATATGGCCTAAAACTATGCCATGAGTTATCATGAAATGGCACTTCTCCCAATTTAGCACAAGGTTTGTTTCAACACATCGTTCAAGGATTAATGACAAATTGTGCAAGCAAAGGTCAAATGAATCACCAAAGACACTAAAGTCATCCATGAAGACTTTGATTATTTTTTCGACATATTCTGAAAAAATACTTACCATACACCTTTGGAAGGTAGTTGGAGCATTGCATAAGCCAAAAGGCATCCTTCTATAAGCAAAAGTACCGAAAGGACAAGTGAAAGTGGTTTTCTCTTGATCCTCCGGCGCTATCACAATCTGATTGTAACCTGAATAGCCATCAAGGAAGCAATAGTAAGATGTCCAGCTAAACGTTCAAGCATTTGATCAATAAAAGGTAATGGAAAGTGATCCTTCCTAGTGGTGGCATTCAATTTTCTATAATCAATACAAACCCTCCAACCGGTTTGCACACGAGTTGGGACAAGTTCATTCTTATCATTCTCCACCACCGTCACACCTGATTTCTTTGGTACACTTGTACCGGGCTTACCCACTTGCTATCGGATATGGGGTAGATAACACCCACATCCAAAAGCTTGAGTATCTCCTTTTTCACAACTTCCATCATGGGAGGGTTCAAACGACGTTGCGCTTCCCTTGTAGGCTTTGCATCGTCTTCCAACGGATCTTGTGCATACAAACGGCAGGGCTTATACCCTTGATATCGGCAATTGTCCATCCTATGGCCGTCTTGTACGTCCTTAGCACCCTTTTTTTGCTCCTGTAATTCACTAAGCTCATTAGAAACAATCACAGGTAATTCTTCGTTATCACCCAAGTACAAGTACTTTAAGTGACTTGGAAGAGGTTTCAATTCTAACTTTGGAGATTTAACAATAGAAGGCACAAGCTTTTCATCATTGCAAGGTAAAGAAGCATATGAAATATCTTAAGTGCTGATTTTTCCGGTAATGAGTCAAGAGAACCAATGGTTTCTTTAATCTCATCACCATACTCCAAACCATATCAATGGGTGTAGTGAGCACGGTTTCCAAAGTATCAACACCATTCAACTCAAACATTTGTTGCGCCAATGTATCCATCACATCAATGGAGAAACAAGAGTGGACATCACTAGGATATCTCATCGTCTCGAAAATGTTGAAACGTATTATTTCTCCATCAAACTCCATAGTTAGCGTTCCCTTGTCACACAATAATGGTTTTCGCCGTTTTCATGAAGGGACCCAAGTAGCAATGGAAGAGATGAGTGGTGAACCTTCATCCATCTCTAACACGCAAAAGTCAGCTGGAAATACTAGTTGATTAACCTGCACAAGAACATCCTCAACAATACCCATTGGGTAAACATTAGAGCGATCGGCTAATTGCAATACAATTCCAGCCTTTTTAAGAGGACCAAGATCGAGTGAGTTATACATAGATGCAGGCATAACATTAACGGATGCACCTAAGTCCAACATAGCTTTGTTAAATGTGGTGTTACCAATTGTGACGGGAATGTCAAAGCTACCGGGATCCTTGCACTTAAGTGGGAGTTTGTGTTGTAAGATTGCCGAAGCATTCTCCCCCACACTTAGCACTTCATTACCTTTGAGCTTTGCTTGTTGGTACACAAGTCCTTCAACACCTTTGCATACTTTGGAACTTGCTTGATTGCATCTATGAGTGGTATGTTCACATGGATCTTCTTGAGAACGTCTAAAATCTCCTTTTCTAGTTCCGCCTTCTTGGAATTTGCAAATCTACGAGGAAAAGGTATAGGAACATAAGTAGAAACCGGAGTTTTAGAGTTAGAAATAGGTACCTCAGAAGTTTGGGGAGAATCCTCATTTTTCTCCTCCAAAACAGGTTCCTTTGGTGTTTCCACCTTGCCCGAATCAGTAACTTCGGGTTGCACAAGTTGTGTACCACTTCTCAACGTAATTGCATTGACACCCTCTTTTGGGTTGATAGGTTGAGAAGGGAGTTTCCCACCATTTTGTGCCTTCAACTGTTCAACTCAATAGCCATAGAACCAACTTGAGTTTGCAACTCCTTAACCGTCTCCGTTCTTTGCATAAAAGATTTCAGCAACTCTTCCATACTTGACCCCTGATTTTGAGGTTGTTGTTGTTGTGGAAATTGTTGCTGAAATTGTTGTTGTTGTGGTTGAAATCCACTCGGACGGTTGAAAGTAGGTTGTTGAACCGCTCCTTGCTTGTTGGCATAGCTAAAATTGGGGTGATCTCTCCATCCCGGATTGTAAGTGTTGGAATAGGGATCATACCGTCTTTGTTGATTTGGAAAGACAGCATTAGCTTGTTCATTGGCGTCTTCATATCTTTGAAGAGAACTTGGTATCACCGCGGCTGCAACTTGTTGCATTATTACTGTCATGTTACCCATTTGTTGACGAAGTTCTTCGACCTCGCTCACTTCATTTACTTTCCTAAGAAGCACATCCGAACCACGACTCAAGAATTGTTGGGAGTTCGCTGCCATGTTTTCAATCAACTCTCTAGCTTGTGCCACCATTTTGTTCACTAGTGCACCACTGCCAGCATCGTCAAGAAGATTCCTATCACTTGTTTGGAGTCCTTCATAGAAGTATTGGATTATCATTGCATCACTAAATTGGTGGTGAGGATAGCTTGCCACCAATCTCTTGTATCGTTCCCAACATTCATATAAAGATTCTCCCACATTTTGCTTCATCCCGAAAATCTCCTTGCGAATTTGAGTAGCCTTTGATGATGGAAAATATCTCTCTAAAAAGAGTTTCTTCAACCCATTCCATGTTGTGACACTTCCGGAAGGCAAATAATACAACCAATCCTTAGCACTATCCGCCAAAGAGAATCGGAAAACTTTCAACATTGAATCATCCGCATAACTATCCGCTGGAAGCATGGCCGTGACAATGGTGTGGAAGTCCATAAGATGCTTGTTTGGGTCTTCTTCACCATGCCATGGAACTTTGGTAATTCTCTAAGCAACCTCGGCTTGATCTCGAAAGTATAGTTTTTTTGAATACACCATTGTTGCGTATCCAACTTGTGAGAATCCAAGTCCTTGATTGTACGATTTGCATCACCCATTTCTTCTTCATCTTCTTCAAAAGGTGGTTCTTGTTCAACCGGAACCTCTTGTTCTTCTTCTAGTTGTAACTCTTTTTCCACTTCTAACTCTTGTTTTTCCATCGTGTCTTGACTTGGTTGGAGTATTGTGCCTCTTCGAGTAGTTATCCCGCACCTTGGATAGTTCCAATCTTTAGAAGCCAGGGAATAGGTACCTGAAAAATAATTTTCACAAACAAGTAAGAAAAACGAAACAAGAAACAAAAAACAAATATGAAAGCAGAAATGATGATAAGAAACTAAAAACTTAATAACTAGTTGTATGCCTCCCCGGCAGCGGTGCCAAAATTTGATCGCAGTCGTATGCGTGAAAAATAATTTCACTTTCCTAAAGTATATGATAAGAAAGAGTTCGTTTCCACAGAGAGAGGCAATTGTAGTTATTATGTATTCAATTTCCTAAAGTAAACAATTGGGAGGATTTCTAATTCTTATGTAAGTAATAAAAGTAAATCAAAAGCAAAGTAAATTGGAGAAAGTAGTCAATAGAAAAAGCTATTGGTCAAGGAATTCATCTTCTATCTTAAACATGTGCTTGCATACAGTCTCAACTTCCAGATGCACGTCACAACTGCAACTCCATCTCAATCAGGCCTTACTCCATATGCAATATCCTGCTCATCTGCTGCAATACAACTTGCCTGCATAGCCAACTCACTCCTGCACAATGAACTCAATTCATACCAACTGACAGTCTCATAGCACCGGTAACCAATTAGACTGTAACTCCATATACACCCGTTGCTCAAAGTTCAATCACCACCAGCATCACTCATGAAGCAGTAGCAGCTCATACTCTTCCATTACAGCAAGCTCATCTCAAAGCAAACAACCCATTACAGCAAGCTCAGCTTAACCATCACCCTGCAACATAACCTAAACCTACATCTCCATCTGTTTCATTGCTACTATATCATCAACTTATCCACTTTCTGCACCTTTGCCATTTCAATACCAACTTCACTGCCATGAACCACCAAATTTCAATTTCTTCTCGGCTTCTCAAACTCTGTCAGCTTCAAATCCAGCTAAAACCTACTCTTAAACTGTGAATATCTCAGCCAAGAATACACCATCAGATCCATGTTCTTCCCCAAATTTCAATTCAGTTAAAACCCTAGTTTTCTAATTTATTCTCCAAGCCATTCACCCATAAATCGATTGAGACATGAATCTGAGTTGAACCCGACTCTTAATCATTACAGATCTCAAGCCTTGTTAACTTCACTATTCAACTCAAACTCTGCAAAACCTTTCTTTTACTGATTCTTCAATCTGATAACAACACCATCTTCTCCCTGTGCTCGTCTTGAATCCACAACATCCTTGATCTCTCCTCTTCACCATTCTCTGATTTCCCGTTCATCTTCTCTAAATTTCTCGATTTCTCTGAGAAATTGTGCCGCCGTAAATTCTCTCTCAATTTCAGGTGATATAGGAAAGACGACTAATGATAATGATAAGAGAAATTTAGGGTCTGTGTAGGAAATGAAACTGGTTAACCCGACTCAAGTGAAGTAGATAGGGGATACCCAGAATGACTCTAGGCACCCGTGAATAGGACAAGGGCCAACCAAATGGTAGCCCGTATGTTGATTTATCTCGACTACCATGTCACTCGCCTGCGTCCTTATGCTACCAATTGAACGCTTTCTTCTTATTTCGAGTTCCTCCACCAACAGCAACCGTATTTTATTTCTCATGTTCACTTCTTCTCTTCAATTACTTTTCATCACTAAAGTAGTCGTGCTTTTCAGACAGATAATTGCATCACTAAAGCCGACATGCTTTTCAGATAGAAATTAAGAAATATAAGCAAATATGAGAAATAGTTTCACCTCCAACAACATTTACGCCTTTTAGTCTTTTAAACGACGTGTCTTCTTCTTTTGATCCAAATGACTCCAAAGTACCTAAATACTCAAAAATAAACATAAGATATATAATTTACAAGAAAAACTAAGCAAAGAAAGCATAAATACTAGATATAAAATTAGGTGTTTTAGACACCTATCAAATTCCCCCACACTTAGACTTTCCTAGTCCTCGAGCAAATCAAATAAAATAATTCTAAAATATACATACAACTCCGTCTCGCCGAGGATAGGGTTACTCTTAGCATGAATAACAGGCCTTTGAACCCCTATGTGTCCCTAGTGGACGAGTTATAGTCTCGTGAAGGTTTACAAGAGGTGTACCTACAAAACCTTTTACTCCAAATTCCGACTACCTGTGAAGAATCTATGAATGACACTAAACATTTTGTACTTGGCATACTATCAATGATTACAGGAGGAGGTACCCACTTTCATAAATAAATTAGTAATATATATTCATCAGAAAGTGGAACACAACCACAATACTCGGAATCTAATCACTCATAATCACATGAAAATATTAAGAAGCTGAATATAGAAAGTAGATGGTGGCGGACTGTTGACTAAGGTGAACGGTGTTTCCCATATCTGTCTGAAGGTCACTGCCAAAACAAACCTAAAAATCTTATTGGATTGAGCTACTGGTCTGAATACAAATATCAACACGACTGGCATATACAAGGGAACCAGCGGTCGACAAACTTAATTCTATATCAATTCACTGGCATATACAAGAGAACCAGTGATCGATTTTATTCAACACAATATTATTATTTTTTTTCTTTTTTTTCATTGATATCATGGTTGGATCTTGTGGATCCAAACGCATGTTTCTTGTCAGCAGATTACATGATAGTTCCCTTGGATCCTGCACTCCAAATGACTCCAAAGTACCTAAATACTGAAAAACAAACAAAAGATATATAATTTACAAGAAAAACTAAGCAAAGAACACATAAATACTAGATATCAAATTAGGTGTTTTAGACACCTATCACGTAGTGATGCCGTTGGAAGTGGTGTTAACACCAGGGACAGATTATGTGTTGGTGTTTTCGACAGCTGATCCGGATCTGAGTTCCACCATGTTGGAATTGGAAGTGAAAGGTGATATCAAAAATTTGGAAATCGATGTTGCAACCGAGAGATTGATCTCCCACTGTGGTCACCAATTGTTTGAGGGTGAAAACGCTTTATACTGATTTTGGTAATTTCGGGTGTGTGGGTGAGAAACGAATTTAAACCCTAAACAATGTACTGCAAGGGAGACTTTCCGGCTCGGTGGTGACCTTCGACAGTCGATATTTTGCATCTTTAGGGGAAGGGTAGCCGTTGATTATTTCAACCCTTCGTTTGGTAGCCAGTGGTATGAAAGCATGACTGGCATGGATTTAATATGGCATAGTTTAGGCGCGGCCAAAAGCTAGGGTTTTGGCATTGTTTGGGCGTGACCAAAACTAGAGCCTGACGCCGGGCCAAAGGTTTCCATGCGTTAGCTGGTAACCTTGGACGGCTAAGATCTGTATCTTAGATGAAAAGGTGGACGTCCATTGTCGGAGGCCTTCGTTTTGGCAGTCGTAAAGGGAAGGCCGGCATGGCATGGTTTAGGCGCGTCAAGGTGGCTGGCACGGCATACCATTGGCACATGTGGCATGGTCGGCATGCCTAGCCGCGGTTTAGGCGTGGCCAAAACTAGGGTTTTGGCGTTGGGCCAAAGGTTACCATGTGTTGGTTGGCGACCTTGGACGACTAAGAGTTTCATCTAAGATGGAAGGGTGGTCGTTTATTGTTGCAACCCTTCGTTTTGGCAGCCGTAAAGGGAAGGCTGACATGGCATGGTTTAGGCGCGACAAGGTGGCTAGCACGGCATGCCATTGGCACATGTGGCATGGTCGGCATGCCTTGGCGCGGTTTAGGCGTGGCCAAAGGTTACCATACGTTGGTTGGCGACCTTGGGCGGCTAAGATTTTTATCTAATATGGAAGGATGGTCGTTGATTGTCGCAAGCCCTCGTTTTGGTAGCCGCAAAGGGAAGGTTGGCATGGTAGGGTTTAGGCGCGGAAAGGTGGATGGAATGCCATTGGCACATGTGGCATGGCCGGCATGCCTTTGCACGGTTTAGGCGTGTCCAAAGGTTACCATGCGTTGGTTGGCGACCTTGGACGGCTAAGATTTGCATCTGAGATGGAAAGGGTGGCCGTTGATTGTTGCAACCGTTTCTTTTGGCAGCCATAAAGGGAAGGCCGGCATGGAATGGCGCGACAAGGTTGCTGGCATGCCATTGGCACATGTGGCATGGCTGGCAAGCCTTGGCGCGGTTTAGGCGTGGCCAAAACTAGGGTTTTGGCGTTGAGCCAAAGGTTACCATGCATTGGTTGGCGACCTTGGACGGCTAAGATCTGCATATTAGATGGAAAGGTGGACGTTGATTGTCACAAGCCTTTGTTTTGGTAGCCGCAAAGGGAAGGCCGACATGGTAGGGTTTAGGCGCGGCCAGGTGGCTGGCATTCCATTGGCACATGTGGCATGGCCGGCATGCCTTGGCGCGGTTTAGGCGTGGCCAAAACTAGGGTTTTGGCGTTGGCATGGGAACGTTGCTGGCATGGTTTTCCATTGGCACGGTGGTGCGTCTGGCATGGTTGGCATGCCGTGGCGCGGAGACGTGGATGGCATGGCCTTGGCGCGGTAGCACGAGAATTGGGGTTTGGCATAGATGATGTCAGTCAATGTTAAGGGTTCTGCCGTGGAACATAACTCATGTAAAAAAAAAAGGTACCCCTGTAATTCTTATGTAGGCATGGTGATTGATTCAATAAATGTGTTAATGGACATAGTGACGTCATATCAGATGTACAGTTTTACAATTTTAACCCTAAGCTAAAAACCACCATCAACACTAGCGAAACAAGATATTGTGGAATCACAAACAATGAGACGAAGATGTTTGTGACTTCTTTTCTATCTTGCCTATCGTAGATATCAATCTCAAGCCAATCTTACGATAAATACAACAAGATCAGATCACACAACTACAAGAAAAGTTATCCGGTCTAGCTTCACAATCTCAATGAAGTCTTTCAGTCGTTAACCTACAGGGTCTCGAGAAGAAACCTAAGGTTAAAGGAGAAAAGACTCTATCTAACACAACTAGTATCACACAGGAGGTGTGGGGATTAGGTTTCCCAGTTGCTAGAGTTCTCCTTTATATAGTCTTCAAATCAGTGTTTGCAATCAATGCTACCTTGGTAATAAAGCATTCAAATCAGAGTCAAGCTAATATCTTTCAACCGTCATACTGAATCTTAGCTTGTTATACATAAATGAAATGTATTTCATTTAGGTTTGAGTAACCGTACCTAAACGTGTACACTTAGTTGGTTCACAAAAGTTAACCAAATGGTTATCCATATGAGCACTTTAATATCAACCATATTCTTCTTTACCACAACTAGTTCAAATGACTCAAATGAACTAGTTAAAGAGTTGTTCAATTGTTAGATATTTTGGAAGACACATTTGAAACAAAATCGGTTTGTTTCACTTGTATCGATTCATGAACATTATAGGCACGGTTTGCAAAGATTGCATTCCTTATAATTAAAATGCTTAAGTTCATGAACTGACCGATTTGATAAAGTAACCAGCTTAAGTATGTTTACGAGTATGCATTCCTAAGCAACCGGATTTGAGTTGGTTTTGGTTTCCAACCTCAGTAGAAATTCTCGGGTATAAAACTTCCGTCAGTATGCGTACGGGTACGCATACTTAAGGTGACTGGTTAAGAGTTTGTCAATTCCCAAACTCAGAAGTTATACACAGACGTGAACTTTCGCCAGTATGCGTACGGGTACGCATACTAAACCTGTCTCCTTCACTAATTTCGTACACACACATATGCATACACTTGGTTCCCGGTTCATGGATTTATATACTAATGCGCGAACACACTATATATGCTTATATCCAAAGATGGTTACATAATCTCAACTCTACACTTCAACCATTGAAATATTCTTAGAGGATGTTATATAGTTGTTATTCACAAACTATTTTTCATCAAAGCGATTTTCAAGATATTGAAATGTCAACATGACTTTCATCACGAGTAAAGATGAACTTAGCTAAAGAAAAAGCTTACCAACACATATTTCGAGGAATAGATAGGCGAGTTAAACTCGGCTCAAAATATCAAATGTGTATAATTGAAATCTATATACTTATACGAATTTTGTCTCAAGAGTAGGAGATAGAGTAGATATACTTTTGAGTGATAGATAAGTTCAAGTCTCGACATACCTTTTAGTCGATGAAGTTCCACTGGTTCCTTGAGTAGCTCTTCGTCTTCATATGATGATCGCAGTGGAGGCTGGAGCTCAACTACAATTAACTATCCTAGTCCGAGACTTTAGCTATAAGTAGACTAGAAATCAAGACATATAGTTTTGATAACTAAATTTGACAAACAAGCTTGAGATAGCAACACTTGCGAGTTCGACCGAGAAATGATCTAACACTTTCGATCTTTGGAAAGTCCATGGGAAAAATATTTTTAGATCCTCTCAATCATACTGATTCGGAAAAATTCTTATGTTGTTTCCAAAAGTGTATATTTTCACAAATAATATACCTTGATTAGGTACCTCAATCTTGGAAACCAAGTTTGATTTGTTATATAAATCATCTATAGGACCGATACTTCCCTCTATGTTTTTTCTGTGGTCAAAGATGGGTGAAAATATTGTTGACCTTGAATCTCAACTACGAAAACTTGAATCATTTCAAGTTGAGCTCAAATGATATTTCTCAAAAGAACATAAAAAGAATCATATTTCATTTGAACTTATGCTTATGTTAATGTTAGATTTTGAAGTTGCTTGTGAACTCATGGAAACTGCAGTTTTGAATGAAAAGATGCTTGAGTCAAATCTCTTAAATTTGATCGTGGAAGTTAATATCTTGAAAAGGAGACTCGATCATCTGAAAGAAAAGAGAAGACTCAAAAATCAGAACGCTGAGGAATTTTCGGTGAATAATGAGATCACTTCTAAAGATTAAGATACATGCTGAAATTCTTAATCAAGAAAAATAAACATCATTTTTTGAGTTCTTTCAATAATTGTATAAGGTCTATTTTGAATAAAACTATTATTTATGAATAAAATTATTAGTTTATAATTCTTTTTATGATAGTTTTCGATTACATAGCATGTGCTTGAATGCTTTATATTATTGCTATGTATGTTTATGGGATGTTTGATTTCGGTTTTCATAACCTTAATATTCGATCTCACATGGTGTGAACCCATATGGTTTAGGTGACTTTTTGGTTTAGCAGGATTAAGTTCTAGCCCATGTTGGTAGGCTTTATCAAAGGATCATAAGGGGTTCCGGTTGAAACTAATATGTGAAATAGTCACAATTTGTTGAATCGTTTGTTTTAGCATAAAAGCATATGTGTTTCAGGGTTTCAACTTTTGCATCGCATTAGTTAAAACCGATTTTCAACCTTTCTCTGGTAAAGGTTGGTCCTTGTTGTTGTTTTTTTGTCTTGCGAGAGGATGACAACACAATGGGGGAGAGTTCTATGTGTACTTACTCTTAATAAAATATCTTTCTGGGGAGAAGAGGATGCGGAATTTAAGGTAACGAATTTGTTAGTTAATCGTTTTCCTGTTTAAGAAAATCCTGTTTTTATTGCATATACTTATTGCTTTTGCTTAACAAAATTTCGGTACAATTGATGTTTATTCCATTATTTTTGTATGAATGTGTGTGTGATTCAATTGTTTCCGGTTAAGAAAAACTATTGTTATCTTTATTTATGGCTTGGTATCAATTGTTTAGGCTTACGAAATTTCGGTGCAATTACGGTACTATAATGTCTATGTTTGTTTCAATTGCTTCCGGTTGAGGTAAATGATTATGCAAATTGATTTATTTAGTTTGTATGAATTTTTATGGATTAACAAAAAGGTTTTCGAGATCAATTGTTTAATCCAATTCGATTACGGATAAGAGAAACTAAGTTAATTCTGATCTTAGTTAGACTTATCAAATTGAAGGTTTCGGTTATTCAAGTCTAACTGAATGCCTTAACAAGAAATGCTAGTTAGCTAACCTAGTATTTGTCTTGTTTAAAAGTGAAAGGTCTAAGTTATTATTTGAATAATTAAAACCTGATGAGAAAAATAGAGTTAATTCTAATCTTTATTTTGGTCTTATCAAACAAGCGATTGTATTTGTGCAATCGGTTTAGCAAGGTGCTTAGTCAACTTTTGATTTGCAAGACTATTAGGGAAAATTGCTTCGGGCAATTCTTTCCTTGGTAACATATCAAAACAAAATTACTTTGTAGTTTCGGTTTTGATATTGGTTATATAAAATGGTGTGTGGAACCCTCGTGCTTAACTCTTATAGGTTATGCAAGTCTTTTAAGATTTGTAAGATCCTTTCGGTTTTTCTTTTATTTGCTCGTACCTTTATCATTTTGTGACCAAAAGGGGGAGACATATATGGAGTAAACAAGTGATTTGATATTACTAAGGAAAGGAAAATGGTGCGTAAACATTATATCTAACGAAAGAGTAAAGCTTAGACTAATGGGGAGTAACATATCATATTGATACTTGTGGTTATCTTAACTACAAAGGGAATAACAAAGACGTGCGTATTGAAATTCACCTATCTTACCTTTAGGGGAAGTATTAGCTTTATTATTATAATGTCAACAACGTCATTTATGGATTGAATGTATACAGGTTATTGTGTTGTTGAAACTTGGAATCAAGCGTATGTGTAATGAATTCTTGTAATTTTTTTTTCCATATGTTGTAAAGGTTTTGTCATTAAAATTGACAAAAGGGGAGATTGTTAGAGCATAGCTCGGTGTAACCCACCAAGCGTTGGTATGTCAAGTTTGGTTGTCATATTTTAGTGAATCAAAACTTATTTAAAGAATCGCTTGATTATTTGCTAGAGTCAACTTCGTATAGGTTAGCTAGAAAGTTACTAGGATATGAGACTTACATGTATTACGTGAAGACTTGAAGAATCTGAAGAAGTAAAGAGCTACATCGACGACATCATCCTTCCTCTTGAGGTTAGTAATATTTGACTTGAACTGTTTCATTCTAAACGTATCTTTCAATTCGTGCATATTGAAAACATAACTTCGAAGTTGTGAATGATTATACTCTAGTTAGACATAGTATTAAGGAATTACAATACGAAGTATAACGTCTATCTTTTGAACTTTGTATATAAGACATCGACATAGTCATGTGAATGCTATTGTGATTATGTATGGGTATGGGTGAAGATTTCGTCCTAGGAAACAGTGTTTTACATTCGTTTAAAGGAAGTACAATTCATAAACTTGTTTTGTGAATCGAAAGGGAAATCGCTAGGCTTATTGGTATTGTTATTCATTGCAAATATTTGGATTACCAATATGTGTGTTTAGTATAACCGTTCATAACTTGCTTATATATCTTGGTAAAACTATTCACAATCCCTCACTTTTGTATTGGTATGACTTTTATTAGTGAAACTGATATTAAGTAATCACATGAGATGGTATGATCGATATTTTGTAATTGGTATGAACAACTCTAGACATTTGGGAACCGATCCTAGTAAGAGTGCAACCGATCACAAGCATGTGGAATCGATCCTTATAAGAGGTACAACAAGTCTTAGTAATTGGTAACCGATCCTATGACTTGTGCAACCGATTGCAAGTAAATACCATAATAATTTGGTAACCGGTCCTAGTACCTAGTCAACCAATTTTTGGAAACTAGTGTGACCGATCCTATACAATTTTCAAGAAAATGCTTATAAACTGTCATTTAGTTACCCCGTATGAATATATCATATATAACTTTCAACGTAATTTAGGAACCAAGTTTCAAAATGACTTCTCAAAATTTATAAAATGTCTTTTCTATAAGGTAATTTGTCGCGAGTGTTAAAAATGACTTATATTTCTAGTTACTAAACAAGCTATAAACACCCATAAAAAAGATCTTTTTTTTTTTCGTATTGGCTCCGATAAATACCACAAGATTAGATTGGGAACCTTGTGTGTTTATAGCATAGCGAGCTAATGGTTCTGTGGCTGGAGTGTCACAAACTTTTACCATTGATAAACCATTCAAAAACCCCTTTTATTTGTTTTAAAAAAATTTAATACACGAAAAGTTTCCATTTGTCATTATTTTTAAATACATCAAATGATTCAAAATACATGAATAGAAACATTGGAGTAGTTAGTAAATAAACTTATATAAAATTTTAATCCGTTTTGCACTTTTCCATTATTAGTTACCATGACCTACAATGGGGTTTTCAATGTATTAGTTTTTTCATGTATATCGAGAGAATGAAAATACCTGACTTTTTGTTTTTAAAATTCGAAAAGTTACTTATTTGAATACTAGAATTTGAATTGTTCGATTTTTTTTTTGAGAATTATAAATCAATCCTAAATGTCAAAAGAAAAAGAAAAATAGAAAAATTAGGTTTTACCTAAATGTCATCCAGGTTTTCCCTATGTACCACTCAAAGGGAAAAAGTAAAATAAATCATACCTAATTTGAAGTGGGTAATAAAAACTAACCTTCCTCTCTAACTATTAGCTAATATAGGATCATAGAGCCACCACCTGTAATACCCGTCCCACCTTCACCACTTTCAATGGAGACACCACCTGTTAATACCCGTTGCCACCTTCATCACTTTCAATTTGCTAAAAATAACTAACGCCACCACCTGTTAATAACAGTCGCCACCTTCATCACTTTCAATTTGCTAAAAATAACTAACGTATAACTGTATATAACTTCAAGATCTCAGTCTATATATAGCATCAAGATCTCAATCTTCCTGGTATTTGAGTTTTAATTTTTAATCTTAATCTTGATCTTAATAACGATTTTAATCCTAATCTTATTTTATTTTGATCAACAAGATTTTAATTCATATCAGAGACAGATTAAGTTTTGATATTAATCTTAGTCACCATTCTAATGTCGAGAAGCTCTGATGTAAATTTCTTGATTGCAATATACGAACAAATACTAGGGCCTTCCCAATTTTTGATATAATATTATAAGATTTCAAAACTTTGAAACTAAGAACCATTAATAGCTATATGCAGTATTATGACGTGGGATGGGGACTGGTTATTGCAGGTGATAGTGATAATGGCTTAATGAGTATTATTGTATTAGGGCGGTACTGTCGATAATGGAGAAGATGAGTTTCATCACCCACGTTAAATTAGGTCTACATTTATTGTGTTTTTTTACTGTGGGTAGTATATAGGTAAAGTGTAGGTGGTATTTAGGTAAAACCAAAAATTATTACTGAAAAATATTAGTATTTTTTTTTCTAGAAATCATTCTTCCCATCCAACTTCTGACATTTTTTGTTTCTAAAAGTCAAAAGATTATTTTCTAAGGTGTATATAGACAGACACCTCTTATTCTTATATTGAATAATTTGTCCCCTATTACCCATCCTGATACTTATATTTACACTTTAGAACCCTAATTTATTCAATGGAACAACTACTTTCGACACAAAATTATTGATGTACTTTATGGAAAAATAAAAGTACTGAAAGTAAAACTTTACTTGCTATGAAATTTTTTATTATCTATATATTTCCGTGTTTGTTGTGGTATTACAGGTTTGGTATAAATCATAGTAAGATTCTTGCAACTTAAAAAGAATCTTTCAGAAATTTTGCGATCTAAAAATGTCAACTCAAGAGAAACTTTGCTCATAGCTACAACCAGTTATCAGATCAATTGTGTTTTTTCTTTTCCCCCTTAAAACAATTGAGAAAATTGTTACAACCTCTCAAAAATTCCGCTTATCGATTACCTTCCATTCAGGCCAAACACTATGATGCACCATGTCGCCTGGATACAATTATATCATTCCCACGCAAAGCTCAAGAGAAAAACTCTTCACTATGGTAGTTTATTTTCTCTCCGCTGATAGTCACATATTCTTCATGTTGGTGATGGAAACAACAAAGTGGGATTGGGTTAACATATCCTCTGTTTTGGTGTTTCCAGCACACATTAAATGTGGGTATTTGATGAATAGATAAGAAAGATTTGTATTGGAGATTAATACTTAGAACGCATTCTAAATACTATGGTTGGGTGTTTTCCCTTAGCTTTAGCTAGATTATATCAAAGGTCAAGTATTATGGCGCCATTTTTGGCTATAATGTAGCCAAAAATTTTGACATAACTAGAGAGTGGAATAGATATAATCCTCATTCTAGCTAAGAAATGAGCGACGGGAACTACTAAATTACGATTTCATCTTCAGTTCTTATTTATCTCCTCATATTTATTTATTTTCTTATATACTTATTAAAAGAACGAAATATCGGATCTAAAACGCACCTGACAGAAACTGCGTTTTTATAACGTATTATTATAAAGAAAACACAATTTTCATCACTATAAGATACAGAAGATAAAGTACCATAGCATTTTTCTATTGCCCTTGGCTTAGCTATAATATATCTGTAGCCACGCCAGATGGTGCACCGTAGAGCCTGGCCTAAGTGGGAGAGAATTGATAAGCATAATTGTCACAATTTTCTCAATTATTTTAATTGTAAAAAGAAAATACATAATTGATCCAATAAACTAGTCGTAGCTACGAGCAAAATTTCTTTTAGGATTGACACTTTTTAAGTTTCAAAATTTCTTTTAGGTTTGACATTTTTTATATTTTGCAAGAATTTTTAATATAATTTTTATCGTACATATGATACCATACATGAAACACATGAACATATAAATGATAAAAAAAAATTTGAGCAAGTAAAGTTTTGTCTTTAATAGTTCTACTCTTTCGTATAGTCATGTTGTTTACATTAATAGCTTTATGTCAAAAAGTAATTCTTCTACCGAAGAAATAAAGGTTTTAAAGTGTAAATATAAATGACAAGGTAATGGGGAAAAGATACGAGAATGAGAGTGTGTATTTATACACTTTAATAAATAACTTTTTGACCTTTAAAAGCAAAAAATTTAGAACTTGGGTTAGGAAGAATGACTTTTAAAATTGATTTAAACTTCAAGAAAAAAAGAAAAATTTTTGCTTTTGGTATTTAAAAAAGTTATTTTTTGACTTTTATAAACAAAAAGTCGGGTATTTTACACCGACTACTTGGCTAGACAGCTTACTGCAGCGTCCAGCATATGAGATGGATCACATGTTTAAATATTGAAAATTGTTACGTTGAATCCACTCGTAGATCCCTACCAAATTCTAAATGATCCGAAATAATGTAGTTTCGATGTCTCATATTATCTCACAATTTGAACGACTTACACCTGTTAGGAAAATGAAATTCAATAAATTTAACTAAACGCGTAAAGAGTTTGAAAGAAATGAGGTATCTCATCCTCGTTGCATTCTCCTATTATGCTAGAATTCTACTATGCTTTGTAGCCTTATATGTTATATCCATTTAAAATTATGCTTAAATATTTCAAACTAATAAAATTACGCTATGATTCTAGTTTTAATTATAGCACTGGAACTCCTTCAGTTGTGGTAGAAGTACATGGTATATTAGACAGCTTAGAGCATCCCTGAATTGAGAGTTTACTCAAGCAATGTTCAATTTCCAAAGCAACCTTTTTGAGGCTCGCCTCGAGTAACATACTGATAGACGCATTTATGTGTCTAATATAGCTCATTTGTATATATTGTTAGTACTCGATATTGTACTTATTTGATTATTTTATGTATTTGTAGGTGTTTTTGGAAAATAATCACTTGTGGCGAATTTGGCTAAAAATGTGGCATTTGGACCTCCGTTGATAACGTACCGGAAGCGCCTCAGAAGTGTACCGGAAGTATCCCAGAAATACCCCGGAGGAACCCCGAAAAAAGTGCGGAAAATGCCCCAGAGGACACTTGCTATACGGATCCTTGATTTTGGATAAGGGGTAACCTAATTACTAAGGGGTGACCCATTTCCAGGCAGCTGCTAAAGGGACACCAGAACTGGATAGGGGGAGGTCTTCTTCAAATTTCAAATACTGGTTTTGGCGGGAAAGGCCATGCATTTCGCTGTTGATTTTTGATCCGATTGTTGGAGCTGTTTTAGGGAGATTAAACACCGGAAATTGATTGGGATGGACGTGATATGGATATAAAATTCTAGTATGGATGATTTCATGGGCTTAATTGGGCTAGAATATCCGGGAGAAGCAATCAAAGTTAAAACAGAGAGACGTGTCCTGTTGTGCACTTTCAAAGATTTTTGAGAGATTTCTGGAGGAATTTGACGATGGATTAACATGTACATGGTCTTATTCAAGTCTAGGGAAGAGTTTGGTAGCTATTTTATAGCTAACAACACGTGAAAAAGCTCAACAGAAGGGATTATTCTCTCAACAGCGCAGAGAAGAAAAAGTCGGAATTTATACGAGTTATTTGGGATTTGAGGGCTATATAAGAGTGGTTTCAAGTCATAGAAAGGGTTAGAAACCATCAGGAGAGATTTGGGAGCAAAAGAAAGACCAGGAGAGGCGTGAGAAAAACTTTCAGAGAAAATATTTTCTGCTGCTGCACAGTTGAAGAAGACGAAGAACAGACGCTTCTAAACCGTCGTTTTTCAATAGTCACAGCAACTGTCGTTGTTTTACAGCAGTTAGTGCTACTATCGTTTTTTTAAGACCCTTCCACTTTGTAACAGTGACGCTGTAACATTTATACAGCGTTGCAAACTTCTTTTTACACCCATTTTCATCAATAAAAACACATTATTAAGCCATGGATACATCTTATGATCATGTTTTTGGGATGAGGAGCTAAACCCCATTAGCCAAGGCGACGGAGGAAGCCATTGTTCCACATTAATTGGTATAATTCTAATTTTACTATTTATTTGCAATATTATTATTATTGATTATTTGCATGGGATTGAATTGAAATATTAGTTCTTATTGAATAGTTGTGAATTAATTTGATGAAGCATGCTGGGTTTTAAATACTTTTGATGTTTTATACTCGTTGATTACAACTATTACTTCAAGAATATATTTGAGGCAAATATTAGAATTATTTTTAAAGATAGAATTGCATGATTTTTATTTAGAGTTTATCAATTAATGGATCAATGGTGGAATCCTAGTCTTGGTATTTATCTCCAAAAGTTTGAACTATTTTATTTATTTGCATGTTTAATTTAAATCTAGAAAAATTGTTTTCTTCACAAGTCCTAAAGAACCCTGTTTACCACTACAACTACAATCACTATTTGAAAACCATCACATACATGAAGAATGGTATCCAGTATTTTCTTTGGATTTACAGTCTCTAATTACACCAAGAAGAACATTGACATGATTTTTCAACCGATTAAATCTATCAGCTTGGATTCTAACAAGAAGTAGAATTAGTTCACTCTCTTCAGCTGTTTCCCTTTCATTAATAGAGATAAACTCTTTTGAAGGCTAATCGGAATAACACGTGTCAGTGTCTGTATATCTCGTCAGAACACTAGGTTTGTCTATTGAGATTGACGAATCTTTCTCTTTAATAGATATAGTCGAGACATAACTTTTATTTCTGGTGATGTGTTTATTAGAGATAGTACTCTTTTCCATAGAGTCAGATCGCTACAAACACATACTTATAAGGTCTTTAAACGTGTTTGCCTGCTCTGACACCAATTGAAAAAGCGGGGGTACAACGACCACACCCAAAATTTCAATTAGCAATCTGTATGGACTAACTCCAATATACTTTTAAGAGAATCAACTAGACAGTCAGACTCGATCTTAATAAAAGTATATCAAAGAGTTATATATCTCTTTCTCGATTCAATACTTACTCAAGCAAATAGAAATCTGCGAGTCTAATTGAATACAAGAGAAATCACTTGAACGACACCAAATACCAATGTTCAAGGATCAATCAATTTCAATCAACAAACAAAGGTTGGATTTCCCAATTGATCGATTCAACGCACAACCTGTGATATTTCAATTATATGACAAAATATAATGCGGAAAAGAAATAACACAGATACCAGAAGTTTTGTTAACGAGGAAACCGCAAATGCAGAATAACCTCGGTACCTAGTCCATATTGAACACACATTGTATTAAGCCGCTACAGACACTAGCCTACTATGAACTAACTTTAGTCTGGACTGTAGTTGAACCCCAATCAATCTTACACTGATCCAAGGTACAGTTGCGCTCCTTACGTCTCAGATCCCAGCAGGATACTACGCACTTGATTCCCTTAGATGATTTCACCCACAACTAAGAGTTGCTACGACCCAAAGTCGAAGACTTTAATAAAAAAATTGTATCATACAGAAAAGTCTATGGTAATAGATAAATCTGTCTCCCAAAGAAATACCTACGAGTTTTGTTCTGTCTTTTGATAAATCAAGGTGAACAGGAAACAATTGATAACTCGGACTTGTATTCCCAAAGAACAGCCTTGTATTATCAATCACCTCACAATAATCTTAATCGACTAGAGAAAGAAGATATTGCGGAATCATAAAAGATGAGACGAAGATGTTTGTGACTTCTTTTATATCTTGCCAATCGGAGAAATCAAACTCAAGCCAATCTTTACGATTGTATTTAGCACGATAGAAACAACAAGATTAGATTGCAGAACTACGAGATTGTAGTATCGGTCTGGCTTCACAATCCCGATGAAGTCTTCAAGTCGTTAACCTACAGGGTCTCGATAAAAACCTAAGGTTAAAGGAGAATTGACTCTATTCTATACAACTAGTATCACACATGAGGTGTGGGGATTAGGTTTCCCAGTTGCTAGAGATCTCCCTTATATAGTCTTTCAAATCAGGGTTTGCAATCAATGTTAGCTTAGTAACAAAGTATTCAATATTCACTGTTAGATGTAAACCTGATTAGATTCAAGCTAATATCTTTCAACCGTTAGATCGAAACTTAGCTTGTTACACACAAATGAAATGCATGTTTTTAGGTTTTTGTAACCGTATCCAAACATGTACATTTAGTTGGTTCAACAGTAGTTAACCAAATGGTAGTCGTATGAGCACTTTCATATCAACCATATTCTTCCTTACCATAACAAGTTCAAATGACTCAAATGAACTAGTTAGATAGTTGTTCAATTGCTTGGATCTTTATAATAGACACAATTGAAACAAAAACGATTTGATTCACTCGAATCGATTCATGAACTTTATAGCCACGGTTTGCAATTATGCATTCCTTAGTTTATATAAAGTTTAAATTCACAAATAATCGTTTTTAGAAAATAGCCAACTTAAGTACGGAACTGGTACGCGGACTTAAGCACCCGGAATAAGTTTGTTTTTAGTTTACAAATCCCAGCAGAATTTTTCGGGATGAGAACTTCCGACAGTACGCGGACTTGGTACGCGGACTCTAGTTCCGGTTTTCCTGGGTAGCAAAGTACGCATACTTTGGTTCAAGGAATAAGGATTTACACACATATGTGTTACCACACAATGTTTATATCCTTCCATGGTTATATAATCTAAACTCTCATTTCAATCATTAAAACATTCTTAGACGACGTTATATAGTTGTTATTCACAAACCATTTTTCGTCAAAGATATTTTCAAGTGATTGAAACTTATCATGACTTTCGTCACTAGTAAAGATGAACTTCGCCAAAGCGAAAGCTTGCCAACACATATTTCGAGAAATAGATAAGCGAGATAAACTCGGATCGAAATAGCAAATGTGTATAATCAAAGTTTATATAGCAAAACGACTTTTGTATCAAGGTATAGAGTAGGTAGACTTTTAAGTGATAGATAATTTCAAGTCTCCACATACCTTTTAGTCGATGAAGTTCCACCAGTTCCTTGAGTAGTTTGTCGTCTTTGTATGATGATCGCCATGGAGTCATGAGCCCAACTACATTTTCTATCCTAGTCCGACACTTAGCTAATAGTAGACTAGAGATCAAGACTTATAGTTTTGATCACTAACATTGACAAACATGCTTGAGATAGCAACGCATGCGAGTTAGACCGAGTAGTGCTCTAACAATCTCCCCTTTTTTCAATTTTAGTGACAAAATTATCAATACATATGGAATACTAAAATAGATAAATAAACTTTTGTAGCTTCTCTTTCACATGCCTGATCTTCTTGGTTCTTCAACATTACTCGAAATCTTCGTCACTTACAAGTACTCCAATGATTCCAAAGGTTGTAAGGTTAGCATCATCGTTGTTGAAAATCCATAGCCATAACAATAGGAAAACAAGAATTCTCAATCATTGTTACACAGTGTCATAGTATTATTACACAGCATCAAAGTTCAATTGCATCACAACTTCGACAACAATACTATGGTAATATGTATCACTCCCCCTTAGTAAATATTCCATCTCACATTGAAATCACTCCCCCTTACATAATGATCCGAAAACCATATGTATTTGTAGTGTGAACTACACATTAATTCTCCCCCTTTTTGTCAATAAAATTTGCAAAGGTACGAAAACTAGTGGGATCCTAATGAAATTTTCATAGAGACATTTCATGACCAAAAGCAAGCACATATCAACTTTTTTAAATGCAATCATATAGCCGAAGCTAAATGCTTTCATCAAGGATTTTATAAAGATACAAGATAACCCCTTTAATATTCCACAGACGCACTCCCGACAAAGACTTGGAAATTAAGCACAAGTTCAATTAAGAACTCTCCCCCATTAAATGTCATTCCCGAAAGAACAACAAGAGCGACCTTACTTTCACAAGAAAATAAGGATTTCTTTGAACATAACAAATCACATACGAATATGAATTTGAATCCAAATAATACTCAATTAAATTAACCACAAGAAAATCATGATTAATCTAATCGGAAATGCTCAACATAAGAGAACTTACGGAGCCACACATTATATACATAAAATATGGGTCAGTGAATATCAATATTGCGGAATAAACAAGGATTCATTCTGTTTTCCATCACTATTTGCACAATGACATACAATAGACATAATCCTCGTAAACAAAAATTCATCCTATCTTTCATCAATATTTGTATAATGACATAATAGGCTTCAAACTTTTGTAATGTCAAAAGTTCATTCATTCTTTTATCAATACATGCATATCGACATATGAAAGACTTAACTTTTGACAAAGTATGGGAAAATCATAGTTCACGGACGCAAACACACATATCCCATAACAAATTGCAATATATGAAACCATAAAGATTAATACTGCAAAAATCATCTTCCAAACAATTTTTTAGAATTTAAACATATAAACCTAAAAACATAAAGATGAAAAGATTGGACATAGCTATGTGCAATGACAACAATGGCTATTCCAAACTCTAGTTATTCTTCTAAATAAAACAAGAAAAAGAAATTCTCATCAGAAGATTTACTAGAAAAAATAAAATCAACAAGTTAAAGAACAAGGACAGACACTTAAACCATCAAAACCGAACATGAACTAAAATCAAATAGAAGTTTCGGAATCCTCACGAGTCTTGAGGACTTTGAGATTGGGAATCTAGTTTTACTTCTATCACGGGAACTCCTTCAGTTGTTGTAGAAGTACATGGTATATTAGACTGATTAGAGCATCCTTGAATTGAGAGTTTACTCAAGCGATGTTCAATTTCCAAAGTATCTTTTTTGAGGCTCGCCTCGAGTAACATACATGAAGAATGATCTTCAGTATTTTCTTTGGATTTACAGTCTCTTATTACACGAAGAAGAACATTGACATGATTTTTCAACGGATTAAATATATCAGCTTGGATTGTAAAAAGATGTATCTCTTCATCTATTTCCCTTTCATTAATAGAGATAGACTATTTTGAAGGGTAATCGGAATAACACATGTCAGTGTCTGTCTGTCTCGTCAGAACACTAGGTTCGTCTATATTTGAGATTGACGAATCTTTCTCTTTAATAGATACAATCGAGACAGAAATTTTATTTCTGGTGATGCGTTTATCAGAAATAGTACTCTTGTCCATAGATCCAGATCGCTACAAACACAGACTTATAATGTCTTTAAACGTGTTTGCCTCCACTGATACCAATTGAAAAAGCGGGGGTACAAAAACCACACCTAATATTTCGATTAGCAATCTGTATGGATTAACTCCAATATACTTTTAAGAGAATCAACTAGACAGTCAGAATCAATCTTAATAAAAGTATATCAAAGAGTTATATCTCTCTTTCTCGCTTCAATACTCACTCAAGAAAATAGAAATCTGCGAGTCTAATTGAATACAAGAGAAATCACTTGAACGGTACCAAAGACCAATGTTCAAGGATAAATCAATTTCAATCAACAAACAAAATTTGGATTTCCCAATTGATCGATTCAACGCACAACCTGTGATATTTCAATTATATAACAAAATATAATGCGGAAAAGATATAACACAGACAACAGAAGTTTTCTTAACGAGGAAACCGCAAACACAGAATAACCCGGGACCTAGTCCATATTGAACACACACTGTATTAAGACGCTACAAACACTAGCCTACTACAAATTAACTTCGTTCTGGACTGTAGTTGAACCCCAATCAATCTCACACTGATCCAAGGTACAGTTGCGCTCCTTACGTCTCTGATCCCAACATGATACTACGCACTTGATTCCCTTAACTGATCTCACCCACAACTAAGAGTTTCAATGACCCAAAGTCGAAGACTTTAATAAACAAATCTGTATCACACAGAAAAGTCTACGATAATAGATAAATATGTCTCTCAAAGAAATACCTACGAGTTTTATTCCGTCTTTTGATAAATCAAAGTGAATAGGAACCAATTGATAACCCGGACTTATATTCCCGAAGAACAACCTAGTATCATCAATCACCTTGCAATAATCTTAATCGACTAGTGAAATAAGATATTGCGGAATCACAAATGATGAGACGAAGATGTTTATGACTTCTTTTATATCTTGCCTATCGTAAAAATCAATCACAAGCCAATCTTTGCGATTGTAGTTAGTACGATAGAAACAGCAAGATCAGATCACACAACTACGAGAAAGTAGTATCGGTCTGGCTTCACAAACCCAATGAAGTCTTCAATTCTTTAACCTACAGGGTCTCGATAGAAACCTAAGGTTAAAGGAGAATTGACTCTAGCCTATACAACTAGTATCACACAGGAGGTGTGGGGATTAGGTTTCCCAGTTGCTAGAGTTCTTCCTTATATAGTCTTTCAAATCAGGGTTTGCAATGAATGTTAGCTTAGTAACAAAGCATTCAATATTCACCGTTAGATGAAAACATGATTAGATTCAAGATAATATATTTCAACCGTTAGATCGAAACTTAGCTTGTTACACACAAATGAAATTCACGTTTTTAGGTTTGTGTAACCGTACCCAAACATGTACATTTAGTTGGTTCAAAAGTAGTTAACCAAATGGTTACCCATATGAGCACTTTCATATTAACCATATTTTTCTTTACCATAACTAGTTCAAATGACTCAAATGAACTAGTTAGAGAGTTGTTCAAATTCTTAGATCTTTATAATAGACACAATTGAAACTAAAACGATTTGATTCATTCGAACTTTATAGCCACGGTTTGCAATTATGCATTCCTTAGTTTATATAAGTTTAAGTTCACAAATAATCATTTTTAGAAAAAAACCAACTTAAGTTCGCGAACTGGTACGCGGACTTAAGTACCTGGAGTAAGTTTGTTTTTAGTTTACAAACTCCAGCATAATTTCTCGGGATGAGAACTTCCGACAGTACGCGGACTCTAGTTCCGGTTTTCCTGAGCAGCAAAGTACGCATACTTTGGTTCAAGTAATAAGGACTTACACACATATGTGTTACCACACAATGTTTATATCCTTCCATGGTTATATAATCTAAACTCTCATTTCAATCATTGAAACATTTTTACAGGACGTTATATAGTTGTTATTCACAAACCATTTTTCGTTAAAGCCATTTTCAAGTGATTGCAACTTATCATGACTTTTGTCACTAGTAAAGATGAACTTGGCCAAAGCGAAAGCTTATGAACATATATTTCGAGAAATAGATAAGCGAGATAAACTCGGCTAGACATAGCAAATGTGTATAATCATAGTCTATATAGTAAAACGACTTTTGTCTCAAGATAGGGATAGAGTAGATAGACTTTTGAGTGATATATAAGTTCAAGTCTCCACATACCTTTTAGTCGATGAAGTTCCACAAGTTCCTTATGTAGTTCTTCGTCTTTGTATGACGATCTCCATGGAGTCTTAAGCACAACTACACTTTCGATCCTAATCCGATACTTAGCTAATAGTAGACTAGAAATCAAGACTTATAGTTTTGATCAGTAACATTGACAAACATTCTTGAGATAGCAACGCATACGAGTTCGACCGAGTAGTGCTCTAACAATTCCAACTCATACTAGCTTCTTCTATGAAGTAGCTACATTATAGTTACGGTTGGGAGTAGTTATGCAAATAGGTTTGGAAGCATTTAATATCCAGTTATCATAAATTATTTCACACTATGGCTAATATTAATGTCCAAATGAGCATGCCTTTTGAGAATATCATAACCATGACATATACTAGTGACCAAACCCAAGAACTATCCCAAAGTTTTTATATATATATGTAAATGATCACAATTCTTAAAATATTTTTACTTAATAATGGAAACAGTTAATGGAGAGTGTGAGACGTTCCAAGCTGTTTGATAAGAAACGATTAGTATCATATTCGACGACTAGCTGATTCAAGCTCAAAATTCCATGATTCAAAGAACTGATAAACCAAACAATAACAGTTTGCTTAATATTTTTCTTGTTATTTCTTAATAAATTGAAAAGGCCTATTTAAACACTACATTACTTGGAAAATAAAAGAACAATATTATTCCCAAATAATACCAACTCTTATTTAAATAAATGCTTTAAATATAATAAAATATCAAAATAGCTATTGTCTCTAGTAATAATTATATACACCTATCATACACCCTCTGTTTTCATTGGGCTTGTGTACACGTCACCCCTTGCACTTGTTAGGATATGAGGCTTTCATAATCTTGACATTGACCTGTATAAAGGGTTGAATATGCTCAAGTGACACATTGGGTCAAAAACGTAGACATGGTGAGTAAGACATAGTCTTGTCATTCCACCTTCCTTAAATAAGATTTTTCCCTTAAAGCCCACTATATATGTACAAATACGCTTCACAAGTATCTTAGGACCTTGCCCTCAAGGTCCAATTTTGACGCATCTAAAACTTGGTTTTCTTCTTCTACGACTTTCAAAGGAATAAATTTAATTAGCTCACTGGCCGGGTTTTGGAATTACAGTTATGAAATGATCAAATGCAGTTGTAACAAGTTGTGGGTTAACGAATTTAGCCCTATATATATGATGCTCCTTGAACTCCTGGAATGCAAATTCCAAATAATCCCTAAAAATAGGAGCTTGCCCTTAAGGTCCAATTTTGACGCATCTAAAACTTGGTTTTCTTTTTCTACAACTTTCAAAGGAATAAAAAAAAATACTTAATTAGCTCACTGGGATTTGGAATTACGGTTATAAAATGATCAAATCTAGTCGTAACAAGTTGTGCGTTAACAACTTTAGCTATGATGCTCCTTAAAAAATTGGCTATAGCAAGTTTTGGATCATCATTTCCAAAACGCTTTAATTAAACACAACAAACTTTTTTTCCAAGACCCAAAAATATTATCTTGCTTCCACTTCTAGCATTTGAGTGATTCATAAATAATATGATCACTAGTTATCCTCACAAAGTCTTGCGACGAAATTTTAAGAAACTCAAAAATTGGTTGTGCTTGAAATAACCATTATTCTCGATCTCTGCCATCAAATTGCTAACATAATAAATTTTTTTTGGTTTATTAGTACATATTAGAGGTGAAACTAGTCGTCTGAAATTCATTTGACGTAATTGTTGTAGGCTTAACAACAGGGATCAATCGAACGTAAAACTGAGTTGGTATTGATAGGATTATAACTGATATTGGGCTAAACGAATTATGGTAAAGGGAGTCGCTGGCTAGTGGCTACATAATACAAATGTATGTTATTAAATAAACTACTAGCAGACCTAACAACATCTGAACGTTTACCCTAATACAAAGGTTGAGATAACTAACCGGGATGCATGAGATATGTGGATACCAGATCTCTGACCAACATGTATAAGGAAATAAAAGTGAAAAAAACCGTGGACAGAAGCTGTTGGATACTATTTTGATGTTGAAACTTGTCGAAATGTGTGAAATCTTGCTCTGAATTGAAAATGTATATATAATATTTTTTTTTATAATATGAATAAGGTAGTGTTCTTTTTTTCTTTTTTGAAGCATGAAATTATTAGATTTTGTTAGAGCACTGCTCGGTCGAACTCGCAAGCGTTGCTATCTCAAGCTTGTTTGTCAATGTTAGTTATCAAAACTATAAGTCTTGATTTATAGTCTACTTATAGATGTCTCGGACTAGGATAGATTGTGTAGTTGAGCATTAGACTTCACGGCGTTCATCATTGAAGACGAAGTAGAGTGTGTGGAACTTCATCAAAACAACGGTATATGGTGAGTGAAACTCATCAAACACTTGGAAATTCTATTTCTACTCTATCTCCTATATTGAGACATAAGCCGTGTTACGATATAGTTTTCTATTATACACATTTGAGATTTATAGCTGAGTTTAACTCGCTTACATATTTTTCGGAATATGTGTTGGCAAGATTTCGCTTCGACCAAGTTCATCTTTTATTCTTGACGAAAGTCAAAAGATGATCATGTGAAAATTGCCGAGTAACATCTTACATGGTTTGTGTGATACAATCATTTGGTGTAGACTTGGAATGTTTCGTTACGATTATTTCAATAACTTGAAAATTATTTTGATGCTAATAGTGTATGAAAATGGATATTGTCATCCTCTAAGAAAGTTTCAATGATTGAAATAAGAGTTTAGAACACTTAACCATTATTGGATTGTGACATGTTATGTACTCTTGCACATATGTAATCCATGTTCGGGAACCATAGTATGTGTACATGTTGGTTTGAGAAGTACATGAACCTAAGTATGCGCACCCGTATGCGTACTGGCGTAAGGTTCATGTCCGACATTTTCTGTTGTGATTGGTGGTATGCATACCCGTTCGCGTACTGGCGAAACTCAATTTCAGTCCTAGTCAAGTATGCGTACCCGTTCGCGTACTTGAAGGTTAAAGTTCTAAAATCGTTTATGTACATGAAATAATACAGTTATATAATAAGGAATTCATTCTTTATAAATTGTGGCTGTAATGTTCATAAATTGATTCAAGTGAATCAAACTGATTTTGCTTCAATTGTGTTCTTGTATACTTCTATGAGAATATAGTAATTGAACAACTCTTTAACTAGTTTCATTTGAACTAACTATGGTTAAGATGAATAAGGTCGATATGAGAGTGTTCATATAACTAACCTTGGTTAACTACGGTTGAGCCAACATGGTGTACACGTTTAGGTACGACTACATAAACCTAAATGAAGGTACATTTCATTTGTGTGTAACAAGCTAAGTTCGATCTAACGGTTTAAAGATGTTAGATTGAAACTAATCAGGTTTTCATCAAACGGTGAATATTGAATGCGTTGTCACTAAAGTTACTTAAATTGCAATCCCTGATTTAAAAACTATATAAAGGAGAACTCTAGAAACTGGCAAACCTAATCCCCACACCTCCTGTATGATACTAGTTGCATAAGCTAGAGTCGATTCTCCTTTAACTTTAGGTTTTTCACGAAACCCTGTAGGTTAACGACTTGAAGACTTCATTGGGATTGTGAAGCCAGACCCAACTATTTTCTCTGTAGTTGCGTGATCTGATCTTGTTGTCTCTATCGTATTGAGTACTATCCTCTTTAAGATGGATCGAAATTTAATCCCCGATAGGCAAGATAAAAAGTAATCACAAACATATTCGTCTCATCGTTTGTGATTCAACAATATCTTGTTTCTCTACCATATGATTAAGATTGGTAATACTAGGTTGTTCCTCGGGATTATAAGTTTGGGTTATCAATTGGTTCATGTTCACCTTGATTTATTAAAAGACGTGTTAGAGAACTTCTCGGTCGAACTCGCAAGCGTTGTTATCTCAAGCTCGTTTTTCAAGTTTAGTTTCCAAAACTATCAGTCTTGATTTCTAGTCTACGTATAGTTAAGTCTCGGACTAGGATAAAAAATGTAGTTGAGCTCTAGACTCCACGACGTTCATCATATAAAAGACGAAGAACTGAAAAAGCGGGGGTCTAACAACACCACCCAATATTTCTATTAACAATCTGTATGGACTAACTCCAAAATACTTTGCTAGAGAATCAACTAAACAGTCAGACTCAATCTAGATAAAAGTATCTCAAGGAGTTAATATGTCTTTTTTTTTTGATATTACTCAAGCTAATAGAAATCAGCAAGTCCTAACCAAACACAAGGAATACTTGGACGGTACCAAAGACCAATGTCCAAGGATCAATCAATATCAATCAACAACCAAAGGTTGGATTTCCAATTGATGATCTTTAACGCACAACCTGTATTATTTCAATTATATAAAAATATAATGCTGAAAAGAAATAACACATACACAAAAAATTTTGTTAACGAGGAAACCGCAAATGCAGAAAAACCCCGGGACCTAGTTCAGATTGAATACATACTATATTAAGCCGCTACAGACACTAGCCTACTCCAAGCTAACTTCAGACTGGACTATAGTTGAACCCAAATCAGTCTCTCACTAATTCAAGGTACAGTTGTACTCCTTATGCCTCTGATCCTAGGAGGATACTACGCACTTGATTCCCTTAACTGATCTCACCCACAACCAAGAGTTTGCTGCAACCCAAAATGGCAGACTTGATAATAAACAAATCTGTCTCACAAAGAAAAGTCTATCAAAGGATAAATATGTCTCCCTAGGTTTTTGTTCCGTATTATGATATGAAATCAAGGTGAACATGAACCAATTGATAATCCGGTCTTATATTCCCGAAGAACACCCTAGATTAATCAATCACCTCACAACAGTCTTACTTATATAAACAAGAGGACGTCGAGGAATCACAAACAGTGAGACGAAGATGTTTGTGACTTCTTTATCTTTCCTATCGGAGAACTCTCACGATCTCAAGCCAATCAATAAGATTGTACTCGTACGATAGAAGATGCAAGATCAGATCACACAACTACGATAAAAGTAGTATCGGTCTGGCTTCACAATCCCAATGAAGTCTCTAAGTAGTTAACATAGTTTTAGAGAAGAAAACCAAAAGTTAGAGGAGAATCGACTCT
The DNA here is from genome assembly GCF_003573695.1 of Papaver somniferum. Classification (NCBI taxonomy): domain Eukaryota; kingdom Viridiplantae; phylum Streptophyta; class Magnoliopsida; order Ranunculales; family Papaveraceae; genus Papaver; species Papaver somniferum. The sequence goes on along the minus strand of NC_039358.1, from coordinate 33,121,064 downwards.
AGAAAGCACACCAGTATCACACAGACATGTGGGGATTAGTTTTTCCCAATGCTAGATGTCTCCTATATATAGTCTTCAAATCAGGGTCTTGCCTTAGGTACAAAGCAATCAATATTCACCATTAGATGAAAACCTGATTTAGATTCAAGCTAATATTTCTCAACCGTTAGATCGAAAACTTAGCTTGTCACACACACTTGAGATATACGTTTACTGGGTTTGTGAAAACCGTGCCCAAACGTGTACGTGTATGTTGGTTCAACATAGTAACCCAAAAGGTTAACCATATGAGCATTTCATATTAACCTTGTTCTTCTTCGCCGTAACTAGTTCAATTGACTCAAATGAACTAGTTAGAGAGTTGTACAATTGCTATGAGATCTTATGTAACTACACAAGACACAATTGAAACAAAGATGATTCGGTTCGACTTGAATCGGCTCATGAACTTTATACCCACAGTTTTCATACTGCATTCATGAGTTCGCGGACTTGGCAAAGCCAATTCCTCCGGTTTCTCTCAATCAACAAAGTTTGCAAACTTCGGATTAAGCACATATGTGTTACCACACAATGCTTATATCCATCATTGGTTATATTGACCTAAACTCTCATTCCAACCATTGAAACATTCTTAGAGGACGTTATGTAGTTGATACACTATTTCTCGTCAAAGCGATTTTCAAAGTGATTGAAACAATATGACTTTCGTCATTGGGTGAAGATAAACCCGATCAAAGCGAAACGCTTTACCAACACATGATTTAGAGATATAGATAGGCGAGATATACTCGGCTCGAAATATCAAATGTATATGATCCAGTCTATATAGAATGCGACTTTTGTCTCATAAGAAGTAGGAGATAGAAGAGATAGACTTTTGAGTGATCGATAAGTTCAAGTCTCCACATACCTTTTTGTTGATGAAATTCCATTGTTCCTAGAGTAGATCTCCGTCGTTGTATGATGAATCTCCATGAAGTCCTTGAGCTCAACCACACTTTTCTATCCTAGTCCGAGACTTAGTTATGTAGACTAGAAATTAAGACTCATTGTTTTGATCACTAACATTGACAATCATGCTTGATATAGCAACGAATGCGAGGTCGACCGAGGTATGCTCTAACAATCTCCCCCTTTGTCAATTTTAGTGACAAAACTATTAATACATATGGAATACAAAAAAGATAATCTTTAGTGGCTCCTATTCGATAGTCTAATCTTCAACGTTCCCTGAAATCTTCGTCCTTACAAGTACTCCAATGATCCCAAAGGTTGTAAGTTTAGCATCACCGTTGTTGAAGATCCGTAGATATAATAATGAGAGAAATCGAGATTCTCGATCATCATTATACAGTGACATAGTATTATTATGTAACATCAAATTCCAATTGCATCACGAATTTAACAATAATACTACGGTGATATGTATCACTCCCCCTTAGTCAATACTCCATCTCACATGGAAACCACTCCCCCTTACACAATGATCCGAAAACCATATGTATATGTAGTAGAACTACACATTAATTCTCCCCCTTTTTGTCAATAAAATTGGCAAAGGTACAAGAACGGGTTCCTAATGAAATTTTCGAGAAGAGACGTTTCATAGACTAAAAGAAAAAATACATACCAACTTAATTTAGATGCAATCATAAAACCGAAGCTAAATTCATTCGTCAAGGAGTTTTAAGATACAAGATAACCCCTATAAAATTCCACAGCCGCACACCCCGCAAGATATTACCATTAAGCACAAGTTCAAAAGAACTCTCCCCCATTTTATGTCATTCCCGAAAGAACAACAAGAGCGACCTTAATTTCGAAAGAAAAAAAGAATTTTTAAATGGACACCAAAAACCATAGGAATGATTTTCTATATCCAAAACTCAATCAAATTAATCACAAGTAAACCCATGATTAATTTAATTGGAATACACAACTAAATCAAACCACAAAGTGATCAATATAATTGATTTTGCTCAACATAAGTAAACTTACGGAGCTACGACTAAGGTAATCATACAGATATGACTAACTTAATCGTTCTCATACTCAACATAAGGAAAACCTTACGGAATATACGACTACATTAACCAATATGACATGATTAGTATAGCCGTTCAGATACTCAACACAAGAACTTGTGGAATATATGACAACTCAACTAGACTAATTACAAGAGAACCTATAGTTAATCTAATTGGAACACACAACCAAACTAATCACAGAAGTAATCAATTTAATTGTCAAATGTTTTGCTCGACAAAAGAAGACTTTCGGAGAAAATAACTAAATAACCAACCAAGATGATTAATTTAGTTCAAATATGCTCGACATAAAGTATCTTACGGAACAACCAACAAAGCTAATCACAAAGTAATCAACTTAGTTGTATTGTGCTCGACATAAGACACATTACGGAGCCTCACGGTAATACAAAAAGAATGGATCAATGAAGATCAATACCGTGGAATTCATACAAAGATCTATTCTATCTTTCCATCACTATTTGCATAATGACATAATAGACTTTATCCTTGTCACACAAAAGATTTTATCCTATTTTCCATCAAATAAATGATTGCATATGCAAAACTTTGTATTTTTCAAAATTCCATTCGTCCTTTCATCAATACGAATACCAATTTATGAACGACTTTACTTTTGACAACATATGGGACCTTCAAGTTCACGGACGCAAACAATACATATCCCATAACCAATTGCAATATCACTAAATCAAACAGATTAATACTGCAATAACATCATGCTCCAAATATTTTTAGAATTTAATACCAATAAACCTAAAAAATAAACATAATAAGATGAAAACAAAATAGCTATGTGTAGTCACAATCTTCTCTATTCAAAACGCTAGTTATTCTTCAAACTAATCCAAAATGAAAGACATACTAGGTATATAAGAAGATGCACTACTCATCACCTTCATCATCGGACAATTTCTAAGTAGTTTGAATTGAATCCAACTCTTCCTTGAGCTCGGGATACTTGGTTCCAATTAACGACACTTGATATTTTAAGCACTTCACTCTTGCATTTACCTTTCACACACCCTTGTAAACCTTTTGAATAAGCCTCAAGGTGGTAGGGTCTTCAACATCAATAGGGGTACCTCTTTGTCGCTTGCGAACATTTTTCCTTATACGCCAAAAGGTACATGGAGGAACAAGTTTGGGAACCCCAAGAGAATTTCCAATAAAATCAAGTCCACGATCACGGTAAATATGGCTAATCAAACAAGGGTAGCCTAACATCTTGATGTGAGAAGTCATCGTCATCATTTGAAAGATGATAAAACCACAAATATCAAGATTTGTATTACCAGATGCAAGGAAAAAGACCATTTCCGCAAGCTCATAACTCCACCAAGAATTCTCAATTGTGGAGGGACAAAGGTTAGAGATATCGAGTTTTCCAAATGCCATTAAAGCAATACTAATATCATTAGTAGGAAACTTTCCTTGACTCCAAACAACCTTCTTTCCACAAAGTCCAATAGAGATATCATCATATGATGGACGTTCATCACTTGGTCTAGGTAACCGTACGTTTCCCAACGTTATTTCGGTGACCCTTGAAATTAACTCTCTATTAACAAGAAACCTTTCTCTATTTATCATGGATTTGAATTCCATCTTGTTAAAATCAACATCATGAATGTTGGCATAGAAAATCCTTGTTAGAGAATCAAAACCTTCACCAAGGCCATTAAAGATATTCCCAAGATTGAACTTTTTGAAGCAAGCTAAATCCTCTTCATGTCCACTAAAGGTTTCCAATCTCTTTTCTAGAATAAAACCTTTGGAAGAAATCCTATCAAAAGTTCTAGCACAAGAATCATTCACGAACCTAATTCTACGAGAATTTTGATCACAAGGAGAATTCAATCTAGGGTTTTTTGAGCTTTTTGAACTCCTTCATGCTCCTAGGAATCATCATAAAGAGATATACCAGAGGGTACTTGAAGATAACCTCAAACACCCTTCCTTTTGATTTCTTCAAAGAAGCTTTAATGGTGGAGAAGCACAAACCCTGGTGCACGTACGCGGACGAAAGATGAGGAAGGAGAAGGTTCGCGGACCACATACATATATATCCCTCATTCATGGGCTTGGGTTGTACACGAACTGTGACCTTCAAGGTCTTATGGGATTTTCTTAGCCCTTTCCACATTAAAGGTATGCAACCAATATACATGTGAAAGATAACAGAAGCAATATAATACTAACCAAGCACAACACAACTGTGCACAACTCAAACCATTTCTTGCCCCACTTCAAGATATGTACAAATGGGGTAAATGCCAACCTTGTTACCAAGAGGCATAATGCGCAGAGGAGTTCTCATGCGACACGTCTGGTTGATAAGTGTGAACAGTCCCTGTAGTATAATCAAAATAATGATGATAGTCAGGGAAGTTAGAGCTTTCTATCCTTCGTTTATTCTGGATAGAATAAGGTTCTTCCGATTTATGGGTTGTACAGTATTAACATATTTAACACATACGAAACCCTTTTCGGAATGATTCTTAGACTTAACAAAATTAAGTTTTTCTAAGAATTTAAAAACGCCTTCGAACGCTTTGAACAGATCTTTATCAATCGATCCTTTAAGATAGTATTCCTCAAAGAGATCAAGAGTTAATCTAGTGAGGTTCCATATCCTTGAGCGTGTTGAAAATTTTCTCAATTTTTCCTTCTTTTTATTTTTTCCTTCTGATTGCTTCTTAACATCTAAAAATCCCCTTTTAGATGAAGTAAGATTATCATGAGAACCCAGAGGTTTTAACCATAATAATCTCTGAACAATCTTTAAGGAATTCTGGAGTGCGTTACAGATGCCAGGAGCAAGCTTTCCAAAATAATTTCCCATAGGGAAATTTATAAGGAACGAACAAACACAAACTTATTAAGTTTATCGTGTTTGCCTGCTCTGATACCAATTGAAAAACTGGGGGTCTAACAATACCACCCAATATTTTGCTTAGCAATCTGTGTGGACTAACTCTGAAATACTTTGCTAGAGAATCAACTAGACAGTAAGACTCAATCTAGATAAAAGTATCTCAAGGAGTTAATATCTCTCTCTTGTTTTTGATATTACTCAAGCTAATAGAAATCAGTGAGTCCTAATCAAACACAAGGAATACTTGGAGGTACCAAAGACCAATGTCCAAGGATCAATCAATATCAATCAACAACCAAAGGTTGGATTTCCAATTGATGATCTTTAACGCACAACCTGTATTATTTCAAATATATAAAAATATAATGCAGAAAATAAATAATACAAACACCAAAAGTTTTGTTAACGAGGAAACCGCAAATGCATAAAAACCCCGGGACCTAGTCCAGATTTAATACACACTGTATTAAGCCTCTACAGACACTAGCCTACTCCAAGCTAGCTTCGGACTGGACTATAGTTGAACCCCAATCAGTCTCCCACTAATTCAAGGTACAATTATACTTCCTACGCCTCTGATCCCAGCAGGATACTGCGCACTTGATTCCCTTAGCTGATCTCACCCACAACCAAGAGTTGCTGCAACCCAAAATCGCAGACTTGATAATAAACAAATATGTCTCACACAGAAAAGTCTATCAAAGGATAAATCTGTCTCCCACAGAAGAACCCTAGGTTTTTGTTCGTCTTATGATATGAAATCAAGGTGAACATGACCAATTGATAATACGGTCTTATATTCCCGAAGAACAGCCTAGATTAATCAATCACCTCACAACAGTCTTACTTGTATAAACAAGAGGACGTCGAGGAATCACAAACAGTGAGACGAAGATGTTTGTGACTTCTTTATCTTGTCTATCGGAGAACTCTCACGATCTCAATCCAACCAATAAGATTGTACTCGTACGATAGAAGATGCAAGATCAGATCACACAACTACGATAAAAGTAATATCGGTCTGGCTTCACAATACCAATGAAGTCTTTAATTCGTTAACCTGGTTTTAGAGAACAAAACCAAAGGTTAGAGGAGAATCGACTCTAGCGATCGCACTAGTATCACACAGACGTGTGGGGATTAGTTTTTTCCAATGCTAGATGTCTCCTATATATAGTCTTCAAATCAAGGTTTTGCCTTAGGTACAAAGCAATTAATATTCACCATTAGATGAAAACCTGATTTAAATTAAAGCTAATATTTCTCAACCGTTAGATCGAAAACTTAGCTTGTCACACACACTTGAGATATACGTTTACTGGGTTTGTGAAAACCGTGCCCAAACGTGCACGTGTATGTTGGTTCAACATAGTAACCCAAAAGGTTAACCATATCAGCATTTCATATTAACCTTGTTCTTCTTCGCCATAACTAGTTCAATTGACTCAAATGAACTAGTTAGAGAGTTGTTCAATTGCTATGAGATCTTATGTAACTACACAAGACACAATTGAAACAAAGATGATTCGATTCGACTTGAATCGTCTCATGAACTTTATAGCCACGGTTTGCATACTGCATTCCTTAGTAATTTAAGTTTCATGTTCAGAGCACATCTTTAGATCATAACCCTCTCAAGTTCGCGGACTTAAGGCAACCGGCAGAGTTTTCCAAACTCGGCAGAAAATCTCGGCAAGGAGACTTCCGCCAGTTCGCGGACTAGCTTCGTGGACTGAGTTCGCGGACTAAACACGCAAACGAGTTTTTGGAAAATCCCAGCAGAAATTCCCGGCAAGAGAACTTCCGTCAGTTCGCGGACTTGGCAAAGCCAATTCCTCCGGTTTCTCTCAATCAACAAAGTTCGCAAACTTCGGATTAAGGAATAGGACTTATGCACATATGTGTTACCACAAAATTCTTATATCCATCATTGGTTATATTTACCTAAACTCTCATTCCAACCATTGAAACATTCTTAGAGGACGTTATATAGTTGTTATACTATTTCTCGTCAAAGCGATTTTCAAAGTGATTGAAACAATATGACTTTCGTCATTAGGTGAAGATAAACCCGATCAAAGCGAAACGCTTTACTAACACATGATTTCGAGATATAGATAGGAGAGATATACTCGGATCGAAATATCAAATGTGTATGATCCAGTCTATATAGCATACGACTTTTGTCTCATAAGAAGTAGGAGATAGAAGAGATAGAATTTTGAGTGATAGATAAGTTCAAGTCTCCACATACCTTTTTGCTGATGAAGTTCCACGGTTCCTTGAGTAGATCTTCGTCGTTGTATGATGAATCTCCATGAAGTCCTTGAGCTCAACTACACTTTTCTGTCCTAGTTCGAGACTTAGCTATGTAGACTAGAAATCAAGACTCATAGTTTTGATCACTAACATTGACAATCATGCTTGATATAGAAACGCATGCGAGGTTGACCGAGCTATGCTCTAACAAGAACTACTCAAGGATTTGATGGAACTTCATCGACTAAAAGGTATGTGGAGACTTGAACTTATCTATCACTCAAAAGTTTATCTACTCTATCTCCTATCTTGAGACAACAGTCGTATTGCTATATATACTTCGATTATACACATTTGCTATTTCGAGTCGAGTTTATCTCGCTTATCTATTTCTCGAAATATGTGTTGGTAAGCTTTCGCTTTGGACAAGTTCATCTTTACAAGTGACGAAAGTCATGTTGATTATTTCAATATCTTGAAAATCGCTTTGATGAAGAATAGTTTATAAGTAACCTCTATTTAACATCCTCTAAGAATGTTTCAATGATTGAAATGAGAGTTTAGAATATATAAACTTGAATGTATATAAACATTGTATGTGAACTCGTACGTGTGTAAGTACAAAATCCTTGAAACAAAGTATGCGTACTTTGCTGCTCAGGATAACCGGAACTAAAGTCCGTGTACATGTACGCGCACTGCCTAAAGTTCACGTCCCGTTAATTTCTGCTGTAGTTTGTGAACTGAAAACAAGCTTAATCCGGGTACTTAAGTATGCGTACCGGTATGCATACTTTAGTGGGTTATTTTATAAAAACGGTTTATTCGTGAACTTAAACTTATATAAACTAAGGAATTCATATTTGAAACTTTGGCTATAAAGTTCATGAATCGATTCGAGTGAATCAAAATCGTTTTTGCTTCGATTGAGTCTTATATATCTATGATATCTAAGCAATTTAACAACTCTCTAACTAGTTCTTTTGAGTCATTTGAACTAGTTATGGTGAAGATGAATATGGTTGATATGAAAGTGCTCATATGGCTAACCATTTGGTGAACTAATGTTGAAACAACTAGGTGTACACGCTACCTAAATGAACGTGCATTTCATTTGTGTATAACAAGGTAAGTTCGATCTAACGGTTGAAAGATATTAGCTTGAATATAATCATATTTTCATCTAACGGTGAATATTGAATGATTTGTCACCAAGGTAGCATTGATTGCAAACACTGATTTGAAGACTATATAAAGGAGAAATCTAGCAACTGGGAAACCTAATCCCCACACCTCCTGTGCGATACTAGTTGTATAATCTAGAGTCAATTCTCTTTTAACCTTAGGTTTCTATCGAGACATTGTAGGTTTACGATTTGAAGACTTCATTGGGATTGTGAAGCCAGACGCAACTATCTTGTTGTTTCTATCGATATCGTATTTGAGTACAATCGTAAGATTGTATTGAGATTAATTTCTCCGATAGGAAAGATAGAAAAGTAGTCACAAACTTCTTTGTCTCATCGTTTGTGATTCCAAAATATCAACTTTTTCCATCATACGATTTAGATCATTGTGAGGTGATTGATATTTCTAGGCTGTTCTTCGGGAATATAAGTCCGGTATATCAATTGGTTCTTGTTCACCTTGATTTATCAAAAGACGGAAAAAAACTCGTAGGTATTTCTATGGGAGACAGATTTATCTATTCATGTAGACTTTTATGTGTGATACAAATTTGTTTATTAAAGTCTTCGACTTAGGGTCGTAGAAACTCTTAGTTGTGGGTGAGGTCATCTAAGGGAATCAAGTGAGTAGTATCTTGCTGGGATCAGAGACTAAGGAGAGCAACTGTACCTTGGATCATTGTGAGATTGATTTGGATTCAAGTACAGTCCAGACCGAAGTTGGTTTGTAGTAGGCTATTTCTGTAGCATCTTAATAAAGTGTGTGTTCAATCTGGACTAGGTCCTGGGAGTTTTCTGCATTTGCGGTTTCCTCGTTAACAAAACTTCTGGTGTCTGTGTTATTTCTTTTCCGCATTCTTAAAATATCATAGGTTGCGCGTTGAATCAATCAATTGGGAAATCCAATCTTTGGTTGTTGTGATTGATCCTTGAATATTGGTCTTTGGTACCGTTAAAGTGATTTTTCTTTTGTATTCAATTAGACTCGCAGATTTCTATTTGTTTGAGTAAGTATTGAATCGAGAAATTGAGATATAACTCTTGGATATGCTTTTTATAAGATTGAGTCTGACTGTCTAGTTGATTCTCTTAAAAGTATATTGGAATTTTTCCATACAGATTGCTAAGAAAAATATTGGGTGTGGTTGTTAGAATTCCGCTTTTCCAAGACGAAAAAAAACTCGTTGGTATTTCTGTGAGAGACATATATATCTATTCCTACAGACTTTTCTGTGTGAGACAGATTTGTTTATCAAGTCTTCGAGCTTGTATCATAACAACTCTTAGTTGTGGGTGAGATCAGCTAAGGGAATCAACTGTGTAGTATCTTGCTGGGATCAGAGACATAAGGAGCACAACTGTGCCTCGAATCAGTGTGAGATTGATAAGGGTTAAACTACAGTCCAGTCCGAAGTTCATTGGTAGTAGGCTATTGTCTGTAGCGGATTAATACAGTGTGGTGTTCAAATCTGGACTAGATCCCGTGGTTTTTCTGCATTTGCGGTTTTCTTCAGAAACAAAATTCTGGTGTCTGTGTTATTTCTTTTCCGCATCATATTTTGTTATATAATTGAAATATCACAGGTTGTGCGTTGAATCGATCAATTGGGAAATCCAACCTTTGGTTGTTGATTGAAAATGATTGATCCTTGACATTGGTCTTTGGTACCGTTTATAAGTTACTTCTCTTATATTCAATCGGGCTCGCAAATTCCTATTTGTTGATTGCAGATTGAATTGAGAAAGAGAGATACAAAACTCTTGGATATACGTTTCTCTAGATTGAGTATGACTGTCTAGTTGATTCTATTGAAAGAATATTGGAATTTTTCTGTTCAGATTGCCAAACGAAATATTGGGTGTGGTTGTTATACCCCCGCTTTTTCAGATTGAACTAAGATTATACGGGGTATGCCATTCCCATGGAGTCTGTGCTTACAATAGTACTTATAGAAGGTGGGGTTGCATGGTCTCATATTGTTGAGAGCATTCCTGAGAGTAGTCATTCGTTGCTCTTTTCATTAAATCGTCTGCCGCTTAATTTATGCAATCAAATTAGATATATACCAGGGAGAATCGGTCTCAGAGGCCAAAAATCTCATTGGATTCTCCGAGTCTGTTTCGAACTGAACTTTTGGCCATCTCCATTTCGTTGCCGCTTTAGAAGCGATTAGCATGCCCCAAGGTTAAGCTGCAAGTGCGGTGGTAATGCCCGACGGTTGCGACTACTAGTATGTGTTAGATCATTGCTTGGGAGAACCCACAAGTTTTGATATCTAGAGCTTGTTCTCAATGTAAGATGATCAAAACTATATCTTTATTCCTAGTCTACTTAGTCAAGTCTCGGATTAGGTTAGAATTTGGTAGGTGAGTATCAGACGTCACCCTTGAAGACTGAAGATCGACCAAGACATTTGGAGAACTCCTGTATGTGAAGACTGAACCGTTCTATTTTAATCACTATCTTACCATTTTATCTTTTTGAGACGACGTCGTATGACTTCTAGTGTATTTACAAAGAAGAAATTTCGAGTCAAGCTTGTCTTGTTAAAAATCTCAAAATATGATTCTAAGAAAAGATGTTTAATGATCCTTAACAATATATTAGTCCTAAAAAATCTATTGTGTGAATTAATTTGTGGATCAATTGAAAATTGCGCATGCAAATGATTTTATCATGCATAAGTGTTTCAAACATCATAAGAGAGAAATATTGAACTTACTTATATTTCTACTCAGGGTAGGTTGGCGAACATGTTCAAAAAACATAGATATCTGAGTTTCAGAAATACATGAGGGTTGACAAACCAGTACACAAAATGCAAGTTTAGTTGGGACAGTTCATAAACCTGGTTTACGAACCGGTGTGAAATTTAAAAGTTGGTTTTAAAGGATAGCTGTTGACGATCCCGGTTCACGAACAATTGTCAACTAAGTTCGGTAGTCTTGTAGGGGTTGGCCAACCGGGTTCACGAACCGTTGCACCCTGGCTGGTGAACAAGCCTAACGGTTCACGAACCGTTGTACCAACTGTCCCAGTTTAAGTTTTAGTACATGCTCAAAGACTTATTTTTAAAATATGTATAACATTACTAGCACTCTCTCAAACACTTTTAAGACTTCAATGATCACTCAAACACTTATGTGTATGCATCATGATTAAATTCTTAGGTATTTAAATGATCATCAAATTGCTTTAGTTCTTTGTCATACTTTCCAAACTGAACAATCATTATACACGATTCCATAACCAGTTCCTAGTGTATATTCTTCTGTTGTACTTTCAATACTTAAAGTGTTTGCTTGATTCTCAAGTTATCTTAGATTGAATTCTAAGCAACCCTTGGTCCTTGAAAATATATAAAGAGATTCTCCTTCAACTGGTAAATTTAATCCCTGACACTTTGTGTCCTAGTTGATTCTAGAGTCCTCCTTTTATAGACCTAGGTTTCCTCTGAGAAACATAATTAGGTTTACTACTAAAAGACTTCACTTTGGGGATTCGTGAAGCTAGGTCCGACTATCTTTACCTTGATGATTCGTGTATCCCGATCTTTCTTTTCTAATATCGAGGTTTTCGTAATCTCTTTCAAGCAAGATAGATGGTAATCACAAAGTCTCCTTCATCTCAGACGTTGTGATTTCTCAAGATAAATATCTGAAAACTGATCTTAATTGATCTTTTGAAGGTTGTTATTAATAGGTGGTTAAGAATCTAGGCTGCTCTTCAGGAGTCGTAAGTTCCAGATTTGTGAGGTTTGCTAGCTTTGTCTATTACAAACAGGTTTCCGTACCTTGATCTTTGATCTAAATGGAAATCAAATAGGCTTATCTATTATAGGCAGATTGGTATCAAAAGTTTTCACTAAGGTTGAAGCAACTCTTAGGTTGTAAAGGACGTCAACTAAGGGAATCAATTGCATAGAGCCTTGCGAGGTTCAAGAGACGTAAGGAGCGCCACTGTAACTGAAGCGCTTGGACAGTGGATTCGGTCTCAACTACATTCTAGTGCAAAGTCTGACAGTAGGCTAGTATCTATAGTGTGTTAATACAATTTAGTGTTCAAATATGGACGAGGTCCAGGGGTTTTTCTGCTATTGCGGTTTCCTTGTTAACAAAACTTCTGGTGGGCATGCTACTAGCAGTAATCTGGTGGTTTGTGAGTTGAGATAACATGAGTTTCCAAGAATTTATAGTTGTTCGATAGTGAAGCAGAATGTGGGCATAGGTTTTAGTTGATGAGTTGATGCAGTTGAGAATGTTGAAATTTGGCAGATTCTCATTAAGCGCTTTCCATAAGTCTTCACTTTGGGGAACATGAAAGTCTCAATAGGAAGTTGGATGAGAGAAGGGGGTTTTGTTGAGCTTGACCATATATGTTAATGAGGCAGTTGTATCCTGATATTATAGCATATTTTCCACTCTTGGTAAGTCATGTGATATTATATGGTTTGCTTTCCCGGGTAATGTGAATGTTGTAATGATTCATTGCATTATGGGTAGGGGAGTAGGTTTGATTTATCATGATCCCATTTCCTGGTTGATGGGTCTATAATACCGGCAATTGATGGTATGAGATAACATGATGATTGGTTAATCTTATTGTTAAACTTTGGGATCCAATTTGATTCGATAGGGGTATTTAATCCATTCCCAATTTGATAGAAGTGATGTTGTTTGAAGGTTGGTATGAGGGAAGACATCTGCCTCCATTGTGGGGTGGGTGAAGACGCATGGGTGGGATGTTTTCAAAAATGGGGTTGTTTTTAAGGTATTTTGCGTTATATAAGGTTGCTAATACATATGTAGGTTTCTGGAAGAGGTTCCAAACTCTTCTCATGAGTAGAACCTTGTTGTGTTCGCTGGTGCTTCGGATTCCCAGGCATCCGTGAGCTTTTGGTTTGTGGATCTAGTCTCTTCTTAGGGTGTGGAGATTTTTAATGGATTAGTCGTGTCCCATGAAAAAATTATGTGTGGTACGGTCAATTTAATTTGTGGTGGATATATGTAGGAAGAAGTTGGGTTTGCATAAAATGGTTTGTGGTAAGGGTTAGGGATGATTTTATGAGTGCTAATCTTCCAACATGAGTTAAGCATTTAGTCGTATAACCTTTCACTACTTTGCATGCTAGCCGTTGAAGAATTGGGGCAAAAATATGAAGAGAGGATCTACCATGCTTAAACTGCACGTCTAGATAAAGGGGGTAGGGCGATGGTTGATGTTCTTTGCATGCAAAAACTTGTTTCAAATCATCAAGATGGTGCTATTCGATCTTCATATGATGGATTATCGTGGATTTTTGCAGCGTTGATGTGTTGACCCGCTGAGATGCCAAAAGCTTGTGGGAGAAGCTTAAAAGGAGTGGCGCCTTCCGGAGTTGCTTTATATGTTATTAAAATTCAATCCGCATACATGATCCGCAGGTTTTTAAATAATATTTATGCACAAATAATAAATATATATGAGGAGAGGAGGTCCCCTTGCCTTATTCCCCTAGTTGGGGTGATGTAACCATGTGGTATGTCATTGATATTCACCGAATAAGTTAATTTTGAGATGCACAACATATATAATCTACAAATATTAAAGGGAAACCTAAGATGGAGAAAACTCGTTAGATGAAACCCCGCTCCAAGGAGTCATAGGTGTTTTGGATGTCTAATTTAAGATTTACTTTGGGGTCTTTAGTGCGGATTGAAGTTTTGGTGGTGTGAAAAAGTTCGGCAACGATTTCTATGTTATCGTGAATGGATTTTTGCGGCACAAAGACACTTTGATATGGGACTATCAAGAAAGAGACGAGAGGTCGTATACAATTTAACGGAACGAAATGATTTTTTATGTGACGTTACATAGCCCTATTGGTCTAAATTGGTAAGGTTTAGAGGGGTGGTCAACTTTTGGGATTAAGGTGAAGTTAGTATGATTCTTGAGAGGGTGGATATGAGGGAACTAAAAAAATACCGGGACACGGTCTTATCTTATGGAGAAGAGCGCATGTTTGATCTCCTCAGAGGTCACTTCGGCTGTTAGCATATTGCATTGTGGGAGGCTTAACCTTGGTGTTATTACCTCAAAAAGGTTTCATCTATTGCTATATTTGGAGCTGTATATTGGTATGTGAAATGCTCAAACATGATATTGATAATCACGTATTTATCCCTAATCCAGGTGTTTTGATGATCCTGGAGTTGTTGTACGTTGTTACAGCTTCCATGAATTATGGCTTTGGCATGTAAGAAAGTTTTGTTGTTGTCTCCCGATTGAATCAACTGGATTCTGGATCATTGCTGCCAGTAGGTTGCGTGGCATTCAAGCAGATTCATGTGTTCAATTCGGAGTTGCTTTTCTTGTTGTATCCAATTTTCCAATTCGGTACCATTTTGCGTAGCACGTTGATGTTGAGCTGCCTTTATTTTCATGGTCGATTTTTAAATCGATGTGGCTAGGTAGCCGAAGTTGATCTTGTTCCATCTGCTAGGGTTTCGCTGGTAGATATAAGTTTTAGTCAGGGGTTTAATGGTGGGTCCGGTTCATGTAGCCTATCCCATGACGAGTTAACTACTTGACAAAGCTGAGGATAAGATAATCATAGATGTTCTAATTTCTAGTTCTTGTTCCCTTGCCAGTCTAGTGCTTTCGTTTGGAATAGGATAAAAGCATGGTCTGAGGCTATCCGTGGAATATGTCTGATTCCAGCATGGGGATTGGTTGTTTTTCAATGCTGATTTGTTATAGCTTTATCAAGTCGTTCCTGGATATTATCATGTCCTTGTTGGTTGTTTTTCCAGGTGTCTCCTCTGAAACCAAGGTCAATGAAACCCATTCGACTCGTTAAATTTAGAAAAGGTTGAGTATGTGCATATGTAACTTGTCTGCCACCTTTCTTTCCCGGTTGGTCAATTACTTCGTTGAAATCCCCCAAAACCAGCCAAGGTGTTGTAGTGCTATGAAAAATTGCCGGAAATTCTTCATATAGGTTTTTTCTTGGATCTGGGTGTGGTGGGCCATATATGCATGTACAGAGCCAAGGTTGGGCTGGGAGGGGAGGAGTGACGAGAACATGACTGTAGTTTTGAGATTTCAAGATGATTCGAACAATGATATATTCTTTCCACATTAGACAGAAGCCTCCTCTTCTACCTATTTTTAGAACTCGGCCCAAATGTTTACGCGATGCGCATAATTTAATACTCACATGATAATGTTTCCGAGAGGAATACAATGGTTGGTTTATATGAGTCCATGTAGGTATTGTTGGTTGGTTTAAACCCAGGCAATTCCATGAAGGAAAACCATGTGATGCAGGTTGGTTGGTGAGAGTATCGAGATAAGGTTAAAGAAGGAACCGTTTTTTGGGGACTACTCAAAAATGGTGGGGGACTACTCTCCATTTTTTTGGGTGGATATTAGAAGTAATAATTAGTCATCCCTTATCTAACTTTTCTTCTAATACCAAACTTGTCCTTGATAATTAAATTAGTGTAATGATTAGCGAGTTAATTAATGATTAGTGAGATTAAATTAATAATTTGATTTTTTTCAAAAAAAGAATTATAGAGAGGGAGAAGAAGAAGATGAAAATGATAATGAAGATGAGGGTTTTGGAAGAAAAAAATTTAGATCTTTTTCTTTAAGAGGCACAACAAGAATATGATGTTTTGCTTACTCACAGATACTTCAAATTTAGTTAATGGTGCTTGAATTGGCCAAAACATTTCTAAAAATGAACAATTTACAAATTGATTTCGGTTTCGTTAATAAAGTTCGGTTACAACATTTGAAGAACAGGTAGCCGAACTCATTCTGCAAGTGTAGTTCGGTTAATGTTTCTAAAAACACAGGTAGCCGAACTCAGCTTTAATGGAGTTTTTTCTTTCAGAGAAAAGTTCGGTTAGGAGAAAAAATTGCGACGTAACCGAACTAAAAGTTCGGTTGGGAAAATAAAATGAAAAAATTTGCGACGTAACCGAACTCAATATATAGGTTTTCAGAGAAAAGTTCGGTTAAGAGAAAAAAATTGCGACGTAACCGAACTTTTCTCTGAAAGAAAAAACCTCCATTAAAGTTGAATTCGGCTAGTTCGACAAAGTTTTTCAGATAATTCCTAACCGAACTTTTATCTGCAACTTCCATTTTCAACTCATTTTGATGATAACTTCTCATTTTTTCAAAGGAAAAGAAATGAAAAGTAATGGGTTTGTTATAATTTTGGTTTTGATTTTATTTTGTTAATGATTTAAATTAAGCTATATATAGAGGTGGCGGTGGTGGTGATTTGAGGTGGTCGGTGGTGGTAGGTGGTGGTGAGCGGCGGTGGTGATGGGTAGAGGTGGTTATATATATAGGTGGTGGTGGTGTTGGGAGGAGGTGATTATATATATAGGTGAAGGATAGGTTAGTCATTTCCACACTTTAGGACACCCCTTATAAGTATACGGTAGACATTCCTATCACAAAGTAGTCCCCCACCATTTTTGAGTAGTCCCCAAAAAATGGTTCTAAAGAAGGTTGAATGTCTTTGATGGGTTTTGGCTTGAGCGGGTTAAGTTAATTGAAAGTGTTGAGCGAGGTTATGGGATATAGTTCAATTTGAGAGTGTTGTTGATCGTTTAAAACAACGGAGGTGAAAGTGTGAGTTTGCAGAGTTAAGTAATGCAGATGAGTGTTGCAGAGCGATAAAATGTAACAAGCAGAGAGCTGATTATGCGTAAGTTAAGCTAGACTGCAACCTGTCTGAGGTTAAATTTTGTTTGCATACTACTTTATTTCACGGATCCTAGTATTATATAAAAGATGAAAGTTAATGCATTAGAAACCACAAAAGCATCTTATACGTGCTTCTGCCAATGTTATGATTGCTTCAATATTCAAAGATCTAGTGATCTCACTTGTATTGAACACTTTCCAGTTTCTGCTAAAAAAAATAAACACACCAAGTTGATGGCCATGTAATGTGAAATAAGCAAATCAAATACCAACCGAACATAATTGAACGGATGGCATGTGAATTTCGGCGTACAGCACATATGCTTTTCGACTAAGCGTTGGTTATAATCTTACTATATCGAAGAGACTCAATCCGAAAATGTAGCAAAATCACCCAAAGAAATTGGTGCTCATGTAATTCTGGTGCAATCAGCTTGAAATTTTAAAACCAAAGCAGAGCACAGTGGTACTGGTTTCATTGTCGTTGTTTTTAACAGTCTGAATCAACATCAATCTTCTAAAGTGGGAAACAGTCTAAGAGTTTAACAAGCAAAAGAGATGACCAAACTTATAATTAAAACTATCATTTACTTTAGCCTGGATATAAATTACATCATGGAATGAACACAATAGAGTTAATAAGCAGTGGATCAGTTCCTATATATCTTAGTATGATATTAGAAACTCTGACTAGAAAGGGATAAATAGGAGCTCACCAGAATCAAATCCAATGTAACACATACTGTCTGCACAAGTGCTCATTGACTTTATCTTGTGATTAGAGAAAAATTATGGAGGGACGGAGGGATGAATGATGAGCATATGGAAGTTGTTGGAATAGAATTTGCTTCATAACACCAACTGAGTGACCGACACGCAGAACATCTGAAACCAGACTTAGGCTACCACCACATTCAATGTGTGCTTCAAATCCCCGACATGCAGAACATGTTCCCCCAACCCCAGTTTCGTGTTTCCATGTTCGTCAACTACACTCAAATGGCTGCAAATATCAATCTGGAATTTCACAATCTCCGCCATCTGACTCTGCAAGTCCACTTTCTGAAACCCCAATAACTTCTTCGTAGGAGAGCTGTGCACTGCTGGAGGGGTGGAAAACATCAGCACTGTATGAGTTCCGCTCATTGGTCCAACGTTTTTAACACTCAAATGAATATCGAAAACTGATTCCTGACAGAGCTTCTCGGATAGTGTATCAATGGATTTGCACTCGACTGATTTACAAATGTGATTTTCTTGTAACGCAAGGGAGATTTGCTCTGGTGCTCTCACGAGCCGGTGAGTGAATTTGCTGTAGCTCAGACCATCTCCAAATGAATACACCGTGTCACCAGTGTAAAAACGATAACTCCGACCTGGATATCCAGTTTCTGGGTCTGGTCTCATGTTCATGTTTGTCATTGGGACCTTATCTGCAAATGCTTGTGGATACCAAGTCATTGGTAATCTTCCACCTGCAAGGAGAAGCAGAATTAGTCTTCAAAGAAATTTAACTGCATATGCGATAACAATGAATAACAATATAAGATTAACTTACTTGGATTGTAGAAACCAAAAATTACATCAGCTATGGCAGGCTTCGCCAGGGAACCCAACCCACATGATGCTGGAAATCTTAGGGTCATCTCTGGCGAATGTTATATCCATTGAACCTCCAGACATGATAACTAGAATTACAGGTCCTTTGGATGCTTTTGCAATCTCTGACACAAGGAGAGGCTGTTGACCCGGAAGGTGAAGATCGAGTCTGTCTTTACTCTCAGCCTCAATTGATAGATCAGTTCCAACTATTAGCATAGTGGCATCTGCTAGAGCTGCAATATTCTTCGCATCTTCCAATTGGACCGTACCACATGCTATAGTAGAACAACCAGCTGAATATACAGTTGGAACTAAAGCTGTAAGACCATCCAGAGGAGTGGTATACCTGCATGGGGTACCTAAAAATATGTGTAGTTCAGTTAATACCAGCTGAAAATTGAAGTCGATGCACAAGCATAATTTCGACAGATTTACCTTCATAGTTGCCTATCATGGTTTTTGTGGCCTTGGCATTGGGTCCAATCACCGCCAACGACTTAATAGCAGTTGCTGATAAGGGTAAAGATGTTGGGTTGTTCTTCAACAACACAATCCCTTGTCTTGCTGTTTCTCGAGCCAATTCTTGGTTGGCTGGTGTGCAAACATCCTTAGGGCCGAGTTTTCCATACTTTTGTTCACTGGGATCCCCATCAAAAAATCCAAGGCGAAAGAGTGTTGCGAAGTTATTAGAGACCGCATTGTCAATGGCGGACTCATTTAGGAGACCGCCTTTAACTGCTGCTTCGGTATGTTGGCCGAGGAAAGCCCCACAATCCAGATCTAATCCTGTTATTTTCAAAAAATTAAACAACCTGACAAAACAAAACAAAACAAAACAAAACAAAGGATTGAACAACGTAGATGCAGCAAATCAAATACCTGCTGCTATAGATACAGCTGCTGCTTCTTCAGGGGTTTTGGTGTAGTGTTGGTTCTTCTATAGCACATCAACTGAATCACAATCTGATACAATGTACCTGCACACATGTAGCAGCACAAAGGCAGTAAAAAGTTAATTATCCTCATTGACCAATAAAACAGATCTGTCTGACGATCTGACAAACAAGCAAGAGTAAGGAATAAAAAACTACAAGCTGCCTTGGCTTAAGCAAAAGAAACAAGGTGCAGGAGAAGGGGCATACCCATTAAGCTTCCATTGACCTCGAATGACTCTAGATAATAGATCATCATTGGCACAAGTTGGTTTGCCATTCACTTTGTTGTACGAGCACATAATGCTCGCAACATTCCCATCCACAACACAGCTCTTGAACGGAGGCAGGTAGGTATCCTCCATATCCTGCTTGGTAACCTGAAACAAACACAATAAAACTCATAAAGAAATTTTTTTTTTTTTAATTGAATCATCAAGAAATAATTTTCTGCATAAATTTCCTTTTGGGAAGCCTACAAAAATAATGCTCATCATACCTTAGCGTCAAAGGTGTACCGGTTAACTCCTTTCCAGTTATCCACATCATATGCTGTATAGTGCTTGCAGCAAGCTGCAACCTTAAGTCTGTCACTACCACTCTCTTGCAATCCTTTTACATTAGCAGAACCATATCGACTTGACAACAGCGGATCTTCGCCGGGAGTTTCTTGACCTCTTCCCCATCTTGGGTCTCTGTAGATATTGATATTTGGACTCCAATATGTCAATCCTGCTAAACCCACATTGTACATTGCTCTTGCTTCATTTGAAACAACCTGCAGTAAAATTTCAATAAACTCAATTTCTTTTTCTTTTTTAACTTAAACAGTAAAAATTCTCTTAATCATGTCATTTTCAAACCCATTTCTAGTAATTTTAACTGTTCTGGAAATTTTACCAAACCAAGGTCTCAAAATCTAAATAGACCGCATTGTACATTGCTATTGTTAGAGACCGCATTGTCAATGGCCGACTCATTTATGAGACCGCCTTTAACTGCTGCTTCGGTATGTTGGCCAAGGAAAGTCCCACAATCTAGATCTAATCCTGTTATTTCCAAAAAATTAGTAAACAACAGCCTGACAAAACAAAACAAAACAAAACAAAACAAAACAAAACAAAACAAAGAATTGAACAATGTAGATGCAGCAAATCAATTACCTGCTGCTATAGATACAGCTGCTGCTTCTTCAGGGGATTCGGTGTAGTGTTGGTTCTTGTAAAGGACATCAACTGAATCACAATCTGATACTATGTACCTGCACACATGTAGCAGCACAAAGGCAGTACAAAGTTAATTATCCTCATTAAGCAATAAATCGATCCGTCTGACGTCTAATTGGTGTGTGTGTAAGAAATACAAAACTACAAGCATTCTTGGCTTAAGCAAAAGAAACAAGTATTGAAAGTGCAGGAGAAGGGGACATACCCATTAAGTTTCCATTCCCCTCTAATGACCCCAGCCAAGAGATCAGGATCTGCACAAGTAGGCTTTCCATTGACTTTATTGTACGAGCACATTACACTCGCGACATTCCCATCAATAACACAGCTCTTGAATGGAGGTTGGTATGTGTCATCCATATCTTGCTTTGTAACCTGCAATCAAAACAACGAAGTTCATCAAAAATCGATTTCTGGCGGAAATTACCTTGCGAGAAGCCTAGAAAAGTTATGCACACATTATACCTTAGCATCAAAAGTGTATCTATCAACACCTTTCCAGTTATCAACATCATAAGCTGTATAATGTTTACAACATGCTGCAACTTTCAGTCTGTCAGGATCACTATCCCCAGTCTCCTGCAAGCCTCTGACATAAGCTGATCCATATCGACTCGATAACAGCGGATCTTCGCCGGGAGTTTCTTGACCTCTTCCCCATCTTGGATCTCTGTAGATATTGATATTTGGACTCCAATATGTCAATCCTGCTAAACCCACATTGTACATTGCTCTTGCTTCATTTGAAACAACCTGCAGTAAAATTTCAATAAACTCATTTTTTTTTTTACTTCAACAGTAAAAATTCTCTTAATCATGTCATTTTCAAACCCATTTCTAGTAATTTTAACTGTTCTGGAAATTTTACCAAACCAAGGTCTCAAAATCTAAATAGACCTTTCAGAAACTTCTGCTTCAGAGAATCTTTTTAATGTAGTCGTACCTTTTTTATTTACCTACTAGCTAACTTATTTATTACTATATCCTCTTCATTAATGTTATCATAACTTCATGATTTAATCCTTAATCTTAATTTAATTAAGAAAAAAAATAATTATGACAAAATCTTGAAAAACAGAGGATCTAAGTGTTATGAGTGACACTATTTCTGGAAATCAAGAACAAATCTGATCCAGTGAAACCCATTAACAAGATAAAAATTGAGGAAAATCCCATGATTGAAATCAAAAATTCTAACCAAAAATCAAGAACTCAATCAGAAATGGTGCAATGATGATTACCTGACCAATGGCATAAAAGAGGGAGACATTGAAAGAAGCAGCAGTAAGAATAGGTTGAGGGAAACTAGTAGCACCAGGAACAACATTAGAGAAATGAGTACCAGGACCAACATAAGAAACACCATGTAAAGCTTCAGACCACCATTCATAACTTGGTATACCAAGTCTACTCACTGAACCAGCTTTATTCACTAAGAATGTGATCTTCTCTTGTAATGTTAATCTCTTCACCAAATCATCAACTCTTGATGAAATATTTAATGAAGAATCACAGAAACTAAAGTTCTTCAAACCAGGGTCTTTACTAACATCACAAGCAAAAACTGGTGATTTGCTCTGTTTTTCTTTTCAAGTTTTTGTATTGGGGTGTAACAAGAATTGATGAAGAGAGTTTTTAGTGATGATGGCTCTGTTTTTATAGGGCTGGAAATTCCATACACATGTTATTTGTTTGGTGCCCGTGATTAAGAAATGGAACCAACTCTCTCTAAAAAATAAGTGCGGCATTTAATGTTGTTCTTTGGATAGAAACAGACGAAAAGGAATCTGAAAACTTAATTATCAGAAACAAAAAATCCAGACTATGGATGAATTTTGATTTTATTTGAATTGTTTTTCTCTTGTCTATCTTGAGTCCGTGAAGATCTCTCTCCTTTTTGCTGCCTGCAGGCTCTAAGAGAAAGAGTGACTCTAGTTTTTTCCAGTCGACCGGAACTCGAGTGGTTTGGCTGGGTGGGTCTGACGCGAATTCACTTCAGCTCTAAAATGATTTGCACTTTAGCTGCGCCGTCGGCCAGACACAACAGCAGCATTACAAAATCTGGTGCTGATGAGGTCATTAGTATGGCCACCACTTTACCATAAGACACAATTGATTTGGCTTTACAAAAATTGGACGATGTCCAAGTTGGCACTGATGAGTCGTTTATGTGTGGTTTTTTAGTCAGCCAATGCTGAGACCGACTGGTATTGCAGGGTAGTTATCTTCATCTGAAATCCCTACCATCTTTAGATTTTAAAAAGCTTAGTTGTTTAGATCTAATCCAATTTTTGAGAAAACATATTTTCGACGAAAGAGGAGCAGTTTCAAGAGTTGTTAGGTTTTTTTATACGCATTAATTGTCAAGAACCCTCTTCAATGCATTGCATAGTCATCATAGACTCAGAATCCCAATTTGGCTAAAGGAGTACGCAAATTTGAATAGCTTTCCAATTGTCGTTTATTTGAATTCATGATTCCTTCTTCTCTTGGTGTTAAAATTCAAACTTCAATTCTATTGTGAGTTAATAAGACAAGTATTTTTAGAATGAACAGATGAGAATGCTACTCCAAAGTCAATAAATTACCTGCAAATTTATGACAAATCGTAGAAAAACTTGTTCACAGGCCTGTAAATGATGAATAAGAAGAAGTAGAACATAGGGCTGCACACTAACCGCACCGAAACCGCAAACCGCACCGAAACCGCACCGAACCGATGATCCAACGGTCGGTCACGGTTTTCATTTTAATAACCATTAGATTTACGGTTCGGTGAACGGTTCCACCCATAACCGCACGCTAACCGCACCGAACAACCGATTAGTATGGACCGTCGATTAGTTTTGATCCTGATTAATACTAGCCGTCTAGATTAAAGCCTCCACCATATATATTCTGGCAACCCTAATCTCTTCGTCATTTTCTCTTCTTCGTTTCTCTTTCTCTTCCTCTCCCTCTTCATTTTCTCTTCAGCCTTCACCTGAATCACCTCAGTCGCCTCCACCACTAGTAGACAGCAGACCACCACCACCTCCATCAAAAGCACCACCACCTCTATGGCTCTATCTAGTAAGTAAATAGGTCACGGGTTTCGATTGATTTGTTTGTTTTTCAATTTCTAGGGTTTTTTTTTAATTATTCTTCTGTTAGGACTTAGGGTTTCTTTTATCGAAATCGTTTGCTTGTTGTTTTGTGTTTATCAATCAATTTCTTTTGTCAAATCTTATTTTTCTGATTACAGTCATGGGTTTTTTATTTTAGGTTTTGGTTGAGTTAAGGGGAGGAACTCAAGGAAGGAGTCTGAAAGATTTCTTAAGGAAGGAGTCTGATTACAGGTAACCTATCTCTCTTGTTCTGATTTGTTTGGTTTCATTTCGATTTTGTTGAATCAATTGTATATGTATACATGGATCTGTTATTGCTTTGACTAAATTTGTGTGAATATCAATTCGTATTACAGATTTAGATCTTATTTGAATTGGATTGTGTTGAATATTTGTTTTATCTTTGGGTAGATGTTTTGTTAATTTTGTTTTATTAATACGTATTAAAAAACATGAACTGTGCTGATTTTGTAGTTGTTGATGATAATTTAATAGATTTATGAATAACATAATGAACTTGATTATGTGTTTTGTTAATTCTTTCATCATCTAGCAATTCTAGCTGATTGATAATGAAATCAGAATTTATTGATACAATCTAGGTAGACCTGATAATCATTTTGATTTATGATCTGTGACTTTTTGAATTTGGGTATAACTCCATTAAACCCTTACTAGGGGAGTTTCTAGCTCTAAGTGGAGTGTATCTTAGGAGTTTGGATAACTGTTTAGGTTTATTTAAAGCCTACCCTGTGCCACAACTTTATTTTTGTTTTCAAGTTTTACATAGAAAATTCCTTAGAGCATATGAACTGCTTTATTTAGTTCATATGCTCTAAGGGTTTAATTTTTGCTTAAGATTTTGCTTGTGTAATAAAAGTGATAGCAAATGACTATCACTTTTATTCTCTCCTATTACATCCAAGGTTCGTTTTTGGTTCATTCTTCTAGTTGACATCTATCTATAATCTTAAGCAGTGACACAGGACCAGCATAGAACTGTTTTGTTTGCTTTTAATTAAAATTGAGTTAGATGGCAGGCAATGTCACTCACATGAAGTGCAGTTTCATTATCAAGTTCAGAATCAGAACTAACTTGCTTGTTTTAAGAAATATGTGTGCTTGTATTAAAAAGTAAGAACTAACTTGTTTACCTTTGGCAGGGCAATGATTGGATCAAGTTCAGCTTCATTATCAAGCTGCAAGATGGAAAATGCATCTCTCTTTCCATCCACTGCAGCTGGTTCTACTGATGTGACACTATCTATAACACCTCAAGTTGATGCTACTCAAGAAACACAAGCTACACAGCAGGCTACACCTACACAGGACCCTGCACCTGAAGTTGTACCTAAGAAGAAGGGGAAAACTAGATCAAAAGTTTGGAATGACTTTACAAGGATCAGCGAAGAAAAAGCACAGTGTAAGCATTGTCACAAGAAATTGCAAGCACATAATAGAGGAAATGGAACTTCCAGCATGAAGACACATTTAGCCACATGTCCAGAGAATCCCAACAAGAAGCTCAAGGGACAAAAGAGTTTGGTGTTTCCACCACCAAGGCCTGGACAGTCATCACAGCTGGTTGCTGTAAGTTATGACAAGGATGTGTGTAGAAGAAGATTGACTGAGTTTGTCGTCATAGATAAACTGCCATTTAGAATTGTAGAAGGAGAAGGGTTTAGAAGATATAGTGAACAACTTGAACCTAGATTCAAGGTGCCAAGCAGGATGACCATTTACAGAGATGTTTCAATTATGTACAAAGATGAGAAAGATAAGTTGAAGAAATACTTCAAAGAAAGTAAACAAAGAGTCTCTCTTACAACTGATACATGGACCTCTCCAAACAACTTCAATTATATGTGTGTGACAGTGCACTTTATTGATATCCATTGGAAACTTCAAAAGAGGATCATCCTGTTTTGCTTAATCAAGGGTCATACTGGAGAGGAGATTGGGAAAATGCTTGAGAAATGTTTGCTGGATTGGGGTCTAGAAGATCTTTTTGGTGTGACTTTGGACAATGTCAGTGCAAATACTGTCGCAATTGAGTATCTTCAAACCAGTGTCATCAATTGGACAGGAGCAGTAGTGAGAGCTCAATACATGCAGGTATGATTACTTTTCTTAGCTCTATTGCTATGTTTATTCTATACTTCTTTGTGCCTGTTACTGATTTTTTGATGATATTTCCTTGTTCCATTCTTATCAGGTAAGGTGTGCTGCGCATGTTCTTGCGCTTGTTGTCAAAGATGCTGTGTTGTTGTATCACAAGTCAGTTGGAAGGATCAGATCAGTTATCAAGTTTGTTACCGGTTCTCCCTCTAGGTTGGCCAAATTCAAAGAATGTGCTGCTCTCGAGAAGATTGATTGTAAGAAGATGGTTTTCCTTGATGTGAAGACCAGGTGGAATGCTACGTATCTGATGCTTGAATCTGCCATTCCATATGAAAAGGTATTTAAGAGGTTAGAAAGGGAGTACAAGAGCTTTCGTTCTAAGTATATTTTCAAAGAATCTGAAAGTGAATCTTTACCTAATACCGATGATGATACTGTTGTAATTGATAATGAAGATTATTATTTTAGTTCATCTAGTGAATCTGAATGTGAGGTAGATGTATCTAGAAAGAATAATGTTAAGAAAAAGAAAAAGCCCCGTCATCATGCTCCCTATGCTGCAGACTGGTCATATGCTAGGTGTCTTGTTAAGTGTTTAAAAATCTTCTTTGATGTTACTGTTAAGTTCTCGGCTTCAGTTCAGGTTACTTCACATGAATTTCTATGGCAGTTGGCATTGATCCATGAACAATTGGTTCGTCTTTGAGTTATAGGAAACCGAGATCCTCATATTTCTAGGATGGCAGAAATAATGTTTCTGAAGTATAACGCATATTGGGGGGATTACGAAGATATGAACTCTGTTATGTATTTTGCTAAGTTGCTTGATCCTCGGGAGAAAGAATCTGGTTTGAAATTTGATCTGGAATGTTTGTATGAGCAAGATGATTTCAGGGTTACAACTGTTTTGAAGGCTGTGAAACAAGATATGGGAAGACTTTATGATGAGTACACCAGCATGTATTCAAATGCCAATGCAGAGGAAGGTGAAATCATTACTTACTATTGATCATCATTAGTTCATTACTTAATATTGCTTATCTGCTTTTTATCATTACTTACTATTGATTTTTCTGATGTCTTAGGTATTGGGTCAACAGCTGCTGCTGGTGTTGATGACATGGTTGTTTCTGTGCAAGAAGAGAACATTGAGGATATGCTTGAATAAAGGAAGAAAAGGCGAAGAATGGATGTTCATAGTACTCATCCAAAGTCAGAACTTGAAAGGTATTTGCTTGATGACTGTGAAGCGTCTACCAGGGAGTTTGATATTCTGGCATGGTGGCAGGATAATAGTACCAAGTACAAGGTGCTATCACTTATGGCGAAGGATATTTTGGCAATATCAGTGTCTTTTGTTGCATCAGAATCTGCATTCAGTACCGGAAAGCGCATTTTTAACCCATGGAGAAGCTCGCTATCTGCGAGGACAGTTGAAGCACTTCTCTGTACGCAAAGCTGGTTGCAGAAACCTATCTCTCTTGATTTTCTGTGTGACTATGTACCAGATGACAATTCCAACATTGAAGATGGTAATAGAATCTCTTCTCTTTTGACTTGAAATTTGAATGAATGTTATCTTCTTTTATCTGTTAGTTTTTATACCTTTTATCATTGGACTTCATTGAATATATTTGAATATTTCTTCTTTGCATTCTTGTTGCAGACATTTTGGGAAAGGATGAAGATTAAGGGGATGATTGGCTTGAGAGATGGATGGACAGCAATCTTTTACTGGTCTGCTACTTGAGAAATGAAGATCAAATGGATGACTCTTTTTCTTTTACTGGCAACTCTTTATGCTACTTGCTTTTTAACTTTGGTTTCATCAGACTTTTTGGTTAATCTTTAGACTTAAGACTTTGGTCATTTTGTTTGTGAACTTCAACTCTGTTTTTATTCTCTAGACTATGGTTATCTTGTCAAGACTTAAGTATGGAATGTAGACATGTAGGATCAGTTTATTAGAAATTCAGAATGTATTTATGTACAGGT
Source organism: Papaver somniferum (assembly GCF_003573695.1). Lineage (NCBI taxonomy): Eukaryota > Viridiplantae > Streptophyta > Magnoliopsida > Ranunculales > Papaveraceae > Papaver > Papaver somniferum. The sequence continues at coordinate 33,092,996 of NC_039358.1, read as the reverse complement.
GCAGGGTATAGGTGAAAACCGAACCGAACCGTAACCGAATAGTATCGGTGCGGTTAAAAACCGAACCGAATACTAAACAGTTCGGCTGCAGTTTTAATTGTGATAACCGCACCGAACACAATTAGGTGAACGGTTTTAGCTATAACCGCACCGAACCGAACCGTGTGCAGGCCTAGTAGAACAGATGAAAATGCTACTGCAATCTTATGCAACAAAAATCTGACAAAGTCTAAAGCCACCAAAAAATGAAGTGCTACTGTGATAGTAAATAAAATCTGGAAAACCAAAAATCAAACTAATGATGATTCTTGGTGGATACGTTAAACACATGCAAGGCTGCTAATGGGGGTGCCAATTTGCTTGGGGGTGTACCAACCCCAAGGAAAATAATGTTTTGTCTTATTAGCATTTGGTACACCCCAAGAAAAACCAGTCCCCCCTATTAGCAATCTTGAAGACATGGAGTGACCAGTTTTTCTCTTTCTTCTTCTGATTCACCCAATGCCTTCTTTTTTTCTTCTTTTTGATCGATAAATGTTAAAGACACATTAAATACCTACAAGGAGTAGGAATACAAGCTAAAGGGCAATAAATTGACAACCCAACAAAACAGGCTCCCTACATATTCCAATGCCTTGGTTGTAACCGAAGTTAAAAATGTTTCTAATAAAAGTCGATTCTAATAGCCCGTTTAAATAGCACATCAGAAGTATAAGTTGAAAAGTCAGAATTCAGTTTGGCTGTCAAATTTTAAAATGACTTCTAGAAATCGAAAATTTGAGTTTTTGTGAAGCAAAATATTTTAGCTTCGAATTTTATCCAAACACGCTACCAAAAGTCAAAAACAAATCTACAATTTTTACTTTCTAAAAATCGTTTTCAAATTTTGTTCGCAATCCACTTTTGAGATGCGACCAAACACACACTCACTAGATGCTGACTTCAAAAGAAGAATACGAGTCCGGTGTAAATATTGGGAGTAGGTATCTACATCTTGCCTCTTCTCATATCTTCTCTGCAAAGTAGAGAATGATGTGAGAAATGCCGCAACCGCTTATTTTCTCATATTCTGCATTTATCACACGTATTCTTTCTTCCATTTATTTCTCGACAGGTCTTTTGTAACCGTTACTTTTTAACCGCTTAAATCTTTCCGTATTAACCATGTTTATTTTCTCGAGGAAAAATTCCCTCTATATATATTTATTTTCATCCTCTTCTTCTTTCTTTTTATTCTCTCTGCAACTTCATCGTTCTTCTACAAACTCCGTTGTGGAAACTCTTCTTCTTTCTTATTCAATCTTTTTAAATTCTTCTTCATCTTCAAATTAGATCTTCATAGTTCGTGATCTTCTTCAAGATAATTTCCCTGCTATCATTTCATGGATTCATCAAGGTTAGTCTTCTTTTTTCTTCCTTATAAATTTTGCTGAAATTGATATATTTGAAATTGATCTTGTTTATTGCCTTATGTGATGTTTTTTATGTGATTCCCATACTCTTGTTATTTCAGCAAAAGCGGCTCCAACACTAAATTTTCAGTTCAGAATCCTAACAATCCCAAATCACAGCATAAAGTTGTCGTTCATAAAAGGAAGTCTGCGAATGAGAAGGTAGTAAGAAACACTATCTTTTTCTAATAACAATATTGTTGCCTCTGTTTCTTATCTAGATTGTAATTCGCAGGGTGATAAAGATCTTCATAGACCTCACAAGAAATCTCGCCACCTCAAGGCTGTTCCAACTACTGTTCCCTTCCATCTACTCATTTCTTCCAAATATCCTGCGACATCTTCGCAAGATAAACCTTTATCTCCGATTCATGAAGACGCTGCCTCTGACTTCATTTCTTCCAAATCTCCTGCGATATATTCGCAAGATAAACCTTTATCTCCAACTCGCGAGAATGCTGCCTCTGATTTCATTTATCCAGTTGATCTTCCTATGACTGAAACTCCCCTTGTGGTTCCTTCTGCGAATGAAGCCTCTTCTCTTCCCATTGAGAATGTTTCTCAACCTTCTGTCTCTACCAGTTCTCTTCCTAAGTCTCCTCCTTTGTCGAAAGAGACCGTGGAAGGTATAAATATTGCTTTCAAGGTTTTATCTGAGATTCTAGATGATGGAAAGAAGTCTTCCACTGACCCCATCAAGTCTAATGTTTGCGAAATTCTGAGCAAGCATTTGGGTTTTGACAAAGCTGCTTCGCAGACAACTTTAGAAAAAGAATGTAATGCTCTTCGTCTTGAAAATCAGAAACTTCAAAATGTTTTGCTGGATCGTGATAATCTTCGCAAGAAGAATGATGAGTTAAGAGGTATGATTTCCTCATCTATGTATTTAATTTTCCTTTTCGATGGTTTTGTCCTTCCCCTGCTTAGTTATCCTTTAAATCCCTCTTTCGCATGTTAAGCATTAAATCAGAAACGAGTAATGGAGAGATATCAATTTGAATCTGCCGTTGAAGAAGCCCGTGTTGATAAAGAAGTCTTAATGGATCAATATAACCAATTAGATAATCTCTATTCATATTCTCTTGATCAAATAAATAACCTTACCAATGAAAATACCCAATTAGTTGAAAAACAAGATCTATTAAGTAATGAAGTATCTCGTCTTTCTTATTCTTTAACCAAAGCTAATTTAGGGATGGAAACTTTATCGTATGAGAATAAAACCTTGTCTCAAGAGAAGCAAGTTTATTTAAACAAGATGGTGATATCTTCGCAACAACTTAATATTCTCCAAAAAGTATGTGCTGACCAAGAAAAATCTCTTTGCTCTTTAAGAAATGAACTTAAAGAAGTAACAGAATCATCTATCACTGAAAGAGATTCACTCATTCAAGGTAGAATAGCTTTAAGTGTGAAGGAAAATCAGCTTAAAGATCAATATTCCAAATTAGAAGAATCTTATTCTTCTCTTGCGAAGAAAAATGCCTTCCTTATTTCTAAAGAGAACAATCTTCAGTCTCGACTTAAAGGTTTATTTGGAGATAAATTTGATGACGCAATGGATCATTGGGAGAATAGTTTTCTATCCTTGGTTCAACATCTTATTTCGCAAAAGGAAGGTAGTCATAATAGTTTGATTGCCTTAATTATCTTTCCTTTGTCATATTTCTCTGAATTCCTTATCTTAATAAAATTTTGTATTCTATTTTTCGCAGAGTCTGAGAAGAATCTTCATTCTTCTATTTCTGATTTGGAGGCTAAATATGCTAAAATTCGCAAAGAGAATGCATTACTTGTCTCTACTCTTACTGGTTCTCGCGATCGGGCAGAAAGAAGACTTGATTATCTTGCTTATTTTAAGGATATTCAAGATAGGAATCATCAAAGAGCACTTCTTCGCTAAGTTCATATCCGGGCCGAAGTCCTTGTAAATGAAATTTTATTGTCCAACTCTCTTCCTCCTACATCAATTGATCCTTTAGAAGTAGATGATGATGAAGTTCCTCGTCCTGCTGATAGTGATTACGATTATGAAAGCGGTGCAGAGGATAATTTCCTGGAAGATGAATAAGAAGTTCCTTCTAAAGAAGTATCTGCTGGTGCTAATCAGAATGAGAAAGAAATTTCTCTCGAAGAAGTAGTTGCTGGCGATAATCAAAATGCTAGTCATGACGAAGATCAAAGCCGAAATGAAGGAGAAGCTTGCGAAAATGTTGGCGAAAGAACTTCTGTCATCTCCTGCTACTGATATTGATATTGAAGCTTGAGATTCTTTTCTAGATTTGTTTTCTTGAGCTGTCTTATTTTTATTACTTTTGAGAGCTACATTTTTCAATCGACTTTGGAGTCAACTATTTCTTTTAATATTTTGTTGATAAGAAAGATAATGCTTCTTATATATCGATTCCCATACTTTCCTCTCATTATCTTTCTTGCGAAAAATAATCTGTTATAAATGCTTATAATTAGTTTGTTTTATTATATGGTCTTATTTTTCCTTCCTAATTAAAGGTCTTATTATGCCATCTCTTGTCATTGCGATAAAATCGCAGGACGTCCTTGCACTTTCATACAAAAACCCATTGATCTTGTCTTAACTTTTTATTTTGTATTATGGCCTCTAATAAAGCCCCATGACATTGCCGTCTTGCGATGAAATCGCAGGACGTCTTCGCACTTTCATGCGAAAACCCATTGATCTGATCTTATCTTTTTCTTTTGTATTATTGCCTCTTCAGGATTGTTGCACAAATATGACAAGCCTTAATTATCCTTGCGAATAATAAGCCTCATGACATTTGCGTCTTAAGACACTTATCAGCTCCCTAATGGAGGGTGCCGCCCTTATCTTCCCCATGGTTGCCCCTTCAAGGAGGCGTACTTCTACCATACAAGGTTATATCCTCCCATACAGTCTTAACAACAACCAGTTGTTTTCGTAGCCTCTTATCCCTTTTACCTATATGGATTATGGTTACGAGACTGCACCCTAAGTGGGGTTTTCTTCGGGCCGAGTGCAGTATAAGCCAAGACTTGTCAAGAATGGCAAGGACGCTTCAAACGCCCTCGGCACTCTTGACTCAACCGTGTACCTCGGCGCCTTGATCAGATCTGCACTCCTTGGGAGAGTCCTTATTACCTTAGTCGCCCAACCTAAGTCATATGCTTAAGTTGAGAATCCAAGGTGCCTCTCCCGGATGGGTTTTATTGACCCCAAATCTCCATGACTCAGGTTCCGGTGGCGGTATAGCCTTTCCCTGAGTCATGTAACAGGTACCCCCTAATATGACGTACTTTAGGTCTTACATTTTCCTCTTGCGAAATTTTATTCGCGAAATAGGGTGTACGCCATAAAGGTTCGCCCCTTTCTTTTATGTCATTGTTCTCTGCGAAAATTTCGCACATCATGATCTTGTTTTGTCATGAATAATCCTGCAATTATTCTTTCAGAATTCATAAATTGTCAAAGCTTCTTACGGATAATATCTTTTCAAGTACAATCTGTTCCATGGTCTATCTAATCTATGACCAACATCTCTCCCTTCTGGGTCCATTAATCTATAAGCTCCTGTTCCAACTATCTCCTTTATGATGTAAGGTCCATCCCATTTTTTCGCTAATTTTCCACCATTTTCTCGCTGATATATTGGTGTTTCTCGCAGAACTAAATCTCCTGTTTGAGATTCACGTATCTTGACACGTTTATTACATTCTCGAGCCAATCTTCGCTGATAATTCTCCATATGTTGTAAATCTTTTTCTCTTTTTTCTTCTAATTCATCAAGTTTGTTTAGAATTAAACCCGCACTAAGATTTTTCTCCCAAGCTTCTCTTTTTGTTGTCCGAATAACAACTTCTGTTGGTAACACCGCTTCAAATCCATATGTTAAACAAAAAGGTGACATTCCAGTAGCTTCTCTTCTAGGTTGTATTATAAGCCCATACTGCATTATGTACTTGTTCACACCATGATCTGTGATGTCCTTCTAATTTCTTCTTTAATATATCTGCAATTGTTTTATTTGTTGCTTCTACTTGCCCATTAGCTTGTGGATATAAAGGAGTGGACTTTCCACATTTTATCTTGAATGCATTGAGTAACATTTCTATGTTCTGCCCCTCAAACTGTTTCCCATTATCAGATACCAACTGTGCAGGAATTCCAAATCTGCAAATGATATTTTCGAATATGAATGTAAAGATATCTTTGTCGCGAATATGTTGTACTGCCTTCACTTCTGTCCATTTTGTGAAATAATCTGTTGCGACTATTAAGTATCTTCTTTGTCCAGTTCCTGGTAAAAATGGCCCCACAATATCTAAGCCCCATTTTCCAAAGGGCCACACACTGGTTGAAGATGACAATGGTGCTCCTGGTGCATGTATCTTCTTTCCATGCCGCTGACAATCTTCGCAACGTCTTGATATTTGTTTTGCATCTTCATGCATGTATGGCCAGTAATACCTTGCATTTTTGCTCTATGTGCCAAAGATCTTCCTCCACTATGATTGCCACGTCTCCACTATGTAACATTTTCAGCACCTTTTCTCCTTCCTCTCGTGTCAAACATCTGAGTGATGGTCCACTAAAAGATTTTCGGTATAACAACCCATCTCTTAATTCATAATTCGTTGCTCGGCTTTTTAACTTGTGTGTTTCCAATCTATTTCTTGGTGTTTCTCCTTTCGCCAAATATGCGTGAAGCTCCATTCTCCAGTCTGCGACATTATTTATTTGTTCTTCTTTTTCATTATCTATGACCATCACATCCACATCTTCCTCTTCTTTATTGACTGATGGTGACAGAAGTGTTTGTATTTTTATGCATCTCGCAGTTGGATCTGTCATCATACTTGAGATGAAAGCAAAAGCGTCTGCGAGTCTATTATCCTTTCTTGAAATGTGCCTCCATTTTATTTTTGGGATTTTCGCTGACAATTCCAACCAGCTTCTTGTATTTCTTCAGGGATGGTTCATTTGTAGTATACTCTCCTTTTATTTGGCGAATAACTAGCTGCGAATCACTAGTGATCCTGGCGTTTTCTAGTTTCATTTCTATTGCGAATTTTAATGCATGTATCACAGCTTCATATTCTGTTTCATTAGTGGATTCAAATTCCAACCTGAATGAAAAAGCCATCTTTATACCTTCTGGAGAAATTAATACAATTCCAACTCCATTTGATGATCCATCTACCAGTATTTCCCATCTATTTGGTTCTGTTAATAAATCTTTTGGATCTCCATGTTCGTCTTCTACATCCATCATTTCTTCTACTGCTTCATCTTCTTCTAAAGGAAATTCTGCCAAGAAATCCGCAACAACTTGTGATTTTGGTGAAGATAAAACTTCATATTTAATATCAAAATGGCCTACTTGTGCATTCCATCTCTCTAACCTTCCTGATCTTTTAGAATTCTTCATCACTGATTCAATTGGTACTTTTGTTAATACTCTTATCTTGTGTGCTTGAAAATATATGCGGAGCTTAAATGATGCATAAACTAATGCTAAGATCAACTTTTCAATTTTTGAGTAATTCTTCTCTGCGACATTAAAAGTTTTGCTAATGTAATAAATGGGTTTCTCCACTCCTGCGTCTATTCGCAATAATACAACACTCAATAATTCTTCTCCTGGTTCTACCTTTTGTAAGATAGTTGTATTCATAAGATGTTCTTTGATTCCTTGAAATCCCTTTTCACATTCATCAGTCCATTTAAATTTCGCACCCTTCTTAAGTATATCGAAAAAATATTTGCATTTGTCTGATGATCGCGAAATGAATCTCCCCAACGAAGCTAGAAGCCCATTCAATTTATGTACATCTTTTATTGTTGCTGGTGTTGGCATGTCACGAACTGCTTTTACTTTTTCCGGATCAACCTGTATTCCTTCCTTTGATACAATGTAACCTAAAAAAATTCTCGATGCAACTCCAATAGTACACTTCTCGGGATTCAATTTAATGTTATATTGCCGCATTTGTTCAAAAATCTCCCTCAAGTCTTGTACATGGTCCTTAGCTTCCTTACTCTTTACCAACATGTCATCCACGTATACTTCTAATGTTTTGTGTATCCATTTTGCGAACACCTTCTCTACCATTCTTTGATATGTTGCTCCCGCATTTCGCAAACCAAACGGCATTTTCGTATAACAATATAAACCTCTAGGAGCAAAGAAAGCAGTATGTTCTTGATCTTCTACAGCGAGAGGAATTTGGTTATACCCTTTGTACCCATCTAAAGATGATACCCTATCATTTCCTGCCGCAGATTCCACCATTTGAGGAATATCGGGTAACGGAAAACTATCTTTAGGGCAAGCTTTGTTCAAATCAGTGAAATCTATGCAAATCCTGATTCCCTTGTTTTTCTTTGGGACAATGACCATATTCGCTATCCATTCTGGGTATTTAGCTTCTCTTATAATTCCTGCCTCCAGCATTTTCTGTAATTCTTCTTCTATTTGGGAATGATAAGTTGTTGCGATTTTTCTTATTCTCTGTTTAAATGGTCTCACATTTTTGTTAATCTCCAGTCTGTGGCAAGAAATTGTTGGATCTATTCCTGGTATCTCATCCATGTTTCCTGCGAAAATATCTTTATATTCTCGCAGTAAATTGACAGTCCTTTCTTCTTCTTCTATATCCATTTTGGTTCCAATTCTCAACACTAGAGGCTCCTCTTCAGTCCCAACATTTATTTCTTTTGTTGGTTCTGCGACAGTGTAACTGGGTTTAGGTTCTCCCATTGGTGTGGGTTCTTTAATTGCTTTTATGGATCCTTCCCCTTCTCCCAAAATTTCGCTGGGTATTCCTTTGCCTTCTTTCGCCCTTATCATATATACTCTAAATTCTTCTTCCTTCTTTGCTTCCTTTACCAATTTTCTGCGAAATTGTTTCCTTTTTTCTTGTTCTTCATAACGCCTTACTTCAATTTGATGATGACATAATTTCGCATTATCAACATCTCCTCTGATTTCACTTATTCCACTTGGAGTGGGGAATTTAATACATTGATGCAACGTTGATACCACATCTTTTATCGCATGTATCCATGATCTTCCTAATAACATATTATATGGCGATTCCATATCCACCACTCACAATGTCACATGTGTTTCGATTTCTCCAAGTGGAATTCATACCACTATTTCTCCTTTAGGTTTTGTTGTGGATTTTCCAAAGCCGTGAACAAAATATGTTGAATTGGACATTTCATCATCTTTAAATCCCATTCCCCGAAATGCATGATAAAATAGTATATCAACTGAACTTCCTGCATCAATTAAAGTTCTGTTCAACATCCATTCTCCTGTGGATTTTATTGTTGTATCCTTCTCTTTTCGTGTAATAGGCACTGTGACGACTAATGAAGATGTATGATTCAAATTTTCTTTTGGTATTTCTTCTGCTATGAACACAATTCTTTGATTTTCCCAATCTTTCAAAGGTGAAATTTTTTCTACCGCCATAATTTTCTTTCCTTCAAAATTTCGTTTATGTATTCTTCCTTTGATGTTTTCATGGAATTCATTAACCAAGATTTTTATTATCTTATTACACTCCAATTTTTTGCCATTTTCATTAATTCTATTCATCTTTCCTCTAACTGATTCACTGATTTGTTTAATCACTTTCTTGATTTGAATTTTCCCAATCAACAATCTTCAAATTTCGATCTTCAATCTCCCTGTTTCTAGCGTCATTATGTAGTTGCAGGAAATCCTACAATACACCCCTCGTATGATTTTATCATTGATCAGCTCATTTTTAGGTTTACACTCTTAATTTTATTGATTAATTTCTGAATATTCTTACAAGGAAAATGAAGAAATCAAGATTGATCTCTGCTCTAAACTTTCTCTCTCCTATTTACTTGTCTCTCACTCAAAAAAGATCTCTCTCTCCTTTACAACTCGAATGACTATTTATAAGGGAAATACCTAGTGGATGACAGCTAATTTGTCCTTTATTTTCGGATATGGTTTGCGACATTCTCGCAACCTTACAAATGTTCACTTCGCAAGCTTTCTAATCTTCGCGAGATTATCACATCTTTCTCATGATCCTTGCTGATGTCGTTTCTGAAAGTGTTCTGCGACGCTTTTGTGCATTACCATTGTTAACTTCGCTGAGACATAACTGTTGCGAGATTCTGATCCTACAGTAGTCAATAATTAAATGACATTTTAGGAAAGGGATTCAAAAACTTGAACCAAACACCGGAAAGATTCAAACAAACTATTCCTTAGTTTTTATTCATAATTTTTATTCTATAAATGAAAGTAGACGGCAAACATCATGTCGCACTACTTACGTATCCAAAGTAGGATTAATTTGAATTAAGAACAACTAATACGAGAGCTTGAGGGAGTTAGTGCAATTGAATGATCCGATGCATACTTGAACTTGATTACGTCATTGTAGAAAACTGGTCCACCGCTTTTAAGGGTACAAAGATCAGCACCAGTTGGCTCGAAGATGCTAGGGCGTACACCTTCAACGGAGTGGAAGCCAGGACAATTTATCACCACGTCCAACTGAGTACATATGCAATCATTAGTTATGGAAACCTCGTACTCAGGTTTTCCATGAATCGCAACTCCTGTCGGAGTCTGAGAAATCTTTATACTCGACAACTCACATTCACAAAATCCTGTCATTCAAGAAGATAAAATCAAAAATCCTAAAAATTAATTATATATATATAAATAACTTTGAAATTTTAAATCATAATACCTCCGCAAACCTATTGTCGTAGCAGCAAAAGCGTTAAGGGAAGCTGCCATTGTGGACGAATGCTGCTGCAAATGAATCTCACTACTATCTATCAAATAGTCTCTAGCGCTTGAAGAAAAACTATGATGACAAAAGCTTTAGATGCTCAAAGACATCAATTTCGTTTCAATATTTATATTATCTCGGTAATAAAACCTAAATATTTCATCAAAAAGAAAAAAAAGAGTAATAAAACTTAAATATGGAAATGATATCACATTTTATGAAAATACTAAAAGCGTGAGCATTTAAATTGATATTTTTGTTGTTCTTTTTTTTTTTTTTTGACAAAGTATCAAATTTCATTAAATAAGATTATCCTCAATTAAGTCTCTTAATTAATTTGGGCAAATAAAGATACCAAATTTTATGAAACAAAAATGTGGCATTCCAGTTTAATGAAAAGAAATTTCATCGATCTTGTATTTCAACATTTCCTAGAACTCGAGAGCCATAGAGAAAACTGTTAGGAATACATCTCATCAAGACTCAGTCAAAGCTCTTCTGGTAACAGCTGCCAAGATAAAATCACGTATCAATCACTAGTTTGTGTTACGCTACAGATTGATATGGATTTATTGCAAATATATTCTCTATAATTGCTAGCTTATGTTACGCCAAAAACATCTCTGTAACCCTTGTAAGAAAGACATGTAATCTCTATATATTTGTCTACCTTTCCACCAGTTGAGGTGTGGATCAATTCACCAAAATATTGTATTCTGTTTTGGTATCAGCCGGAAAGATCCACGCTTTCTTCATTTTTCCGCATCAATGGCAGCACCAGAAACATCCACTCTTCAAGCAATTCTTATTAACCATCTCATCAACATCAAACTCAATGATACCAACTATCTTTTATGGAAGAAACAATTCAAGCCACTACTGAAGGGCTATCGTTTAGAAGGATATGTAGATGGTACTTATGCGAGACCATCACCAACCATACCAAACACACAAGTTGATTTACCACCATTATCAAATCCTGCATATGAAAAGTATGAACAACTGGATCAGATCCTACTAGGATGGCTGCTTTCATCCCTCACAGAAGGAGTATTAGATCGTGTATCTGGTTTAACAACTTCAAAAGAAGTCTGGGATGCACTTGAAAAAAGATATGCACCCAAGATAAGGGCACATCAAATGAATCTAAGAAGGAAACTAATGAGTTTGCGCAAATGTAACAGCTCCATGTATGATTGTTTTGCAAAATCTAAAAAATTATTTGATGCCCTTACAGCATCATGGAATGCACTTTCTGAAGATGATATGCAACAATCAATCTTGAGTGGTTGGATCAAGCATCTGATTCAATTGTCACTTCGCTGAGCACTGTCGAAAAGATAGATATGGATGCATTTTATGCACATCTGATCGCATAAAATATGAGACTTGAGCAACAACTAGCTTCTATTCAGCAACCAATGGAAAAAATTGCCTCTTCATCTACTACACCACCATATCAAAGACAAGAGCAAGGAAGGTTTCCCCAGAATCGATCTCAACAAAATCAATGTTTTCGTCAGCAAAATAAACACAATCAACAGCCTAAAAGAGATCAAGGACAAGGTCCTTGTCGGATTTGCAATCGCAAAAACCATAATGCAAGTTTCTGCTAGTTTCGCAAAGATAACAATGCATCACAAAGAAGAGAACCAGCTGCATATCTTGCTTTACCTGGTGGTCCTGCTGATAACAATTGGGTGACTGACACAGGAGCAACTCATCACTTAAATGCAAATCTCAACAATCTGAACATCAGGCATGAATATGATGGAACTGAACAAGTTCGTGTAGGAAATGGCAATGCTCTACACATTGAAAATACTGGTAATGCTTCTTTTACCCATAATAATCGATCATTTCATCTCAAAAATATACTTGATGTGCCTGACATAAAAGCAAATCTTCTTTCTGTTTCAAAGTTCTGCAAAGATAATAATGTATATTTTGAATTTCACTCCAATTTCTTTGATATAAAGGATCTCAAAACCAGGACAACACTGTTGCAAGGTAGGAGTAAGAATGGGCTCTACATGTTTGATGATGTTCGAGAGATTACCAATACAACTCCAGCTTCTCTTGTAACCAACACTATTCCACTGTGGCATCAGCATCTAGGACACCCAATGTTCCATACTGTTTTCCGAGTCATTAAAAAAAATTCCCTTCCAGTTTCCAATAAGAAGTTTGAGTCCTGTCATTCTTGTCATGTGAGCAAGAGTCATAAACTTCCCTTTCCAAATAGTAGTACTGTAATCGATAAGCCATTGAGCTTACTTGTGTCTGTTTGTGGACATCTCCTTACTTATCTAGAAATGGATATCGATATTATCTTCTGCTTATGGATGTGTTCTCACATTACACATGGATCTATCTACTAGTTCGTAAATCAGATGCATTTCCTGTGTTCATTCAATTCAAAAAACTCATTGAAAATCAAACTGATCTCAAGATTAAAGTTTTTCAGTCAGACAATGGATGAGAGTTTAAAAAGTTCACTGCCTTTCTAAATAGCTCAGGAGTTATACATAGATTGTCATGTCCTCATACATCAGCTCAAAGCGGTCTTGCAGAACATAGAATTAGACACATAACAGAGTCAGGCTTAGCACTTCTTTTTCATGCCTCAATGCCAAAATCCTACTGGTTTGAGGCTTTCACAACTGCATGTTACCTCATCAATAGACTCCCAGCTTCAAAAACTGAGTCTAAATCTTCTTTAGAGTTATTGTTCAACAAGACTCCTGACTGCTCCTCTCTTAGAGTTTTTGGATGTTTATGCTATCCATGTCTTAGACCATATGTCTCAAACAAACTCGAACCAAGATTTTTACCATGTGTTTTTATAGGGTACAGTAGTGCTCACAAAGGTTATTTATGCTTACATGTTTCAACCAACAGGCTATATATCTCTCGACATGTCAAATTTGTGGAAACAAGCTTCCCATTTGCTGCCAGGCAACAGGTAAATTCTCCTAACTTCACAAAGAAATCACTCACTACAAAGCTCTTAAGCTCATCTGTTTTATCAGTTCCATCTTCTAGTGCATCACTTGAACCTTTCCAACCAGCATCACCATCCATTGAAGCTGAAGCTATAATTGATCAACCGTTGTCCTCTAGTCTGCCAGAAGTATCATCTCCAGTCATTGATCAACCCACAGACAATACTACAGTTGGTACTTCATCAGTAGCAGCTGATAGCACTGTTTCTCAAGCTCAACCAAAAATTCAGCAGCATCATATGGTCACACGAGCTCGAGATGGCATTAGAAGGCCTGTAAACAAGTTGTGTCTGCAAGCAACTAAATATCCACTAGAGACAACACATATTACTGCTCCAACATCTTATACTGAAGCATCAAAAGATCCAACATGGAGACCACCCATGGATGATGAAATTAATGCTCATATTCGTAATGGAACTTGGAGTTATGTTCCATATGAGGAATGGATGAATCTAATTGGCTCAAAATGGGTGTTTCGTGTTAAAGAAAAATATGATGAGTCAATTGACAGACGCAAAGCCAGATTGGTAGCACAAGGATATAATCAGCGTGAGAGACTTGATTACTATGAAACATTTAGCCCAGTGATAAAGCCTAGCACGATAAGGCTTGTTCTCTCAATTGTTGTGTCTCAAAATTGGACGATGAAGCAATTAGATGTCCAAAATGCATTTCTGCATGGTGAGTTAACTGAAGCCGTATATATGAAGCAACCACCAGGGTATGTCAATCCTGACTATCCTAATCATGTCTGTAAGCTCAACAAATCGATTTATGGGTTGAAACAAGCTCCGAGAACTTGGTTTTCCAAATTAAGTAATTTTCTCATTGCACTGGGATTCAAGGGTTCTATTTCTTACAGTTCTCTCTTTATACAACAAGCATCGGAAGGAGTTACATATGTCCTCATCTACGTTGATGACATCATCATCACAGGTTCAAACTCTGCTCTTATCACCAATCTTATTACTAATCTGAGCTCTGTCTTTGCAGTAAAGGATCTGGGAAACCTAAGTTACTTCTTAGGCATCGAAGTAATCCACCAAGACACTTCAGTGATACTCAGTCAGAAGAAGTATGTAGTTGATCTACTCAAACGAACAAAAATGGATGCTGCTAAACCAGTCTCTACACCTCTTCCAGTAAATGCCAATATCTGTAAACACAGAAGTGTGAAATTTGAGGACCCTATTCTGTATCGTAGTGTCTGTGGAGCTTTACAATATCTTCATCTCACCAGACTAGACATTGCGGTAGCAGTCAACAAAGTATGTCAGTATATGCATAATCCTTTTGTTGAGCATTGAGATCTAGTTAAGAGAATCCTACGATATCTCAAACATACAGTGTATTAAAACAAGTATAATTTGCACTTTGTAAATTTAGTACTTTATTTTTATTTTATTTTTGAAGCATTTAGTACTTTGTTGTTGGCAGAGAAAACAAGTATAATGTACTCCAAATAGCTCCATATTTATGACAAATTGTTGCAACGGTGCTAATGGGGGACCAGAATTAGCAGGGGTACTGTTTGAGTGATCCGGCGGTCAGGATCAGATATAATTTTTTTGTCTCATATGAAACGGTACCCCTGGCAATTTGGATCCCCCATTAGCAATCTTGAATTGTTGAAAAACCTTGTCCCCACGATGTGAAATGTGAGACGGTGAACAAGAAGAAGTAGAAAACAACTGTGCACATAAAGACATCAAGTAAAATTTTATAGTATATCTACCTTTTTAGCATGTTTGATTGCATGAACCAAAAACATGTTAAAAGCTCGACTAATCGATTAATAATAAAGCTTCAGCCTTCAAAGAAACTATTTTTTAAATTTTGTTCATTGAGATAGACATTTTTTCTTTTCTTTTTTCAATAAATGAAAAAACATCTCTGCAAACCCTAATTTATTATTTTCTGTCTTTTCATTGATTCAAACTAGTGCTTATTTCTTCTCGAATTAGCACATCCATCTTCTTCTCGAGTTAGCACATCCATCTTCATGGCAGTGACACCAACAGAGTTCTTGTAATAGTCAATCAAAATTCATCCTCAAAATCGATTTGCAGCTGCAACAGAGAGTAGGGAGGAGAAGAGGGGAAGAATTGGGAATGGATAATCTCGATTCCGGATCTAGTTTCAGGGAACAAACCCACTCCAAGGGTACTTTTGTAAACTCGTTATTTTTAAAATATTTTTATTTCACAAATTTATTAAAATCCGATCATAAACAGTCAACGTAGGTCACCGTCTGGTCCATGTACCAAGCCCTAACGTTTGACTAATGTTAGACCTAAGTCTAATGTTGGTCTAAACCTGAATACCAAACTCAATTATCCCTTTATGATTACTCAATAAGCTTGAACTGCTAATTAAGCTGGTATTATCATTTTGAGCAGTGCTAGCTGCTAGTTTTTTTCTTTCTTTTGCTGAATCGCCCAATGCATTAAAGGGATGATGGGATGGGATGGGATGCCAATATTAAAAGTACTTCATGCAGAAGTCAAAAGCGTATCCACAAAATTATTTTACAAGTCATTTTCAGAATTTTTAATTTGTTTCCCAAAGTCAAAGTCAAAAAGTTATTTTTAAAATGCATCCTAAGTCCAAACACACTCTTTAAAACACCTTTTTAGCATGTTTGATTGCATGAACCAAAAACATGTTAAAAGCTCGACTAATCGATTAATAATTAAGCTTCAGCCTTGAAAGAAACTATTCTTTAAATTTTGTTCATTGAGATTAGACATTTTTTCTTTCTTTTTTTCAATAAATGAAAAAACATCATGGAGGATTGTATCTGTGTCGCACCACTTCATCTAATGAAAAAACAGTACTACTACACCTAGTTAGTAAGTTCGCGAATGATCGAATTTTTCTGTATCACGAATTTTACCGTCTTATTCGCGTACGTTTGCAACTCCGAACCCAAGTCGCGTATTATGTGGCATTCCCGGATTATTCGCGAATCGTTCACGAATTTTACGTATCCCGAATGATACGTCCGCTTAATTCGCCATAAATTATTTAGCTTTTACTTTTCAAAGACTCCACTTTTTGGGCTTTACTACCTCCCGAACATACACGACCGAATATTAGACGTGTTGTAATTTTTATGAAATAAAAAGGACTGAAGAGATTTGAAGGTGAAGGTGAGAGAGATCTCAAACTCACTAACCAGGCATCTAAACCACCATACGACGTCCTTTTGGATAACTAATGTTGTATATATTATTAATATCATCATATTGAGTTTATTTTTTCCTTAAATAACTCACACATATGCATAAAAATTGGTCTATGACCTTATAAATACAAATTATTTGTTATATATAGATACCGAATTTTCAGAGCCGAACTCACATTTATAAATCGAATTATACACGTACGTATGCCGTTCCGAATTAATGACGAATCACGTCCCGTTGACCGAATTTTGGACCGAATCTGGATTTTACAAAACCGTATAATACTCGTACGTTTGTCGTTCCGTACGTTTGCCGAATCCCGAATTGCTAACTAGGCTACTACATAGCCAAAGTAAGATTAATCCGAATTAAGAACAATTAACCCAAGAGCTTGAGGGAGTTAGTGTAATGGAAGGATCCGATGCAGACTTGAACTTGATTAAGTCGTGGTAGTGAACTGGTGTACCACTATTAAGACTGCAAAGATCACCAACGGAGT
The DNA here is from genome assembly GCF_003573695.1 of Papaver somniferum. Classification (NCBI taxonomy): domain Eukaryota; kingdom Viridiplantae; phylum Streptophyta; class Magnoliopsida; order Ranunculales; family Papaveraceae; genus Papaver; species Papaver somniferum. The sequence goes on along the minus strand of NC_039358.1, from coordinate 33,076,057 downwards.
TGAAGACAGGACAATTTATCATCACGTGTGACTGACTACATATACAGTCATTAAATATTGAAAACCTCGTACTCAGCTTGTCCGTGAATTACATCTCCTTGCGGGTTATGAGAAATCTCTATACTCGGCAACTCACATTGACAAAATGCTGTCATTCAAGAAGAAAAAATCAAAAATCTCCAACATAATTAAAACTTCAGAATTTTGAAATCCACTACCTCGGGAAACCAAACTTAATATGACAACGGAAGCAACGAAAATGTTCAGGACAGCTGCCGTTGTGGATGTATGCTGCTACAAATAAATCTCACTATTATCCATCAAGTAGTCTCTACGCAAAACTATTATGAAAAAAGCTTAGATTGCTCAAAGACATCAATTTTCGTTCCAATGTTTGTATTGTCTCAGTAATGAAACCTAGAAATCTTTCATCAAAATGAAATGAAATCAGATTTTATGAAAATACTAGGAGTGTGAGGCATGTAATTATTTTTTTATTTTTATTTTGAGACAAAAATATCAAATTTCATCAAGTAGGATTATCCTTAATTAATTTTGAGCCAATTTTGAGCCCTCGGTACGCCGCTCATCTTTGATAAGAATTGAAAAGCCAATTTTGAGCCCTTCCTTCAACGAAATTATTCTACTTTGCAAGGTTGGAAATCGAAAATCTTATTTCAAGCGGGTAGGACCGTTTTGACTAAATCAATCCTTCAACAATACTCAACCTATCCGATGCAAGTACTTGCTCTATCAAAAGAAACACTTAATCAACTCGACCGTATTCAGAGAAATTTTTGGTGGAAAAACAGATAGGCAAAAAGAAAAGGAGGATTTATAAAAACTTGAAAAAGTATATGTAAACCCATTTCCCAAGGTGGTTAAGGAATTAAAAAACCCCATCATTTCAATATAGCTCTTCTCACAAAACTTGACAGTAGATTGGTAACCGAACAAGGTCCATCTCCTAAAATCAAAATATTTTCCAAACTTGCACCCACTAGAAGACTCTAGAACCTCGAATTTGTCTTGGGTTTGGACCAGCATACAAAAAAGGTTTAGAGCTAATAAAAAGAAACTTTATTTGGCAAGTCAAAAACGGAGCTTCAGTAAAAATATGGGAAGACAGATGGATTCCTAACGCGGGTATTGTCCATAAAGTCCCCAACTCACAAGATTAGGCACCAACAAGAGTTCAAGAGCTAATAACAGATCAGAATAAGTGGGACCAAGAAAAGCTAAACCAATTCTTTTATCCAGAGGATAGGGAAAACTTTAAGCTATAAATCCAAGAAAACAAGAGCATGACATCATTAGATGGAGGCATCATCACTCAGGAAAATTCACGACCAAGAATGTTTATAATTATCTAGCAAATCAGGATCAAGACAGTAATGACAGCCTAGATTTCCCCTGGAACAAGATTTGGAGAATTCAAGCAATTGCAAGAATAAGACTTTTCATCTGGAAACTACCGCAAAAAGTTCTTCCAGCCTCTGCTAGACTAGGTGCTCATAATCCAGATATCGACTCGTCTTGCCAGTTGTGTAATAATCAAACGCAAGAAACGGAATTTCATGTTTTCCACGAGTGTCCGTTTGCAAGAGCAGTTTGGTTTGGCCTCTCTCTCAATAATAAAATCTCAAGTTGCAATTCAAGCACAATTATTTCCTGGATTAAATGGTGGATTACGGAAACTAACTTGAGCCATCTTCAGGTAAAAAATCCACCATACTCTGGTTCATCTGGAAATATATAGGCTCGGTCGTTTTTTAGAAAATAAACTCAGACCCAGTAAATTTAATAGGGAAAATCAATAGATTCTTACAATCCTCCCTGTCCAATACCCTTCAAAGTGATATGAAAAATCAAAAGAAAATCTCAACCAATTACTCTTGGTCCAACCTAAACTCAGATTGTATAATTTTCATAGACGTTTCCTTTAAGAAAGAGGATTTTTCGATGAGTTATGCTTTTATTCTATATTCAGCAGACGAAGAGACTTTCATGCACCTATCTGCGGATTCGGAGTGGGCTACGTCAGCTTTCCACGCAGAATCTATGTCTTTATTAAAGGCAGTTTCGTAGTTAAAAGAAAATATCTTATCAAGCGTTTTCATACAAACTGACTGCAAAGCGTTGGCAGAAAATATAAACAAGGTAAGCACGGATTCTTGATGGACAACCGAAAACACCTTGCAAGAAATAAGGATAATCTTGGGCGATCTACCTCAAGCGAAAGTGAAATACATTAAGAGGAAGAATAACTCAGCATCGGACTACATTGCCAAGGAGGCAGGGATTAAAAAGCTCTAGCACATGTTAAATAATTTACGCCAAAAAGTTCATAATTCTAGCATAAATTCTAATGTTTTTGATAAAAATGATTTTGTAAATCTTTTGTGCTATATTTGCTAGTGAATATATATGATCTTCTCCCATCAAAATTTTTTCTTTCATTTGTTAAAGTATGATTATCTTCAATTAATTCATTAGTTATTTCGAATGAAAAAAAAAACAGTATCTACATTCCAGTTTAGTAACAAGAAATATCATCCATATGCTCGGTAAAAATTTGTAGTAAAAATTTGGAGTAAAATCTTAGACTATATTGCATTTAGAACCATCAATCCACCAAGGCAAGATTATAAACCAAAGAGATGTTGCATGCTGGAATTCAGTGATCTCTAGATTCGAGATGTGCACGTACGACATGGTCATGATAAATGAGATTTGTGAATAATCTTTGATCAGATTATGGCCGAAGGAATAAAATTCATCTATGCAACTTTTGTTGGTTTTCTCTCCGCTGTAGTCATGTTGAATTAGTTGGGCTGAATCATTTTGCAAATATAACAACCATGTTACAGGGTTTAGGTTCCTCCCCAAACCCAGTGATCATGCCATATATGCACATATGTTATTTTGAATCTTAAGAACCTGCGAAAGTTGGTCAATCCTTATTCCTTTAACATGTCAAAACATTTTCCACATAGTTATTCAGCTTTTTCATATCCAAAGATTCCAAACTCTATCTGCATGCATGGAGACATGTTCTCACTAACCAATCAATTGAATTTTTATTTATGATAGTAAACGTAACATTTTCAAAGAACACGTAAATTTTAATGTCAATGAAAATATCGAAAGCACCATGACATATGACATCATATAACAATGATTTGATTTGATTGATGATCAAGAACGACAATCAACTTGTGAGAGTATTGGAGTGATAGTCACAGGAGTCATCCATGCATATTTGACCTTGATTGTGACATAGCCGCGAGTAGGCTTCGAACCGTCTGTAAGGAGACAAGTACCATCACCCCTTGGTGTTAGACTGTCTCTTACGTCTTTAACGCTAGCAAACCCAAGACAGCTAAGGAGCACATTGGAGTGGGTGCAGCGACATGAGTTATAAAAAGTCACCTCATACTCAGGTGACCCTTCAATTACAACTCCGGTAGGTTTTTGAGAAACCTTTATATCCTCTGCGGTATAGAAACATTCATATTTAGCTGCAACAAATCATGTTATTTTAACACAACAACAAATTTCTTAATGTGTTAGTCCTCAAAAAACTCCATAGTTATGATCAACGAACAGACAAGATATGAAGACATCAGACACCCATGAGATGAAATCTATAATGCGAAAAGTTATTCATTGACTTGATTCGTTCATTTCCTAACTTGTTTTCTACTTATCTATCAGAAAACATATTCGTACTTTGATTTATATATAAGAAAACGTTTTTTTTTCTATTATTTATTTAGTAATAATTTTCATCCAAGAACTTTACAAAAACTTAGTTCAACCATTTCAAAAAGTTTATAATAATTCCATTGGAAAAAAAAGAACACAAATACATCAAATGAATTATATGCATCAATCAAACCGTAAATTAACATGCTTCAAAAAAAAAAAAAAAAAAAAGAAAGAAAAACTGTAAATCACACTACCTCGGGAAACCAAACTTAATATGACAACCGCAACAGCGAAAATGTTCAGGACAGCTGCCGTTGTGGATGTATGCTGCTACAAATGTATCTCACTACTATCCATCAAGTAGTCTCTACGCAAAACTATTATGAAAAAAGCTTAGATTGCTCAAAGACATCAATTTCGTTTCAATGTTTATATAGTCTCAGTAATGAAACCTAGAAATCTTTCATCAAAATGGAAATGATATCAGATCTTATGAAAACACTAAGAGTGTGAGGCATTAAAATTTTTTTTTTCTGAGACAAAAATATCAAATTTCATTAAATAGGATTATTTTTAATTAATTCCTTTATTAAAATATGATTATCTTCAACTAATTCCTTATTTATTTCGAAACAAAAATAACAAATATCGACATTCCAGTTTAGCAACAAGAAATTTGATCCATCTGTTCGGCTATAGTAAAAAATTTGGAGTAAAATCTTAGACTATATTGCATTTAGAACCACCAATCCACCAAGGCAAGATTATAAACCAAAGAGATGTCGTGTGCTGGCATTCAGTGATCTCTAGAGTGGAGATATGCACATACGACACGGTCATGATAATGGGCTTTGTTAATAATCTTTGATCAGATTATAGTCGAAGGAAAAAAATTCATCTATGCGACTTTTGTTAGTTTTCTCTCCGCTGTAGTCATGTTGGATTAGTTGCGCTGAATCATTTCGCAAATATTCCAACCATGTTACAGGGTATAGGTACCTTGCCAAACCCAGTGATCATCCCACATCTGCACATATGTTATTTTGAATCTTAACAATCTATGTAAGTTGGGCAATCCTTATTCCTTTACCATGTCAAAACATATTTTTCACATAATTATTCAGCTTCTTCATATCCAAATTCTATCTGCATGCATGGAGACATGTTCTCACTAAACAATCAATTGAATTTTCATTCATAATAGTAAACATAACATTTCAAAATAACAAGTAAATTTTAATGACAATGAAAATATTTGTAGCACCACCACGTATGACATCATATAACAATGATTTGATTTGATTGATCAAGAACGACAATCAACTTGTGAGAGTATAGGTTTGATAGTCAAGGGAGTCTTCCATGCATATTTGACCTTGATTGTGACATAGCCGCGAATAGGCTTCGAACCGTCTGTAAGGAGACAAGTACCATCAACCCTTGGCGTTAGACTGTCTCCCACATTTCCGACGCTAGCGAACCCAAGACAGCTAAGGAGCACATTGGTGTGGGTGCAGCGACATGAGTTATAAAAAGTCACCTCATACTCAGGTGACCCTTCAATTACAACTCCGGTAGGTTTTTGAGAAACCTTTATATCTTCTGCGGTATAGAAACAGTCATATTTAGCTGCAACAAGTCCTGCCATTTTAACACAACAACAAATTTCTTAATGAGTTAGTCCTCAAAAAACTCTATAGTTATGATCAACTGACAGACAAGATAGGAAGAGATGAAATCTAAATAATCAGAGAATATGAAGGTTTGATTTATTTACCACAAACATTTTCTTTCTATCATTAATTTAGTAATGATTTTCACCCAACAAGTTCACAAAAACTTAGTTCAACCATTTCAAAAAGTTTATACGAAATCCATTGGGAAAAAAGAACACCACACACATCAAAAGAATTATATGCCTCGGTGCTTCAGAAAAAAGAAGAAAAAAAGAAAAACGGTAAATTAACTAGAAAACTTTGATGTTTGACAAATTTGGTACCTTGGCCGATCAGACTTAGGATAACAATTGCAATGAAAGTTTTAGTACTAGCAGCTGCCATAGTAGAAAAAAAACCACAAATTTGAGTACCAAATAACTTTTGCTGTGAGGGTAAATTTGTAAAGTTTGGATGCTACCTTACCTACAACAAATCAACTCATCAATTTATATGGGTTTACCGAGACCAAGTACGAATATTGGACAATGAAATCGTATAATATCAGATTTGGAGTTTAATTTCTTAATTATTATAAATCTTTTTTTCTCATTTACATAAATATTGAAAAAATTTATATGATATTGCACCATTGTGATATGCCGCGCTAAATGATAACCAATTACTACTATGGATTTTTTTCTTTGTTTTTTATTTCAAATGTTTAAGTTAGAGATCGCCAATATATATTCCGGAAATATTTTTATATAACAAGAAAAAAAACATTGAATTCAATTTTGTTTCACCCTTTTCCAAGGAGCCTAGTTAGCATACGCGCTAAATTTGGATTGACGACAACACTGAATCTGTTAGGTCAATTGCAAATTTGGTCAACCATCTTGTCAATTACTCGAAAAGCTTGATCTTTTTTTCTTTTCTTTTTTCTTTTTATGTTTAATGCATTTTAAAGTACAATGCTTTTTTATAGGCCGAGAGAAGAAACCAGGCTAAAACCGTCTCTCACAATTTCTTTTTTTTTTAGTGAGTCCGCGCTCTCGGGAGACGTGCAGGGATGGGCTGTAAGAGGCGGTTTTTCTTGCGTGATTTTTTTCTCAGTCAGTTAAGAGTTTCTGTTTAAGATATCGTATTGAAAGGAAGTAACCAAGAGACAGATGAATAAGGAGAAAAATGAAGTTAGTGCCTCCGTGCAATGTAATACGCCATCAGTAGGGCTCATCGGCTTTAGTCCCTAGCTACTTTAATAAACAAAGACTAATTGATCAGGGGCCGATGAAGCAAATTACTTGGGCCGTTTAAAACCATCGAGTAGTACGATGATTTCCAATATTTCTCCATAGGGAAGGCTGTGGATCGAACCTCGACCTGTGATAACATGAATCCTAAGATAATACATTTAGGTGTAGTTTTAGGGTCCATTGTTCTATCTCATGGAAAAAAAAGTTACTTCGTGCGAGATCCAAATGTTCACCTTTGGTTCCTCGCATGCACAACCAGTTGTTATATTCAAATTGTACCAGAGCTTCCCTTTAATTACAACTCTAGTGAAATTTAGCAAATTTTTGCATCGCGGTTTTGCACGGACAAAACCCTATAATTATATAAAAATATATCTCGAAGACTTTTCTTTTTCAATGTTTGAATCTTCGATGCATAATTATCAAAATTAAATCGAAAATTGAGATTAAATATCACGTCAACACTATTTAAAGAGTGTGTACAAAATTAAAGTCTAAAAATTTTAGATTATGAATAAGAAAATTAAATTTTTATTACCACCATACCTTTTCCAATGAAGCTTAATATATATGGGAATTGCTACGAGGATGTTAATTATTGCTGCCATTGTAGAAGGGATGTGTACTATATTCGAAGATGCTAATTAAGAACTTATTTGGATACACATCCAGAAGTAACTTTTGATTTTTAGAAATCAAAAAGTAAGAAGTTAGTTTGGGTATGAAATTTGATAACAATTTTTAGAAGCAAACTTTTAGTAAAGCAAAATATTTTTGTTTCTGACTTCTGCTTATAACTTCTGGTATCCAAACATACCATAAAATAATCTAACTTCACTCCTCTTTATGTTATGTGTCAATCCGGAAGTATTGTTCACTTTATAGTCATTTGTAACAGTCAGGCACCGGCTTCCCTTAAATTACATCTCCGATGGGGTTCTGGGAAACCTTTATATGGGTTAATTCGCATCAACAAAAATTCTTCATTCTATAAAAATACAATATCATATAATTTTTTAACAAAATGATATCTTGTGGAAGAAAATTAGATGTTTAGACTATACATTACGTGATTCTCAAAATTGAATTAGAAAATGAGATTAAAAGGCCACGCAAATAGTTTTTGAAGAGTGTACAAAATTAGACTATGTAAATTTACATCGCAGAATTAGAAAATTAAAATCTGTGTACCTTGTCTAGCGAAACTTAATATGTCGCTACGAGGGTGTTAACTATAGCTTCCGGTGTAAGTAGACTATGAACTACAACTCAACGAATTACTATGGATTTTAATTATCAAATTTCGTAAAATCAAAGAATTTTCGAGTCTATTTCTTACGTATTTTATAAATTACAGTCCTTTAAGAATTTTGATTATTGATATTCTTTCATTAGGATCTTTCAACGTTAATAAAATATTCATAATCTTCTTTGATTTAAACTTATGAAACGGAATCTGAGTCATTAGTTAAAAAAAAAAAACAGACTAGCTACCACTATCTTCTTGATGGATCTACATACACTAGTGAATTGCTTTGATATTTGTTTTGGACAACATGATCAAATTCTGACATTGTACTTGAATTAGAATATTGTGTTCATTTTGAGCGAAAAATCAGAATGTTAATAATACCATATAGGCAAAAGTGTCCATAACTTGTTGAATCCTTGCTTAGTGAGAAGTATACTAGAACTACTTGCTAGAGACAGTGAACGTGATGTCTTAAACTGCTAGCATTCGATTAAGTTCGTGATAACAAGGATACATAATATCCACCTGACATTGCTAAGTTCGTGCCGTTGTGTCTAGTTTGTCTCTGGACGTATCATGTTTCTCAGAATGCTCTAGAGAATCAAAGATCATATTCTCACAAGAAGCGACCCACTTCCTCATTCAGATAGGTGAGTTCTATAAAGAGTGTTAATGTTACATCCCACTTCATTCTTAAATTGAAACTATAAAACTCATTAGGCTTCATAAAAGTCATCCTTCACATGCAGTCACACTATTGCAACAATGCACCATAAAAGGAGACATAGAATATAGTCCTCTTGATAGTGCATACCTTTAATTACCAAAAATTAGTTGTCCCATATGAAATCTTGATCTTGGGATCTCCAGTCAACAAGGTCGAGTATCCTTCATGACAATTTATTTCACGAGCTTAAGCCCCTCCCCCTCGATGCAGCATTAATTATCTATTTAGTCAAACCTTTCTTCAAAGGGTATGGGATATTCTCCTTGGACCTCATCCAATCAATGATAATAACGCCTATTCGAATCAGTTGTTTCAAAGAACTGTGTCTTCTACGAATATGTATAGACTTACTATTATACATGTTGTTTTTCAGCTCTAGATATTGCATCTTCGCTATCACAATGTACAAATATAGTTGGCAGAGGTGACAGGCCTATGCAAAGAGGAATGTCTTCTAAAAAAGCATCTTAGTCATTAGACCCCACTCTACTTCTTATCTAACGCAATAAATTATGATTCCATAGTGGAACGAGCTGTATATATCTGTTTGGAACTCTTCCAAGCTACAAACGCACCTGCTAGAGTGAATACATATCCACTCGTATACTGAGACTCCTCTAAGTCTATTATCCAGTTTGCATCAAAAAAACCTTCAAGGATGGCAGGTACCCTTTGTAACTCAAACAAAAGGTCCTTGTGTACTTCAAGTACCTTGGCAGTCTAGTAACCGCATCCCAATGCATCTGTCCTAGATTACAAGTATACCTGCATAACCTACTACATAAATAATGTATGGTCTTACACAATTTATCAAATACATCTGACTTTCTATGACTCTCGAGTATTCAAGTTGGTCAACTCCTTCACCTTTATTATTCTTGAGATTACAATAAGAATCGTATGGCGTACTAGCAGATTTACTATCAAACTGATTATATTCCTAATATGGATTCAATATAATAAGATTTTTCTAATCTTCATCTATAATATCACATCAACGGGGCCTAACTAAATCTTTCATGTCAAAGTTCTCATTCAATAATTTCTTAGTGGAGTTAATAACATCCATGTTTGTACCCAGTATAAGCATATTATACACATACAAACATACAATCATATGGGCATCCTTAACAAGTATAGTGTAAACACAGTTGTCAGATTCGTTAACTCTAAGACCACTAGAAATCATCACATGATCAAATTTTTCATGCCACTGTTTAGGTGCATTTTTTTAAACCACGAAGATTTAATCAATTGACACATTTTCTTTTCACAATTTTTCACGGCAAAGCGCTCATGATATTCCATATAAATTTTTTCATCTAACTCAACACTTAGAAACTCTTTGTTGACATCCATCCGATGTATCTCAAGGTATGGACATAGCCTATAGCAATTAACATCTTAATGGAGGTAATTCTAATATATATATATATATATATATATATATATATATATATATATATACTTTTTTTTTTTGACTTTAGCTACCAACCTAGCCTTGTACTTTTTCAATAGTTTCATCTATCGTACGTTTTCTCTGGTAATAACCAGATCAGATGTTACATAATGTTTCTTTCATTTTATTCTTTCATTCGAAAAACATCAAGCTTGTTTTCTAAAAAGTGGTAATTTGACATCTTCATTTAATATGAACCTTGTACGTTGTTGCATAACCTTGGAAATCAAATCAGTAACGACCTTGCACTTTCAATTGAATGAGCTAAATAAATCGGTTCAAAATATGCATGCAATATTTCAACAAATCTGCTCGTGATATTAGTGAGTCTCATTCATGGTTGACGGTCAACCTTAAAACAGCTCGACTATCTTTTGATTCAACAAACCAAAGAGAAGTTACGGTGCTGGAATTCAGTGATCTTTGGAGTCGAGAGAGGCACGTAAAACATGGTCATGATAAAGAAGCTCTGTTAAATTATCTTTGATCAGAATATATCGGAAGGAATAAAATTCATCTATGCGTCTTTTGGGTTAGTTGGAATGAACTATTTGGCAAATATGCTAACCATGTTACAGGCTATAGGTTCCTTGGAAAACACAGTGGTCATGCTTTGAGTCTCAACAATCTAAATAAGTTGTTCGATCTTTATTTCTACTCATTGCATACATGTCAAAACATTTTCTAAAGAATTGTTCAGCTTCTCAGAATCCGATTTCTCAATACATGCATGGAAACATGTTTTCGCTAACCAAGCCATTGAATTTATTCATAATAGTAAATGTAACATTTTCAAATAACACGTACATTTTAATGAAAATGTCCATAACACCACCACGTGTGACATCATATGACAGAGCTTTGATTTGATCGATTAATAACGACAATCAACTTGTGAGAGTAAAGGAGTGATAGTCCAGGGATTCATCCATGCATATTTGACCTTGATGGTGGCATAACCGCCGATAGGGTTTGAACCATTTGTAAGGAGACAAGTACCATCAGCCCTTGGTTTTAGATTATCTCCTATGTCTTCAACGCTAGCGAACCCAGGACATCCAAGGAGAACATTAGTATGGGTGCAACGACATGAATTATAAAAAGTCACCTCATACTCAGGTGACCCTTCAATTACAACTCCGGTAAGCTTTTGAGAAATCTTTATGTCCGCTGCGGTATAGTAACAGTTGTCTATTGTAGCCGCAACAAAGCCTGCCATTTTAACACAACAAAAAATCTCTTAATAAGTTCGTCCTCACAAAATATCCATAGTTATGCTGAATTGACGAACAAAGTATTTATGAAAACATCAGACATCCGTGAGATGAATCTATAATTATTTTTTTCTGATCGGTAAATCTAGTAATTCATTGATGACATCAATAACACAAAAAGTAATCCTTGACTTGTTTCGTTTATCTCTTAATATTGGGATAACATCATCGTCTTGTACAAACATACAGAATTACAATTAATATTATTGTACAAGCTGATGATGTTGAGTTAACAAGATCGGCTTGTACAAACTTGGGAACTAGTTCAACCATCCGAAGAAGTTGGTAAGAATTTCATTTTAAAAAGTAGAAATAAAAACACGTATCAAATGATTATGAAAAAAGATAAAAATAAAATGATTATATGCTTCAATAAAACGATAAATTAGATATTTCGAAAATTTTGGTATTTGAAAATTTTGGTACCTTCCCCGATCAGACTTAGTATAACAATTGCAATGAGAGTTTTAGTACTAGCAGCTGCCATGGTAGAAAATTACCACAAATTTGAGTACCAAATGATTTTTCTTGTAAGGATAACTTTGTGAAGTTTGGATGCTACCTAGCTTCGACAAATCAAATCATGTATTTATATGGTTTTACAACAAGCCAATATGGTATATTTGGAAATAAATATCGTATTATATGAGATTTGGAGCATAATTTTCTAGTTATTATTGATACAGTATTATTTTTCATTTACGCAAATATTCAATATTTTGATATGATATTTCACCACTGGGACCACACTAAATGATAATCAATTATAACTGCGGATTTTTTTTTGATTTAATTTCATAACCCCAAAATTATTCTCAATTAATTTGTGCACAGAAGTGACCACGTGAGAGTAGATTTTACCTTCCGTAAGCAATCATATGGCTGACATGTATCTTGTTTGTGGTTAAAAAGAGCATCCAGTTTCCTCTCCTCAATGAACTAGAGACACCATTGGGTTCAGCTGAGTGTGCAGGGGTGGTGGTAGTGGGTAATTTGATTATTATAAGTGTTGGGGATTCTTTGAATTGAATGAAAATCCTTTAAACCTAATTTGGATGACTAAAACGCTGACAACATCCTGCTGTTTTACTTTAATCAGCATGCCTTAAAGGCCCTTGGTAGTGTGTTTTGGTGATAACATCAACATTGGCCAACATATGTCCATTTTTCTATTTGCTCGATAGAAGTAATGAGCAATGAGGTATAGTGTGATATGTTGAAAATGAAAGAAGATTTGCAAGGAATTACAAATGTTGCAATTTAGTTTAGAGATACCCATAACCCCGCACAGGCGGTCAGGCCTCAACTTAGTTAGTCCAAGTCAACCTCAACTTAGTTAGTCCAAGTTAAGGGGAGCTCGGTGCCGGAGTTGGAAGATTTCAAGGAATATCCAAAATAAATACGGGTCTTGATAACGTGTATACCCGTATACATGTTAAGGTTCATTAAAACAACTAATTTTTTTCATTGGAAACAAGATTTGTTGTTTTATTGTGTTGAAAACAATGATTCTTTACATTGAGAAAAAGATTTGTTGTTTTTCATGTAAGAAAACCCAATTTCTAGTAAAATAAGACAAAAAAAAACACAATTTCCAATGAAATAAAATAACTCTTTATTAAACCTTAACATGTATACGAGTATACAAGTTAACAAAAAAGCATACATGTACGATTCTTACTACAACCAAAAGAGGTTATGGATTTTTTCTTTATACAAAAAAAAAATAATAATAATAATTAATGTTTCGAAAAACGTCATTATTTTTGCTAAGAAAAATATTTTTCGAAAAATATCATTATACCAATGATTTTTGAACCCAATTGAGCGACACGTCTTTCCATCTCAAAATTTGCCCCCAAATTCTTTATTTTTTAGTTTTTCTTGAAATAGTCCTAAAATTTAAATCATATTATCGGGCTTCAACCAATTTGGTTTCGGGGCATTGTAGGATTTTAATATCCCAAATAGGGATGGGGACCTAATTTATATGTAAGTCAAAAATAATCTTATCCAAATCTAAATATTTATTATCATGATGAACATAAAAAGGAAAAAACCTAAATCTAGTATCATTTTTCTCCTCGTCTTCCTCTTCATCGCATCGTAATGACGATAATAATCATAAAAATATCCAAAACAAGCCCACAATTTATTTTTGCTTTTTATTGATTTAAAGATTTGATCCGATTAAGTTAGGGTTAATACAATCAGTTCCTGAAACTGTTTACGACTGGGAGTTATTATCTTCCTAACCGTGGATCATAAATTACGGCTAGGTTTTCCAAGCCGAAAGTATTTATGGCTAGGTTTTCCAGCCAAGAAAGGTTCCGACAATAAAAGAAGAAAAAAAAGTTATGTTATGGCTGGGTTTTCTCAGCTGAAAGTACCATGATAATTATTTTAAGAAAAAAGCAAAGGTTAAGTTACAGCTGGGTTTTCCTAGCTATAAAGTGTCGATTACGGCTGAGATGTAATGTTTTCCCAGCTATATATCGTATTTTCGGCTGGAAGTTCTTCGTTTCCGCCCGCCAAAAAGTATTGGTTATGGCTGCGATGTAATGTTTTCCCACACGTAACAACAACAAAAATAACAGATTTTAAGGATTAGAATCAACAAAATTGAAATGTGAGTTAAGTATGAGGTTTTACTAACTATTTTGAGGATATGTTTTATCATATTCTTCTAAGGTTTTCAAAAAAAGCATCCTTCTCCTTCTTCTAAAAAAATTGATTTTCAAAATATAAATCAGATATTTAATCTAATCCATTCTCTAATTGTAATTAGTTCTGGTAATCAATTTCATTAGTACTACAGTATAACTTCTTTTGTACAAAACTCGATAATATAATATTCTCGCTAAAATAATAAAATTTCTCGGTCCCGACTCGGGCTCTTAGTGGTAGAATAATAAATTCGATAAAGTCGTAAAATAACACATTTTAAAAATTCCCCTTAAGGATTAACAGGTCCCAAATAATATACAAATCAAATAATATTATTAACAGCATCCTCGATCTGCAGGGACATGACAGCATGTTTGGGTTATTATCAGTTTGGGGTTGGCATACCCTGTGGCGGTGAAAGTATCATCCATGCCGCTAACATGCTGTTAGAGATGAAAGGTAATGACCCTTGTATGACCATGTTACTCATCGATTTCTCAAACGCTTTCAACATGGTCGAAAGGTCCACCAATATCAGAGAGGTAAGAGATCGTTTTCTAAGCATCTCGAAGTGGGTTGAATTTTGCTATTCATCTCCAGCTCGACTTTATTACATCGACTCTGCCATGTCCTCAGCACAAGGGGTCCAACAGAGTGACCCCCTTGGCCCTCTACTATTTTCTCTAGCACTTCAACCCATCGTCGAAAATATAGCTGCAGAATGCTCCCTGGCCTTTCATGCTTGGTACTTAGACGATGATACAATAACAGGTGATACACTGGAAGTCGCTAAGGCATTGAGAATATTACATGCTGAAGGACCACGCTGAGGACTTCATCTCAACATGTGCAATACCGAGCTTTTCTGGCCATCGTATGATCCCAGGAGAGATGAGGATGTTTTCCCGCCCCAAATTGGCACCCAAAATTTGGGAGTGAAAATATTAGGGGGGCCTGTCAGTTTTGACCTGCAGTTCTGTCAAGATATGGTTCAGGGTAGGGTCGACAAGACAGTGGAGCTCATGAACAAAATCCAGAGATTACAAGACCCGCGAGCTGAATTACTATTGCTACGCAACTGCTGTGGTGTATCGAAGCTATACTTCACCTTGCGGACCACTTGTACACAGGATCTACAACCTTGAGCTTCGAATTTCGATTAGCATCTTATCCAAAACTTACGCCATCTAATTGTTGGTGATGGTTCTGGTTTTGGACGTGTGCATCAACGCAGTGCTTCCCTACCCATTAAAATCGAAGGGCTCGGTATACTCACCATGGAAGACGCCAGAACATACTGCTACCTTTCATCGTGCACCTAGACGCGGCACCTGCAAAGCTCCATCTTGGAATGCCCTGATGTCTTGAAATCATGTGCCAACTACATACTCTCCCTGCTAACTTATACACGGGCTCTTGGTATCTCTACTTCTGATTTCAACATCAACGACGCTTCCCCTCAATTCATGCGTAAATTAAACTGGCAGCAAACTACTTTGGTGTTGTTTCAGAAACTTTACCAACTACCTATTCCCTAACAGAGCAAGACTTGTTCTTATGGCACATCAACAGGATTCCTCGCACTATGGACTTCCTCAAGGAAATTCCTATTCACGGGCTCGGTCAATCTGTAGGATCCAGGAAATTTCGTGTCGTACTCCAATACCGCCTCGGCATACCTCTATTCGATAATGATAGCCTTTGTTCATGCTGCAGTAAACCAATGGATGTATTCGGTGACCATTCCTTGTACTGCGCCAAAGATGTGGGGATTAAGTACTGGCACGACTCTGTAAGGGATGTTTTTTTGGACATATGCTATAAGGCCGGTGTACCATCCAGAAAAGAATCAACTTTTGGACTTCGTTTTAATTCGGCTAAGGAACTTAAGCTAGCTGACATTCTTGTGCTAAACTGGGAAAGCGGGAAAGATGTCTGCTTCGACGTCACAGGTGTCTCACCTTTTACAAGTGCTAGCACTCGCAATTTCACTCCTGGGCATGCAATCTCCATGGAAATCACCCGCAAACGGAATAAGTACCTTGACAAGTGCTCCACACATGGCTTTGGCTTTGGCGTGCTGGCTTTCTCAACTCTAGGAGAACTAGGTGATGATACTATTGCGTTTTTGAACAGATTAAGGAACTGCCTTACGAGTTACGATGAGAATAAAAAGATAGGTGGTGCCCTTTTTCATAGAATAGGTATTCCTATTCAAAATGGCGTGGGAGCACAACTTGTTGCTAGACTCCCAGCCAGATCTGTGTAAACTTATTTTGTTTCAAATAAAAGCCTTCGGTGGACATCGTTACGTTAGAGCATTGCTCGGTCGAACTCGCATGCGTTGCTTTCTCAAGCATGTTTGTCAATGTTAGTGATCAAAACTATAAGTCTTGATTTCTAGCCTATATAGCTAAAGGTCTCGGACTAGGATAGAAAGTGCAGTTGAGCTCAAGACTCCATGGCAATCATCATACAAGACGAAGTTCTACTCAAGGAACTTGTGGAACTTCATCAACTAAAAGGTATGTGGAGACTTGAACTTATCTGTCACTCAAAAGTCTATTTACTCTATCTCACACTCTTGAGACAAAGTCGTTTTGATATATAGACTTTCATTATACACATTTGCTATTTCGAGTCGAGTTTATCTCCCCTATCTATTTCTCGAAATAAGTGTTGGTAATCTTTCGCTTTAACCAAATTCATCTTTACCTAGTGACGAATGTCATGTTATGTATCAATCACTTTGAAAATTGCTATGACGAAAAATGGTCTGTGAATAACGGCTATATAACGTCCTCTGAGAATGTTTCAATGATTGAAATGAGAGTTTACATTACATAACCACTTGTAGGATATAAGCATTGTTGTGGAAACACATATATGTATAAGTCCTTATTCCTTGAACCAAAGTTTGTGAACTTTGTTGATCAAGAGAAACGGAATGTGGCGTGAGCCAAGTCCGCGAACTGGCGGAAGTTCTCGACTCGAGAATTTCTGCTGAAGTTTGTGTACTCCTTTTGTGAGCTTAAGTCCGCGAACCCAGTCTGCGAACTTGAGTTGGTTATATCTAAAACCGGTTGTTCTTGAACTCATGTTTATATAAACTAAGGAATTCTTTTGCAAATCGTGGCTATAAAGTTCATGAACCAATTCGAGTGAATCAAACCGCTTTTGCTTCGATTGTGTCTTGTGTAGTTACATAAGATCTAAGCAATTGAAAAACTCTCGAACTAGTTCATTTGAGTCATTTGAACTAGTTATGGCGAAGAAGAATATGGTTGATATTAAATTGCTCATATGGCTAACCATTTGGTTAACTATTGTTGAAATAACAAATGTTAATGTTAGGGTACGGTTACATAAACCTAAAATTGGACATTTCATTTGTGTGTAACAAGCTATGTTTTCGATCCAACGGTTGAGAAATATTATCTTGAATCTAATCAGGTTTTCATCTAACGGTGAATATTGAATGCTTTGTTACCAAGATGATTGCAAACCCTGATTTGAAAGACTATATAAGGGAGAACTCTAGCATCTGGAAAACCTAATCCCCACACCTCACGTGTGATACTAGTTGTTAAGCTAGAGTCGACTCTCCTTTAACCTTGGGTTTTCTTCTCTAAACCAGGTTAACGACTTAAAGACTTCATTGGGATTGTGAAGCCAGACCGATACTACTATTCTTGTAGTTGTGTGATCTGATCTTGCTGTTTCTACCGTTTTGAGTAAAATTGTATTAATTGTCTTGAGATTTATATCTCCGATGGGCAAGATAGAAAAGTAATCACAAACATTTCGTCTCATCGTTTGTGATTCCGCAATATCTTTTTTCGCTGCGTCGATTAAGATTATTGTGAGGTGATTGATAATACTAGGCTGTTCTTCGGGAATATAAGTCTGGGATATCAATTGGTTCCTGTTCACCTTGATTTACCAAAAGACGGAACAAAAATCGTAGGTATATTCGTGGGAGACGGATTTATCTATTACCTTAGAGTTTTCTGTGTGATGCAGATTTGTTTATTAAAGTCTTCGACTTTAGTTCGTAGCAACTCTTAGTTATGGGTGAGATCATCTAAGGGAATCAAGTACGTAGCATCCTGCTGGGATCAGAGGCGTAGGAGCATAACTGTACCTTGGATCAGTGTGAGATTGATTGGGGTTCAACTACAGTCCAGATTGAAGTTAGTTTGGAGTAGGCTAGTGTCTGTAGCGGCTTAATACAGTGTGTGTTCAATCTGGACTAGGTCCGTGGTTTTTCTGCATTTGCGGTTTCTTCGTTAACAAAATTCTGGTGTTTGTGTTATTTATTTTCCGCATTATATTTGTTTATATAATTTAAATATCACAGGTTGTGCGTTGTTCAATCAATTAGAATATCCGACCTTTTAGCTGTTGATTTAAATTGATTGACACTTGGATATTGGTCTTTGGTGCCATCCAAGTTATCTCTCTTTGAGATATAAACTCTTTGATATACTTTTCTCTAGATTGAGTTTGACTGTCTAGTTGATTCTCTAGAAAGTATATTGGAGTTTGTCCATACATATTGCTAATTGAATTGTTGGGTGTGGTTGTTGTACCCCCGCTTTTTCACATTATACTAAAAAAATAATAAATAATGTTCATACATATCAAATTTTCTTAAAATATGATTGAATATTAATTTATTTTTCTTAGAAATTCAAATTAAGTTGTATTTAATCCCTAATAGTGTATAGTGCACTTAAGAGGCCTATAGCCGCATTGTTGTATTGCAATAAGAAGTGTTGTAGTGTGATTGATGCTTGCAAGAAGGATTATCCCTTTTATATTCACATAGATCTTTCCGTATTGCATTGTTGATTGGTTAGTGAGATACACCTTTGAGATGAGAATACATCTTGGTGATTTAGAATGTTGTATGTCACCTATCTATATGTTAAATACTTTTAAGTTTAAGGTTTGTGAATGCATTATTTCATTTTCCCATTTTCTTCAAATAATCTAAAATATTTATGTAAAATTTATGCAGATATTCAAATGTTAAAACGTATTTGTAGTAGTTCTTTTTAACCAAAGTGTTCTCCCATTTTACCATTACTATGTAAAAACAAAGACATTTGCTTGAGTGCTCGTGCGCTGCAATTTTCACTTTTGAGAGTCTATTTTTCTAATTAAAAAGTGGTCAATAATGGACATGACCATGGTTATTATAGCCTTGACTCTCTTTTAAGTTATATTCTTAAGGCCACGAATTTTTCGAAGTCCGAAGTCTTGAATACTGATTGTCACTCAGTTTCTTTTCGGATTTGGAGATGTCTCCTCTCCGTACAAGAAAAGAGCTTTTATAACCTTTTATCTTCTGGATTATAGGGGAGGACCAATTTATAACCCATGGTGTGTCAACTGGATTCCCAACATGTGTGTGGCAAACCTAATCCCTTGGTCATCCAAAATCCAACTTGAGAGTCTCCTACTTTATAAATCAGGACACCAGATCCTGGAAATATGTCTTGATAAATACCTATTTTTGACAATGTTTCTGTTAAGAAGATTTTCTCTTTTCTTTAAGTTACCTTTGCGATCCTGGTATGCTGAGTTGTAAAAGTTGGCAGGAGAATGCCAGACGAATGGGTAAGTCTGGCGCCTGGAGAGACTAGCCCAGAAAAAAATTTAAAGAACATATAATATTAACAAGAGATAGGGGAGTAAATAAACCATGCACACATAAAATAGGTCATTCTTCTAATTAAATAGAGTTACTATTTTCAACGAAGGAATTGTGATCACCTTGACATCTCTTAATCCTTTGATTTTTCGCGTTATTCTTGTGATAACTATTCATCTGATTCAAAACCTTCTTTTGTATCTCCAATGTTACATTAGGACAAGGAGTACAATCTCCTATACGTATTATGATCAAGTTGTTTCTTCAACCTATTAATCCCTCCAGGCAGCTTTTTGTGACAAAGTTTATACCAAACTTTGTATGTGTTAGCTTCTCTATTCTAATCCCACTGCGATACTGTATCTTTACCACTCTCGTGGAGCTGTGCTTGAGTTGTTGGTAGTGGCCATTTCTGAATAACAAAAAAGAAAGGATAAAAGAAGAAGAGAAGAAGAAGCGCGGCCGCACGAATTGGAGAAGAAAAATGGAAGATATATTAGATTAGGAAATGCTAGGGTTAATGTCATGTGGTCAGGATTTATTAAAACCTTGGCTAAGTTGGCTAAATTTTTATTAGTGGGCTAAACCGGAGCCCGGGATTTAGACGATTTTCTGTAAAACTCGATTGATAGGAGGATAACCTCCTAATGGAAAAAGGCGTGAAAAGTCTCGGCGACCTTCGGCTGCCTAGCGCTGCCTTCTATAACTACGCTAATAGGAGGACTTGAGAGCTTACAAAGAATGAAAAATATAACTCCAGACCTCCTAATTTTTTCTTTGAGAGGTACTCGAACTTCCCCTAGTAACAATATTTGAAACTGGATTTGAAAAATTAAAGTGCCTCACCGTATCCATCTCTTTCAATGGAAAGCTACTAGACTAGAATTGTTGTTCAAACAAAAATGTTCATTGACTTTGTGATTGGTCCTAGATGTTGTCTTTTTAATGAATCTGTTATGCATGATCTAGTTATGTGCCTTTTTTCCAGTCCCGTTTGGTATTCCTCTCCCATTTTCCCGCTTTTACTGAGGACTCCGAATGCCTTTCTGCGTCTACCCTGCGGTCCACCTGGAGTAGCGGAAATAATCCTCTTTTCAGTTCAAAGAAGGAAAACCTAGGTGTTGCTAGAGCTAGAGCTATGATAATAATTATAATCCTTATTGTTTCACCTCCTCCAGGATGGACTAAGTTTAATATTGACGGTGATTTTAATACTATTACACTTCCAAGTGGTGCAGATTATGTAATGAGAAATTCCTCCAATGAAGCTTCATTTTGTGTGCCATGACTTTTGAAGTGTATTCCCTAGAAAAAGTCGAGACTCGTGCAATCTAGGCAGTGGAACTACAGTTTACTCATGTCATTTTGGAAAGTGATGCTAAGGATTTGGTCAAAAAAAAATTTAACAGAAATTTCTGAAGGCAACCAACGAATAAGTTCTCTTTTTAAAGATTTCTAGCATCATGACATGTAATTTTTCAACAAAGATTTTATAACGATGTTATCCATACCTCTCGTAATGGTATGGCTCTTGGCTCTTGCCTAGTAACCTGTTTCGAGGCATGCTGAATTTTTTTGAGGCATACTAAATAATGTCAAAATAGGGTCACTAAATAAAAAACAACATCACCGCTTATCCGACTTTTTTGATAATGGCATAGCTAACCTTACATAATTAGTGTTAATGATTATATTTGATTAATTAGGGATTAAGGATTGATTAAAAATTAAATTATTAGTGGTAAATTAGTAGAGAAATCAAATTTATGTGAAAGAGTTAGAGTTTTTGAAAGGAAGAAGAAGTGAAAAAAACTTGTGTTTTGAGATGTTAGTGATCTGAAGTGACCAAAATGTGTGGTTCAAATTAGAGGTAGACTTCAATACGAGGTTTAATGTCCTTTTTATAAGTTGAATCTGTCAAAAAAAATTAATTTTTAAAACCCAGATCTACTGACCAGATGAACGGTTCGGTTGATAACTTGTCAGCCGAACCTCTGTTTTTTTTTTTTGAAAATATACCTAGGTTCGACTAACAACTTGTCAGCCGAACCTAGGTATATTTTCAAAAAACAGAGGTTCGGTTGCCAAGTTATCAGCCGAATTTCACTTTGTAACTGATGAAGTTTAGGTTCGGCTGATTTGAACAAAATCTAGCAAAGTCACATCTGGCGAACATAGTGTTTCTCTTAATCATATACTAGGTTGGCTCAAAATTTATATTCCAAGATCAGTCAAACTGATCTTTTGAAAATTAAACGAAGAAGAAGGCTAGGTTCGGCTGATTTAAACCAAATCTAGGAAAGTCGCAGTTGTCGAACATTGTGTTTCTCTAAATCATATACTAGGTTCAACTCAAAATTGATATTCCAAGATCAGCCGAACTGATCTTCTGAAAACCTTAATTTCATCTTTGAAATCATATTTTATCGATCAAACAAAATAAAATCAATCAAAAACAAGATGAGTTTGTTACAAACACATTCTAAAATACATCTGAGAGAAATTGAGATTTGGATTTCGCACTCCAACATCGCTCATTTCGATTCAATTTTCCTTTGCTTGATTAATTGCTTGATTGAATTGGAGTCCAAAAGTTTAAAGGTTATTTTGATTTTTGATTTTAGGTTTTTGAGGATAAGGACACTCTACTAATTTAATTTGCTTGAGGATATATAGGTAATTGCACTACCGACACTCCCTATAAACCCACCCTTGATGGGATAATAAATGAGTATGCCTCAAGAAAAAAAAATCGGTAGGCCTCAAAACATGACTACTAACCTTTTTAAGGCCTTTGTCTAAAGTGTTTTTTTTTTGAACGGTTTTTTGTGGACCATGGTTATTTTGGGGGACCATGGTTTTATTTTGGGTAAAGACATTAGAAGTAAATCTAGGTCACCCCTTATCTAGATATTTATATTAATACCTAAATTACCCTCTTGATTTATTTTTTGGTAATGATTAGTTAGTGTTAGTTAGTGTTAATAATAGTTAGCGTAGTGATTAGTAAAATGATTAAGCAGAATTATTGAGAGAGTAAAGTTGGAGAAGATGAAGAAGGAAAACATGAAAAACAAAGGGTTTTACCAACCACAACCGAAGGAAGAGTATTTCGGTACCCAGGTATGTTTCAAACTTAGATAATGTTGGTTGAATTGCTCCAAATTTTCAAAAAACTGTAAATTTTTAGGGTAGATTTGGGCTTGTTCGGTTACCTTATGTGAAGAACAGGTTACCGAACTCATCTGAAAGTGTAGTTCGGTTACCTTTTCCATATATGCAGGTTACCGAACTCGTTCTTTAATGGAGGTTTTTAGTTGTTTGGTTACCTTTTCCATACACGCAGGTTACCGAACTTTGTTTATAGGACTTACAGAGTAATGTTCGGTTGGTTCGCAAACTTTAACCCAACAACATATCTAACCGAACTCCACATGTATGCAATTAGTGAAGAGTTCGGTTTGTCAAGATTTTTTGCGAACAAACCGAACATAGTGGAACAAGTTCGGTTAAATTGAAACTCAACATAGTAGGTAAAATAACACAGTTCGGTTACATTGTAAAAAAAATTTCTTTTTGGAATATAAGTAGAGTTCGGTTACTAGATAGTTTTAGAAATTTTTGCGAACCAACCGAACAAGGTAGGTAAAGTTCGGTTATATCATAACTCAACATAGTAGGAAAAATAACACAGTTCGGTTACATTTTTTTTTGTATTATGGGTAGAGTTCGGTTACTAACTAGTTTTAGAATTTTTTGCGAACCAACCGAACTCGGAGTTCGGTTATAAAAAATTAAATTCGTGATAACCGAAGTGTTCTTCGTGTTCTTGGTTTCAGAATGTTCGGTTAAAAAACTAGTTTTTTTAAAATTATTCCTAAACGAACATGCCACTTTAATATCCATTTAAACCATATTTTGATGATTTCTACTCAATTTTCCTATCCAAAAACGAATTAAAAAGATTGATGGGTTTTTCAATCGAACGAGGAACGTCAAGGAAAGAGAGAAGAGGAAGAGAATAAACTTTTTTTCAAAACTAAAAATTTTCGATTGCTATTTTGATTTTGATTTTGGTTAATAAATTCATTTAGATTAGATGTATATGATTAGATTTATATAGTTATTAAGTTAGTTTTAATTTAAATTAAAGTAAAGGATAAATGGGTATTTACCTAACTTTGGGACACCCCTTATAAGTATAGGGAGGTTGGCCCAATAAGACCATGGTCCCTAAAAAAAAAATCGTTCTATTTTTTCCCTTAAGTTAGCTTCCCCCTCTCCCCTCCTACCGGCTACAACCTCACCGATTCCTTTTTCATTTCTCCTTTGAAAACCTTGTTTCTCCCGCTTCTCTTTTATCAACCAATGCTCTGAGGTAAACAAGTGTTCCTTTTGTCTTCATTTACATAATCAAGCACTTGCCAGAATAGTATCAGTTCTCATTTCTTTGGGATTTAATTAGGTATTTGATTTTTCTAGGGTTTTGTCTCAAATCAATAACATGTATTTTGTATTGTTAGATTCAGTTGAATCTGAACTAGGGTTTAGTCTGAATAATCTGATATCTCCTGCTACGAGTGATCCATGAATTGCTTGAATGTCCCTTTTGTATTAAATCTTTGTACATTGATTTCACTGTAGGTCACAATGTCAGAGAATTCCAATATTGTTGCTACATCCAACTTTAATACTCCTTCCTGTTCAGTGGCATCACAAGTACCACCGCTGAATGTTTCAGGAGATGAGAGTGAAAACAGTTCATTGATTGGAAGGAAACGTCGGCAAGCACAACCCACTTCAACTAAAATAGGTAATCAAGGTAAAAAGTTAGGGGATTGGAAATTCGATGCTGAAAATAGTCAGATTATTTATTGCAAAAATGATTGCCAAGCATGACTATCCTTTAAATATGGTTTCACATGTGTATTTCCGTGAGTTTGTGAAGTCTCAGCCCATATGCCGATTTAGTACTTGATGTGAATGTAGTTTACGAAGACATTCTAAAACTGTATAGTAAGTTGAAACTTGAGTTACAAGAGTGTTTAGATTCGCTGACATCTAAATGCAGTCTCAGTGTGGATGTGTGGAAAGTTGAATTGAATCCATTAAACTTAAATCCATATGATGATTATTGTTGTGTGAATTGCCACTATATAGATGATGATTGGACGTTACATAAGAAAATAATTGCATATGTTCCGATGACATTTCCATATACTGGGGAAGTTTTGGGAGAAGTCGTTAAATCAGTGGCATTGGAGTGGAATATTGAGGATAAATTGTTTGCTTTAGCTGCTGACAATGCTTTTAGCAATGATATGATGATGGGAAACATCAAGGAATGGCTTAATGACAGGGGATCTTTGGTTCTTCAAGGTGACTTATTTCAAATGCGGTGCAGCAACCAAATATCTCATTTAATTGCACAAAAGGGGTTGGAAGTGGCTGCCGGATCGATAGAGAAAATTCGAGAATGTGTTAAGTATATTTGGTCTTCACAAAGCAGAAAAGAGAAGTTTGAAAGTGCGCTGATGCAACTGCAGCTCGCTGGACGGTCGGTACATTTAGATGTAGACATGACATGGGTTTCGACTTATTCGATGCTCAAAAGTGCTACTGATTTGCGCCAAGGATTTGTGCGTTTAGCGAAGTTAGACAGTGATTTTAAGTGTCTACCAAGTTCAGATGAGTGGGAACAAGGGATAATGATTTGCGAGTGTTTGAAGGTGTTGTATGATATGACAGCCAAGTTAAAACCGGAGAGGTACCCGACAACAACCATGTATTTTAATATTTATGAAATTAACAAGAACATTCGTACATGGGAATCTAGTACCCATAAATATATTAGAGAAATGGCGTTGGAGATGAGAGGACACTTTGACAGATATTGGAGCACATGTAGCTTGTTGATGAGCGACGCAGTGGTTTTAGATCCACGGTATAAGGTGAATCTGGTAAAATTTGTTTTTCATAGATTGTATGGCGAACATCTCTCCAAAACCTATATCAGCGATTTCCGTCAAGCTTTGAACAATCTTTTTCATCATATGAATCTCAAAGTAGCTCTTCAAGTCCCAACTATTTTGGCAACTCATTTACAGGTGTATCAGGTTCAGCTAACCTTGAAAACAATAAAGTTACTTCTCAACTTGATCTTGATTATTATGAGTTTTTGATGGAAGAGAGTAACAATGTAGTACAAAAAACAGAGTTGGAGAAATACTTGGAAGATCCATTGTTTCCAAAAGGCGCCATTGAATCGAAGTTTGATGTATTAGGCTGGTGGAAAAATAATGGTCGTATGTACCCAAAACTTGCAAAAATGGCTCGCGATGTTTTGGCTGTTCCAATGTCAACTGTTTCTTCACAATATGCCTTTGGTGGCGGTGATAGGGTGCTTACAGGACATAGGATTTTCAATGGTCCAGAAGTCGTTCAAGCTAAGTTGCTTAAAGAGTTGGTTGCCATGACTCGATGGTTAGTACCGTTCTTAGTTATTTATATTGGTAAATCAGCTAGATACATTCGCGTCTTACGCCAAATAATATTATTTTCTGTGTTATTTCAGATGTCGGTATTCA
This sequence comes from Papaver somniferum, assembly GCF_003573695.1. NCBI lineage: Eukaryota > Viridiplantae > Streptophyta > Magnoliopsida > Ranunculales > Papaveraceae > Papaver > Papaver somniferum. The sequence continues at coordinate 33,049,810 of NC_039358.1, read as the reverse complement.
AACTTAGGTGAAGGTGGAAATCAATGAGGCAGTATTATCAGTAAGTAGTTACTTATTGCTCTACTGTTACTCTTTGACTTTCTTTTACAGATTGCTATTTTATTTTCTGTTTTTTAGATGGGATACAACTTCATTCAGTTATGCTTGTTGTGTCTGAACTCGAGCAGCTGAGTATTAAGTTACATGATTTTCTTCATGAGTTCGCAGAAATAGTTCTTCCTTTATTCAGTTGCATTTGTTACATGTCTTTGATGTCTGGGTTATCACATTCCTTTACTGCTTCATAAGAAAGCATATGAAAATTTTGCCGTCATTGTTTTTTGTCATGCAATTTTTTCCTGAAGGCCTGAATTATAGAGAAGCTGAACAACAGAACCAGACAGAGATACAGATTAAATTGTTATGCCACATTTAGGACTATTTTGAACAATTGAATGGGGAAATCGCGTAATTGGTTTGTGAGGATGCGAAACCTAGAGAAATTAAACTTGTTAGTTTTCTGTGTTACCTTCTTTTGCCAAGGTCAATAGTCCATTTGTCGGCGGCTATTGGCACCTTAGTATCTCTGTTTAAATTTGCCTTTCTATACAGGGTTTTTCCTTCATTTTAAACAATGGACGAAAAGGTTTCTGTGCACTAGTGTCTCTCAGTGAAACTCTGTTAGCTGTACCAATTTTGTAATGAACACCTATTATACTAGCATTCGTGATGAATTCAAATTTTCAACCTGATTTCACATTATACTTTTAGTAAAATTGATGATGGAACTTATTTGTTAGTGAAGCTTAAATCTTAAACTGTTATCATAAAGAGTAACCTGTTAAATTCCTTTATGTGATGTAGCAGTACATTTACATAACTGGTTCAAACTTACAGTGGATGTTTCATACTTTCAACAAAGTGTTAATGTTGCAGGCATGTATCTTATTTTGCAAAATTGTGCAGGAGACTACTTTGCAAAATCTGGAAATCTCAACAAGGGCCAGGGGTTTAGAGCAGGCAAAAGCTCTAATTTTGTTTAAAGTGATCCTCTTTCATATGCAGCTATATCATTCTACCATAGAAGGGGACAACAAGGGGGCTAAAGAAGCTATGACTTCTAGTTTTGGCTCTGCCAAATTAAATGAGTTAGATCTTTATGAGGAATGTAAAACCTTATCTAATTATATGATTTCTAGTTTAATAGAACACTTTTCTCAGTTTTTTCATATTCTTAGCAAATACCGGATTTTATCGGATTTCCGATAGGTTAACCTATCGGAATCGGATTAGATTTTTTAAGTTCCGTCGAGTCTTATCGGATTTCCGAAATCTGATAACCCCTGGCCTATCGGAATCGGGTTTGTGAAAATCCGACAGATAATAATCTGTTGACAGCCCTATATAAAGCTTAGCCAGTAGAGTATACATGATGCTAGAACATCATTATGCCGCGTTGCTGAAAGAAATGGCCCTATGGTGAAAATTGAATGAAAGGTGTACGTTGCGATAATTCGCATGGACAGAGCTAGAGAGCACATACTTACGAACTAAATCGCCCAATGATGCATACTCTTGTGCAGTACATGCGAAAGACTCTTTGGCATGTACAAACTAGGCTTTGCTCAGCTTTGTCTTGCAACACGAGTTGATTTTAGTTATCAGTCTTGGCGATGATGAACCAAGGTCCATGATTGATGCCTCCGAGGTACTGAGAAGAGTATGCAGGCAGCCACAATGAGTTGCAATATTCCAATACCTTGTCGCTCGTATCATTTAATTGCGAGGTTGTTGCGACATTCTGGTCAGTCATATTATATGGCTCGACAATGCGAGGCAAGATATTACTGTTGTCATGCTTGATGAGGTAAGTTGTAATCCATTCTTTGGATGCTCATATTTCCTATCAAAAAATCCAAGAAATTTGACATAGGCGTGCACCAATTGCGGATTAGACATGACCAAGAAAGAAAGTTTAATCTGTATACAATGTAAGGGAGCTTGCGTAAGCCCCTTGCATCACAACGATTATGCAAGGAAATTATGACTTGATCCTGGCTGATGCGCTCCCTGACACGAGCAAGATGCTTTCAGCTTAATCCTGAAGCGAAGTAAGGAAGTTGGGAATATGCTTACAACATATTATGTGTAATTCATATGCCTGCACAGGGCTCTGGAGCCAGTAATACATGCTATATACATCACCTTTAGCCTTTATGGCCTTGCAGCATTCATAGAACAAGGGTAAGTTGGAAGGCATCATTTTTGCAAAGCATGGTTGGAAGGTCATATCAACGTGCATTTTCCTAACGAGAAGTGAAGTTTACGACACGGTCACTGACTTACGAGTGGCGCATTACTTTGGAGGCGTAAATTTCCAGTCTGTCACAGTCGTCCTTCCAAACCAAAGTATTTCCCGTAATGCCACTACTACATGTGTAAAAACTACAACATTTTTCTTGAGGGCTTCATCAACCGCTCTTTTGAGAAAATTTTCTAGGAATTCGTCAATATAGGAATGATCATAAGTTATTGTACCCTTGATTCTCTTTAAGTTCTCTTCTTAAAGCTGGATACTTTTCTAAGTCTGACTTCTTGAATGCTAAGTGGTCCTCTTTTCTTCTTGGATATGGAGATGTACATATTGTAAAAGAGAAACATTTTCTCTCCTGAATTATTGGGGATGACCAATTTATTGACCCATGGTGTGATAACCGGATTCCCACCATGTGGTTTGCCGCATGCCAAACCTAATCCCTTGGTTCCCCAAGATCTCAATTTTAAAGTCTCATACTTTATAAATTGGAATGCTGAATCCTGTTTATATCTGATTAAATACCCATTTTGAAATGTCAAGTTGAGAAGACTGTCTCCATTATATTAAGCCAGTTTTGTAGGAGGGATTGGAGCTTCCAAAGAATGATTAATTTAACAATAAATCTTCCTAATTGGGTCTCAGAGGTCCTCGACCTTTCCAAGTCACAATTTTTGGAAATGCATTTGGAAAATTAAAGTGCCTCACCATATTCAACTCTTTCTCTAGAAAGCTGTTAAAAGTACGATCCATGATAGAACTATTCTCCGAAAATATAATGCAGTCCCATTGACTGTGTGAATTGTGTCAAATGATCTTAGTTCTTTGCCCCTTTGCTAGTTTTGTTTTGTGTTCCTCCTATCAGCTAATTACCAATTTTTTTCTTTGGTTTCTCTTTTCCTGACTGACTTTATCTCTAACTTATTGATCTTGTTTCTGGTTTTTCTGAGGAGTCTGAGTGCCTTTTGCGCTAATTATGTGGTCTACTTGGAGTAGTAGAAGTAATATTATTTTTTGTTCTGAGAAGGAAAACCAAGGTGTTGTTATAGCTACCCCATCAGTCCTCGTAGACCTTTTTAGAATGTAATCGGTAATGTGAAATGGACTAAGCGCAATACTTATTGGTGCTTTTGATGCTATTACATTGGAAAATGGTGCAGGATATGTAGTGAGTGATTCCTCCAATAAGACTTCCTTTTGTGATGTTATGACAGTTGAAGTGTATTCACCAGAAGAGGTCGAGACTCGTGCAATCTGAGTACTTTTGAAGAAGGCAGTGAAACTACAGCTCAATCATGTGATTGTGGAAAATGATGCTAAGGTTTTCTTTGATCAATTTTCGGCATGATATATTCTGAAGGCAACCAACAGACTAGATACTCTTTTCAAATATAATTCTTTATTTAGCTCTATCCTTGTGGCATCTAATTTATTTCTCAACTAAAAGTCTGTAATGATGTTGCTCATACCTTGCCTCAATGGACAATGGGCTATGGATAACTCTATTCCCAAAGGTTTTGCGTTCTGGTCCAGACCTTCTGTACGCTCTTGCCTACTGTTGAGGCTTACAATTAGCCTTTCTTAATTCCTTTGACTTGGAATCCTGTTTTTAGGGCATACATGAAAATTTTAGGGCATATCAAGTAATGACAAAACCGGGTCATTACATAGTAAATCAAAAAACCCTTTAATGGAAAAACTACCCTTTTAGTATTAGCGTTAATAATAATGATTAGTAATACTTAATCTTGATTAGTGATTAGTGTTAAAAATTAGTGATTAAGCATAGTTAAGTTATATAAAACTTTGTGTTGATAAATTTGGGGGAACAAAAAAAAGTTAGGTTTTCTTTTGAGAAGGAGAAAGAGAAAGAAAAGAGAGGAAAAAACTTGTTTTTTGATTCAAGTAATCAAAATGGATAAGGAGGGACATTGTTCATCTAGAAAAGCTAAGAAAATACACATCAACTACAACAATGATCCGGAGATGATTGATTTTCTAGATTATGAGAATGACTTCACACAAACTCAAGCTTAAATTCAAACTCAAACTCAAACTCATGATGGTGATTTTTATGAGCCAAATCCAGATGATGAATACTTCGATGAGCAACCTGATGCTAGTAATTCACAGATATATATATACTTCCATATTATGTTTAATTTCATTTTTTGGTGTTGAAATCATCTAAAAATTGTTTTTTTCACCATAGTTCGTTGAACCAGGGGTAGGTTCGTCTTGTAATTATCAGCCGAACCTCCCAGTTTTGCTATATAAGATGAACAGTTCGGCTTATACAAAATGTGAAAGTTACTGGCCAAACCTAGATTTTACAACATCTCGCCTAATTGTTGGTTTAATGTTCTGCTCGTATAAAATTTTCAGAATAAGCGAACCATTTCATGAGAGTTGTAGATAATAATGAAGCTCATTGTTCGGCTTATTTTATGAATATCGAACAAGCCGAATTTTTTGTAATTCAGAGTTCAGTTTATATCTTGAAAACTCAAAAGGCCGAACCCGCACAGAAACTGATGTTCGGCTTCTTCGTAATTTAGTATATAAGCCGAACCTTATTATAAAATTTCCTTTGTAGTCATGTAACCTTGTGATACTTTATATAGATCGTTCTAGATGAACCTGTACCAATGGAAAATCAACCCTATCCTGTAAATGAAATTCACGAAGATACGAAGGATCACTTCCAAAATGATTTGGTATATTAGAATTTGGTGTTTGCTCTTTTGTGTTGTCGTAATATTCCAAAGACGATACTAACATTACTTATCTTTTTGAATGAACATAGAAATGGGGAAATAAACCTGAAGCACATGCTTGGGATGAGAAACACGCAATGAAAATAAATTGTGTACTAGCTTATGGAAAACAAAGCTGACGAGATTGGTTTGAAATGGTTTGTGAGAAAAGTGGAACTGGCAAGAGCAGGACTAAAAAGGGTAATGTGTACTTTTGGAAGACATGGAGAAAGAATATAACAAAGACGAGGAAAATGAATTGCGCTTTCAAGACCGTCTTCCACCTCAATAAGTGCCTCAACAAAGATGAAGAATATTGGACTATGAATAAAACTATGGATTGTCGTCACAACCACCCACGTCCACTTGAACTTCATGGACATGCAAAAGTCGCAAGGCTCAAACGCAACGAAATTCTTGAAGTAAATAAAATGACACGAGCACGTATGGCACCGTCTAGGATTCTTAGTAAATTGAAGGAGGACGACAAGAATAATATGGATTCTTTGTCAGTTTCTCTATTTCCTGCTCCCAATCTTTTTTTACCTCCTCATCGAGGATCGAGACTTTTAGAAGTACAAGGCGTAACCTCCATCCTCCTCATATTTTTAACTTCGTTAGTCCTAAGACAAGTATAAAACATGATTAATACATTGAATAAAAAAGCAAAATGGTGAATTAACTCAAGCCTGATATTGTAAGAGTTATCATATCAAAGGGTTCGCTACCCCGAAATACCCATTTTAAGCCGAACCGAATAAAAATTCATTGTCCTAGAATCTCAGTGAGTAGTTTGGCTTTTACAATATCATAACATGCCGAACCCCTGGAACTATATACTAGACGAACAATATTTGGCTCAAATTCAATATTATCGAATAAGCCGAACAACACATGCATCTCCTCTGTCTGTGACTAGGTTCGGCGTAAAAAACATAAGATATTTTAAGCCGAACTATTTCATATACACTTCCAGGGTAAAGTTTTAAGAGTAGTTCGACTTGTATTACTACTAAATTTTAAGGCGAACCTAATACTGTAACCGTCAAAAACCCTAATTTTCAGGAATTAAACCTATTGAATCGACGAAAACAACAAACAAAAAGATGGGTTTGTAGAAATTACTTTCTTATCCTCATTTGAGGAATTGGTGCTTCACTTGTTCGAATTTTTGGTTCGATTTCAGTTTCTACAACTCATTCTTCATTTGGTTCTTCTTCTTCTATTGATGGATTCGAAGACGATTTAGAACGCATATTTCCCGCCTTTTGCTTTTTACGACCCATTATGTAGTTGAGTTTAATCGTCGATCAAATTTTTACGAACCAATGATTAATCACCACGATGCAATTTTTTTTCTCGTGAGGAACTGATAGACGCAATTATGTGTCTAATTTATCTCAATTGTGTATATTGTTAGTGCCCATTGTTGTACTTATTTTGGTTTTTAATCTCTTTGTAGGTGTTTTCGGTTAAATAAGGCTTTGCGGCAAAAATTGGCGGAAAAGTGTGGCCCTTGGATTGCCGTTGATAGTGTACCGAAAATGCCCCAGAAGTGTACCGGAAATACCCCGGAGGAACCCTGAAAAAATGTGGAAAACATCCCAAAAGAATTGCTAAAGGCATCCCTAATTTGGATAAGGGGCACCCCATTTCAAGGCATATGCTAAAGGGACTCCCAGTCTGGTTAAGGGGACACCACATTCAAAGTTCAAATAATGGAATTTGGCGGGAAAACTAAAGTTCACGTCTGATAATTTGCTGTTGGATTTCTGGGCAGTTTTGAGGGAGATTAAATCCCTGAAATCAATTGGGCTAGGCCTGTTAAGACTAAATAGACCGTATGCAAGTGATTTTATCGATCAACTTGGGCTGGAATGGCTGGGAGAAGCGATCAAAGTCCAAACAGGATACGTATTGTTTTGTCCAGTTTCAAGGATTTCTATGAAAGATTTTGTGAGAGTTTTACGCTGGATAGTTACGTACTAGGTCCTGTTCAAGTCTTGATAAGAGTTTGGTGGAAAGATTATAGCTAACAGACGCGTACAAATAGCTTTGAGAAGCTTTGAGAAATATTTTCCGAGACTTTGGAAGAAAGAAAAAAAAAAAGAGATTTTATCGGGATTTCTTTGAGCTGTGAAGTATATAAGAGGTGGAGAGAAGTTAGAGAAGGTTTATCAAGAGTTTGGGGTCGAGATAATCGGAGCAGAGGCTGGGAGAGACGAAGAACAGGAGCAGAAGAAAAGTTCTCTGCTGCTTCTCGAGGAGGAGGAAGAAGATGAAGAACAGACGCTTCTGAAGCGTCGTTCTTCAACATTGCCAGCTACAGAAGATAAGTGTCGCTCCTTTGCTGCAGTTCTGTTCTATCGTTTCTTTTTGGACGTGTTTTGTGAGTCTCAGAACCACTATTTTATAACTTTTGACTCTTTTAATCACACTTTGAACTTTGAATTAATATTTTGAGTGTGTGATTGATATGAATAGCTAAACCCCAATACTGGGATGATGGAGGAAGCCATATTTTACACATATAAAAATTATATTTAATTATTTTATGACTTCTTGCATTTTTATTAAATGTTTTATGATTTTTCTTAATTGATTGTCATTTCTTTTGATGGTTTATGCTTGGTCTTAGTACTTTTGATATGCCATGCTTTCGATTTACAGTTAATCTTCTAAAAATCTACCTTGGCAAGAATTAGAGTCCCTATTTTTATGTGAGCTATAATTGTTTTGGAAATAAATATATTAATTATATGAATGATAATGGTGGAATCCTGAGTCCTAGTGTCTCTTGATCCTGTGACAATTTTTGTACATATATTTTTAAATCTTTCAAGTCCGAGCATCGAACTCTTATTTACCGCACGAAAAATACTACAACAGGAACGGAAAGAGTTCGGCTAGAGGAGAAAGATGAAGAAATGATAGAAACTGATTTTGATTTTTATTAAACTGATTTTAGGTTTTTATATTAAGGGAAAAGGTAAATTAGTAATTTAAACGATTTAAGTCCACCAGATACTCCTTATAAGGTCACCCAAGATGGGACTATTGTTTTGTATGCCATGAAACAGGGTTGTTGAAAAACTAAAAGGAAAAAGTGAGTTGATCTGGGCCTGCCCAAAAATGGACTATCCGTTGAAGTTGGCTTTTTTCGCCCCACGACCTCGCTGATTCCGCTTTCAGTTTTCCTTCGAAAATCTTGCTTCTCCCGCTTCTCTTTTATCAACCAATACTCTGAGGTAATCAAGTGTTCTTTTTAGTTCATTTATGTAATCAACTACTTGACAGAACTGATTTATTTTTTGTATCAATTCTCATTTCTTTGGGATTTAATTAGGTATTTGATTATTCTAGGGTTTTGTCTCAAATCAATAACATGTATTTTCCCTTCAATCTAGGGTTTGTCTCAATAATCTGGTATCACCATTACAAGGGTGTTCTATGAACTGCTTGAGTGTCCTTTTTGTACTAAATCTGTGTACATTGGTTTCATTGTAGGTCAATGTCAGAGAATGCATCCAATACTGTTGCTACATCCAACTCTGGTACTCCTTCATGTTCAGTGGCATCACAAATACCACCACTAGATGATGACCATGAAAAAAGTTCATCAGGTGGAAGGAAACGTACCCAAGCACAAGTGGATTCAATTGAAACAGGTAACCAAGGGAAAAAGTTAGCAAATTGGAAATTCAATGCTGAACATAGCAAATTACTTATTGCAAAAATGATTGCTAAGCATAATTATCCTTATAATATGGCCTCAAATACATATTTTTGTGAGTTTGTGAAGTCTCTCACCCCGTCTGCCGATTTAGTACTTGATGGGATTACAATTTACAAAGAAGTTTCTAAACTGTATACTAAGTTGAAACTTGAGTTACAAGGGTGTTTAGATTCGTTGACATCTAAATGTAGTCTCACTATCGATACATGGACAGGTAGTTCAGATCCAAATAATGGTTATTGTTGTGTAACTTGCCACTATATAGATGATGATTGGAAGTTACATAAGAAAATAATTGCGTTTGCTCCGGTGTCATTTCCATTTATAGGGGAAGATTTAGGGGAAGTCGTTAAATCAGTGGCATTGGAGTGGAATATCGATGATAAATTGTTTGCTGTAGCTGGTGAGAATTGTTCTAGCAATGATGTGATGATGAGGAACCTCAAGGAATGGGTTAATGGCAAGGGATCTATGGTTCTTGAAGGGGACTTATTTCAAATGCAGTGCAGCCACCAAATATTACAATTAATTGCACACAAGGGTATCAAAGTGGCTGCTGGGTTGATAGTAAAAATTCGAGAATGTGTTAAATATATTTGGTCTTCACAAAGTAGAAAAGAGAAGTTTGAAAGTGCGTTGATTCAAGTGAAACTCGCTGGACAGTCGGTACATTCAGATGTAGGCATGACATGGGTTTCAACTTATTATATGCTTAAAAGTGCTACTGATTTGCGCCAAGGATTTGTGTATTTAGCCAAGTTAGACAGTGATTTCAAGTGTCTACCAAATTCAGATGAGTGGGAGCAAGGGATAATGATTTGCAAGTGTTTGGAAGTGTTGTATGATATAACAGATAGGTTTGCACATGAGCATCATCCAACAACAACTATGTATTTTACAAGTATTTGTGAAGTTAACATGAACATCCGTACATGGGAATCTAGTACCCATAAATTTATTAGAGAAATGGCATTGGAGATGAGAGGAGAGTTTGACAAATATTGGAGCACATGTAGTTTGTTGATGAGCATCGCAGTGGTTTTAGATCCACGGTATAAGGCGAAAATGGTAAATTTTGTTTTTAATAAATTATATGGCGAACATCTCTCCAAAACCTACATCAGCAATTTTCGTCAAGCTTTGAACAATATTTTTTCATCGTATGAATCTCAAAGTGGCTCTTCAAGTCCCGGCTATTTTGGCAACTCGAGAGTTTCCTCACTTTATCTTGAATTTGCTGAGTTTATGAAGCAAAACAGTAATGATCAAAAAACAGAGCTGGAGAATTACTTGGAAGAACCGTGTATTAAGTTTCCAGAAGGCTCCTATGAACCAAAGTTTGATGTATTAAGTTGGTGGAGAAGTTGTGGCGCTAACTACCCAACACTTGCAAAAATGGCTCGTGATATCTTGGCTGTTCCAGTGTCAACTGTATCTCCACATTCTGCCTTTAGTGGTGATGATAGGGTACTTACAGGACATAGGTCTTACCTAATTCCAGAACTCATTCAAAAACTAACTTGCTTAAACAGTTGGTTGCCGTTACTCGACGGTTAGTACTGTTCTTTGTTATTATTATTGGTAAATCAGTTAGCATGTCTTGCAATGAATAATATTATTTTCCTTGTTATTTCAGATGTTGGTTACACTAATCAAACTTAGGTGAAGGTGGAAATCAATGAGGCAGTATATATATATATATATATCAGTAATTTACTTATTCCTATAGTAGTACTCTTTGACTTTCTTCTACACTTTGCAATTATATTGTCTGTTAGTGTTTAGAGATGGGATACAACTTCATTGTAATTTATTCATGCTTGTTATGTTTGAATTCGAACAGCTGGGTATGTATCTTAAGTTGCGTGATTTTCTTCATGACTTTGCAGATAAAGTTCTACTGTTTTCATTTCAGTTGCATTTGTTATAGGTCTTTGATATCTGGGTTATCGCATTCCTTTTACTGCTTTATGAGAAAAGCGTATGAAAATTTTGCTGTCATGTTTTCTTGGTCATGCCATTTTCTTGTAGAGAAACTGAACTGATGCAGAGATATAAACTTAACTTTTATGCCATATCTAGGACTATTTTAAATGATCGAATGGGGAATTGCATTATTGGTTCGTTAAGATGTGAAACCTAGAGAAATTGAAACTTGTTAGTTTTCTGTGTTACCTTTTTTTTGTTGTCCCATGGTCAATGGTTCCTCGGTTGGTGGCTATTGGCACCTTAGTATGTTTTGCCTTTTAGTATAGGCTTGTTGCAGTTGAAAAGTTAAATTTCATCTTAAACAATAGCCGGAAAGGTTTCTGTGCACTAGCATCTCTCTCGCTCCGAGACTCTGTTAGCTATACCAATCCTGTACTGAACACCCAGAGGAAAAGAATGAACCAGAAACTTTAAAAAAAAGAAAAAAAATCTTCTTTGTTTGTAGTAAATACAAACTGGCATACGAGTCAGAAGTTGTGGTTAAAGTCCTCTCCAGGTTTATGTTTTGCTGGAGATTATACTTCGTCTGAGTGCAATAAACCATTAAAAGTATTGTATGCAGGTATGTTATGCGAGAGAAGTGAAAGAAGATAGACATGGATGAAAAGACCAAGAATTGAACTCGACACTGTAAATTCTAGGTCTAGCGACTGATTTGCACTAGGGTCCATGATATGGTCACTTCAACCATATCTTCTGAGAATTGAAATACCCTCCTAGAGTGATGCCATCATATGCATAAATGTTCCTTTGCATCTATATTGTCGTAGTGTCATTCCTTTGTTGTTGTTTATTCTTATTCCTCGTCATCGTCATCATCTACGTGGCATCTCTTTGGCCTCCATTTCTGCAAGCAATCATTTTCATATGATTATGCCTGACATGTACTGTGTTTGTTGTTGAAAAGAGTATCCAGTTTCCTTCTTCTTTCAGATTTGGCAACAACCACCCTGTCATTTTCACACAACTAGACACCATAATTTTCAGCTGAGTGTGCAGTGGTAGTTGGCGATTTGATTTGTTTAAGTGTTGGGCATTCTTTGAATTGAATGAAAATCCTTTAGACAAACCTAATTTGGATGACTAAAATGCTGATAACATCTTACTGTTTTAGTTTACCCAAGCATGCCTAAAATGCCCTTGGTATTGTTTTGGAATTAGATCTACAATGGCCGACACATGCTTTGTTTTTCTATTTGCTTGATGAAAGTACCGATGAACAATGAGGGGATAAAGAAGATTTACAGTGGGTGATGATGAGTTCGAAACTCGTTAGCATCAAATCTTTACCGATCAAAAAGAAAAAAAGATTTGCAAGGGATTACAAATGTTGCAGGTTAGCTGCTTAGCTTGGAGATAAATTTTTAACCCCACTCAGGCCTCAACTTTAGCGCAAGTCATGGGCAGCTCGGTGTCCACACCATGAGTGGAAGATTATCAGGGAAATAAATTTTTTATTTTTTGAAAATCATAATTGTACGGTTCATGTTTGGTGTGGATAACTAGTAAGGCTTTAGATTTGTTTTCTTTATAGAAAAACAAAATAAAACCAAGTCTAATTTACCAGAACATTCTTTTTTTTTTTTTTTTTTTTTTTTTTTTTGCCGGACAGTACAAAAACGGGTCCTCTCACAATGGAGTGCGACCCGCCTTATAAAAATGCGATCTCCTTAACTTTTGCGGGCAATGGGATGTGTTTTGGGTGGCTTTTTGTGTTGTCCATTGAGGATTATTCTAGAAATGTCATTATGTGGATGATTCTTGAACCCAATAGAGTGACATGTGCGTTTTCAGCTGTTCTTGAAGCAGAATTTCGAGAGAATCCTTGGGTGGTTTGGATCATCAAGATAACTAACGGGCTAAAATGTCCCAATTTTATTACCCGGATAAATTTTTGTGAATCTTACATTTTTGAAAAAATTTACACGCAAAAAAATACTCTTCAGTATCTTTCACAACCAAAATGTTTACCGTATTAGTATATTACCATTACATGCATAAATTAAAAACAACCAGATACATTTTTTTTTTATGCCTACACTAATTCAAACTTCTTAAATCGGAGTGGATTTTAGCAATTATAAGAATCGAACCCTTCAATGGGAGGGAACATGCCAACCACCAGACCACATTGTGATTGGCAACAAAATTTTGCTTAAACTCGCTTCTGATAGTAATTTTCTAAAAAGTTATGGATGTTCCGGTGATCATAAGCTATTGTAACTCAAAATTTAATTAATAAAGATTTTAATAAACCTTCAATCACGCTTTCCGACGAACTGGGCTAACCCAAATTAATGTTAGGCACAACTTTTCTTGCATGGTCGTCGGAAACCGATCAAAAAATGTTGTAGCTTACTGTCCACCGGAGAAACAATTAAATTCAGGCGGGTTACCATTTTCATCGTCATGGAAGTTCATCAGGGGTAGTTTCGTCAGAAAAACCCTCAATCTTTATCATCACGGTACTGTTTCACCTACTCTCCTCCCCCTGTATTTTATTTTTATTTCCCACCTGTTTCTTGCTATTCTAACTTGCGCCTTCATCTTCCTCCTGTTTTCTTCTTGCCCCACGTTTCATTTGTGCGATTCTCAAGACTCTGTCTCCAGTCTCCACTTATATTATTTATTAAAGAATTCCAGGCTTTTTAATCTTAACCATTCTTCACTGTAATTAGCTTTCTAATTTCTCTAATTCTCAGTAACTTAACAGATCATATATTTGATCGAACTGCTCTAATTGTATTTAGAAGTTTGAAATTTTTGATTTTTTTTTTTTTTTTACAATTGAAGTTTGTGGGGTTTTAGGTTATTTGGGGGAAAATGGATGCAACTACATGTGCTTCAAGTTTGAATTGTTATTATAAGCAAAATGGGTTTAATGAGATAGGGAGGAAGAAATCATCTAATGGGTTTTTGAGATTATCATCTAACAGAAATGGAGAGATTGTAAGTTTAAAGATGATTAAATCTAGGGATTTGAGATGTAATAAGAATTTGGGGCAGAGGAAATTGGATGGATTTGAGCTTTCTTGTTCTTATAAGAATTATCAAGGTATATAAACTGCAATTTGTAATTTCTTATTCTGTTTGATTACTGTTTTAATGATTCAATTGTGCAATTTAGTTTGTGGTTTTTGAATCTGGGTTAAAAGAAGTGAAAATTTTGAATAATTATCATGATAAAGTGATTAGTAAGAATGCATGTATATCTCCTTTGTTACTCACAAGATTTAATGTTTCTGTGGAATGCTTTATATGGTCTAGTTGTCCCATAAGCTATGTGCTTGCTTATTGCTCATAATTTTGTTGATTGCTATGTAGCTCCAGCATTGGAGTCGGAGAAAAGTCGCGTTTTAGTTGACGAGCCTTCCATTTTGAAGGTATATACATCACTGAATAATTGGCTCATTGGAGTTCAGGTCTTTAGTTCGTATGAGAGTGTTTTGTTCTATCTGTCTGTTCAAAGTTTCATAACATGTCTTTGTAGAAAAAATCTAAAGATGTTGTGCCATACATGAATGGACGTTGCATATATCTTGTTGGTAAGTGTTCTTATGTTCCGTGTCTATCATATTAGTAATATTGTAGGTTATTCTTGTTACTGAACTTGATACATTAAAATACAGGAATGATGGGTTCTGGAAAAACAACCGTGGGCAAGATTTTGTCGGAAGTATTAGGTTATTCTTTCTTTGACAGGTTTGTCACTAGTTTCCTACTTTCTTACTCCTTGTACTATCCGTTTAATTAATTTGGTCTCAAGCTGAATGCATATGCCTGTCCAAGTTGCTTTCAGAATGTATTTTTTTTTTTGTTTTTGTTTTTGTTTGGACACATTCCGCGAGAAAGAACTTGGCTACCACTGCCACCACCAACGAAACCACACATCTGTGTGGGAAGCCAGCTACATGGCCACCACTACCGATTCCAGGCTACAGATCCTGTATGCCTGGGTTGGTTGCTTTCAGAATGTTGGTATCAACTTTTAATGAAAGAAACTATTGGAATCGACTGAACATATTGGGCATTGCAGCCTTGTTGGACTAGAAGTTTTATTGTTCTTACTCTGTAGGTAGCCTATGTAGGGACTTCACTATGGGTTCTCTGGTTAAACAGAAAAATTGTAGAATTTAGTGATGACCAACATGGTCTAATTTTGGTATTGATTTCTGGGGGAACTTATCCATTGAAGTGGTTGGTATTTACTGAAGTCTATTCTTAAGTGACCAGCTGGCATTCCTTCAATGACTCTTGTTAATTGAAACCTGGAAATGTATATGCTGGTTAGCAATAGTTTTTCTTTTTTGATTAATGTTGGTTAAAGATGCTAAACTAGTTGACTTCTTGTCACATGGAACTCTTTATCATACAGATGTTAACTGATATTGAATTTGTATGCAATGCTTCTGTTTACTGCAGTGACAAACTGATTGAGCAGGCTGCTGGCGGAACTTCTGTTGCTCAGATCTTCAAACAGTATAGTGAGAGTTTCTTCAGAGATAATGAGGTACTTTAAAGCATTTATACTCGCTTTCGATTGGGATGGTGTTTCGCTTTTGATTGTTTTGGTGCTTCTTCGTTTTCGGGCTATGAACTGATTATTCTTTCTGGGTTTTGTCTATCTGTTTAGAGTGAGGTACTGAAGGAGTTATCTTTAATGCGTCGACTGGTTGTTGCCACTGGAGGTGGTGCGGTAATTCGACCAATCAACTGGTATGCGAATACAGATATATATTTCTCTTATCCTTTCATAAATTTAAAACTTTTACAATATCTTCAGTTGCGTACTTGTTTATATAAATGATATCCAATTTCTTGAATTTCTTCAGGAAATATATGAAACAGGGTATCACTGTCTGGTTAGATGTGCCTTTGGAAGCTTTGGCTAGACGCATTGCTGCTGTAGGGACAGATTCTAGGCCTCTTTTGCATCAGGAATCTGGTGATCCTTACACAAAGGTGACTGAACATGCTTATCTTTGAATTGCCAATAAGGACAAGCCTCTTAAATGAAATTGCTGAATTTTTTTTGTTTAAACCTGATGGAATACAATTGTTGTGAGGGCCCGAGTTTTCTGACAGATTCTGTTTTACTCCTCTATAGGCTTCACAGCGACTTTCAACACTTTCCAAAGAGAGAGGTGAAGCATATGCCAACGCTGATGCTAGAGTTTCCCTTGAACGTATGTTTCCATTCTGCATGTTATTCTCTTCTCTCGTCACTATTTGTAAATTTCAATACATGATTAAAATCTAGCTGGTATTAACATCATAAATTCTACTGTCACAAGGGTAAAACTGTATGTAGTCCTCATGAACGAATTTTCTGTATAATACACAATTGATGACATTACACAATGTGTTTATTGTATTCAATATTTTAGTGGATCAATTATGTCTGCCATTCATTTTTGTTAGTTGCTGAATTTATATTGTATTTCATGATGCAGATATCGCAGACAAATTGGGTTATGATGATGTTGGCAATCTTACACCTCTTTCTATCGCTGTTGAGGTTTGTTTTCCTTCGCTTTCTAGTTTCTGTTTTCTTGCTTTCTTCTGTCCATTTGAAAAATACAGTTCTCATCTTTCTTCCTCGTTTTCTCCTCTGTATTTAGCTTGTCCCAAGTTACGAGGTTTTGAGATTCGTAATAAAGCATTTATAATTTGCCGTTGATTTGGTCATTTTGAATAGAACCCTGGATTGCATCCTTAAAACAGCTTCTTCAGAACAATTTACGTGCTAGTTTAGGAAATATTTCTGAAAGAAAAGAAAATGTTCATGGCTCAAAGACTTCTTAGGCAAACAGTTCAAATCAGTCATCATTGTTAATCAGTTCACTGCTGTTGGGAACCAGTCTATTTACATTGAAGCTCATTACATGTCAGTCAAATGCGATCGCTGATTTTTTGCTGCATTATATATATCCTTCCATTATCCTTGTAGTATTCCAAAACAACAAAAAATGAGAGGCCAGAATAGGGTCAAGTTTTACAAGTTGAAGATATGCAGCAATATGGATACGCTTCATGGTCCAGGATTCTAGAATATAGTCTCATGAGAAATCCTATCCAACTATTATTGCTCTTTATTATTGGTGGACCAAAGAAGAACCTAGTTAGTATGCATTTAAACATGCCAGAGTTAACCACCATAGTCCTTCGAGTATTGCGTTCGACTTTATTTGACCATTCGTTTGCTCCTTTCAATTGACATATGTAAGAATATAGTACAGTCCCGTCACTTGTATTCTTTTGAAAATATCATTTCCGTGTTCAGATGTTTCACGTGATGGATTTTATAGTCATCCGACATAGTTGCATGATCAGTAATTTTATTTTCCCTGATTGATCTTACAGTCACCGTATTTGTCTTGTTCTTGCAGGTACTTGAACAAATTGAAAATTTCCTCCAGGGTGAAGAAGAAACCGCTAGAAATTTGTAGTCCCCTAATTAGCTCCCTGCTGAAAAAATTTCCGCCATAAATGTTGTAATTCTTATGTTTTATTTATTCTTGTCATTCGATATAATCATCGTTTGGTCCATTTTTTTTATTTCATTCAATCGAGCATGATGTTCAGATTGATACCAAAATCAAGCAGTTGTGTAAACTCTTGAATTTTCCTGAGCAGCATTAGTGCAAAATGTAACATTGTACAATATATACTACATCATCATGTAATGCTCCAAAATAAATGCATCTATTTATGCTCTTGAGTTCTCTTTTCGTATCGTTGTTGGGTTTCAGTGGTGTCCAATTGGAATTCTGAACCTAAATTGTTCGATGAAAATCTTCTTTCCCAGTATAAACCACTTGCTTTGGATTAATGATATTCAGAGCCCAAGTTTAGGCAGTTACAACTTACAAACAATGCAAGCCAACGGTATTAATATGATCAAATTATTTCACTATACCGGATTAAGAGTATATGGTTCTTCTTGATTATCCAATCTATTAGGATCATTTTCGACTTTGTGGATTACCTCTGAGGTTTCATCATGGACTACCTTCTTCATCATCTTGTATTCTCCATAAAAATAAGAACATAAACCCCAAAAACATAATGCCAATGCCATTCCTTTTAATCCTGTGAAACTTTCATGGTAAAATATAACTGCTGTTACTTCTGTTAATGGGACTAGGACCGATCCGAGTATGCCATTGAAAAGAGCACTTGTGTAGAAGATTACGCCCACGGTTCCAACACCTGACAATTGCCATACTATTGCGGTCACCACCATTATTATGTAATAATTGGTTTTGCCAAGTTCAAAATCATTTGCTTCTCTAGGTATAGCCTGTGAAATTGATCAACATTATCGAAGTGTGTTAGTATGGGGGCATTGCAAATTTGTACCAGAAAATCCTTAATTTCCAGCAATATATAGTTACGCTGCAACGTACCTGAAAATCCCTGTTGACTAGCATCCCTATGACGCAAACGATGGTTGAAAAAACTGAAAGTATGACCTGGAAGTTTAGCAAACTTGAGTAATTGAGGTTTCTAGTGGCTTTACTGAAAGCAAGTTCAATGAGAGGCGTTATTAACCCAGCCAAAGCAGCAGCACCCAACGTCAAAAGAAATCCTAATAGATACTGAGCTTTTGATACCCCAATCGGTCTATCACCATCGGTATTAATACCCAACAACACTGATCCAAGTGTCATTACAACCACTGCATTTATGATAAAAGCTGTAAATTTTTGCTTCACAATCAACCATGAAAAAAATGCAATAAAACATAGTTGAGTTGCCATGAGAAGGGATGAAGTTGATACAGGAATATAGGATAATCCCAATGCGTACATGAAAGTAACAAGACCATACAGAATCCCAAGTATGACACCCCAAAGAAGCAGCTTTGGTTCTAACCAAAAAGATGACAAAATTTTATCGGCGGATGATTTCGACCGAATGAAGAGAAACATGAGAGGAAATATGAGAATTGGAAAACCAGCATTTGCAATAAAACTACTAAGCCATATACGACTGCCACCATGAAGATAGTATAGTCTCATTAAGAGTGGACCACCTACTGCACCACAAATGGTAAAAACACAATTTATAGTAATCAGCAGCCAGTTTTTGGTTTTGATTGGTTTTTCTGTATGTGTTATTGAATTGCAATCTTGGGTTGTTCCAAGAATTCCTATTGTTTCAATATCCATGGCCGAAGTAGCCATCGCAATAATGATAGATCAACAACTAGAGAGAGATGATAGAGTTGCAAAGAAATATGTGGTGAAGGTGTCCATTATATAGTGGCATGAGATGAATTGTGTCATTTTCATAAGGTTTAGTTGCCGACTTTATCCAGCCTAGCTTTAAATGTCAATCTTGAGGAGAGAATCTGAATCTAACACTACTCAAAAATGTATCTTGAGTAATAATAAAAATGAGTAAAATCATTCATGCAAAGCAAGACCAATTTTTTTTTTTCACATATGAAATGTAATGAAAAGTACTGATAGAGTGCTCAAGCTATGTTGTAAAAGGGGAAGCCCCAAAGGCGCACTAAGCGCTGGGCTGGCGCTTGGCAAAAAAAGGTGCCCAGGCGCCAAAGTAAGCCGGTAAGGTGCAGTTTTCCGCGGCGCCTAGGCGCGCCTTAGGCGCTAGGTTTGGCGCCTCGCCTTGCCTAGCGCCTTTTACAACATAGTGCTCAAGTATTCCGCACTTGTTGCTCGTCATTTCTAATGTAGTGAATATTTAGAGATCATCAACTTGTTTGGTGAATGCCTAACCCGAAAGCTCAGTGCGGTGATGAATTTGACATTCATATCCATTATTGTAGATGCTCTTAGAACCTAAACAATAATAACATTAATTAGGCATTTCCTGGGCAATATGTACCATACATATTTTACAAAAATATATAAGAAAAGCAATACGCCAGTGAGTCAACAAAGTACAGGTGGCCGCAGAAAATTGATAGATGTAAGTGCAGGAACGGGCACCACGAATCACGATAGGTACAGCTACTGACTAGTCTATACCAAGTAGATATAGAGTGATGCCAACCCTCGGTTCCCTCCCATCAAAGCCATAGTGATCTTTTCAGCATTAGCATATAATCCTTGAAGGAGTATTGGCTTCGTCTTGAATTCATTGCTCTTCGTAGTTTTAGTCAATATTTGTAAGAATATAAGTATGATCCTGTCACTTGTATTCTTTTGAAATATCATATCTGTATTCAGATGGTTCACTTGATGGATATTGAAGTAATCGGATATATTTGCATGGTCAGTAGTTCTGTTTTGCCCGATTGATCTTACAATTACCAAAATTAGTCTTGTTCTTGCAGGCACTTGAGCAAATATAAAAGGTTCTCCAGGGTGAAGAAGAGACCTCTAGAATTTTAGCTCCCTGCTGGATAGTTTTTGGCCATAAATCTTATCATATTTCTTGCGTTTTATTTATTCTTGTCATTCAATATATCATGAGGATGTTCAAAATATCTAGTGTGAGAGAGGTCATCACGAAGGATTAATTGAACGCTCAACATGCAGTTCGTGAGGTAAGTGTCAAAATCAATCTGTTAGAAACTCTTGTGTTTGCCAAGTATATTCATACAAGCATCAGTGCAAAATGTAACCTTACAGGTTTATACAGTATTTACAACAATGTCATGTAATACTTCAAAATAAAATAAATGCATTTAACTATGCTATTGATTTTCCTTTGGTTGAAAATCGTTAACTGAAAACAACTTCATTCCAAGTGTAAATGCTTTTGATTATTTGATAGACTTTCATTTTGAACATTTAAGTTTAGGCAGCTATAATTGAAATAACAGGACGCTTTGTGAGTATCAGAACAATTCCGGAGTAACAATTACAATTGAGCCGACCATAAATATGGACAACTTACCAGGGACTCATTTATCATAAAACTAAGTTTTTTTTACAGTACCATATATTTAACACTTGTTTCATACAATTAATGGTTGTTCATGATCATCCGACTTTCTAGGCTCATTTTCGACGTTGTCAATTGTTTCAGGGGTTTCATTATTGATCACCTTCTTCCTCATCTTGTATTCTCCGTAAAAGTAAGAACAGAAACCCCAAAGACATAATGCCAATGCCATTCCTTTTAATCCTGTGAAACTTTCATGGTAAAATATGATGGCTGCTACTCCTGTAAATGGGACTAGGACTGATCCGAATATACCATTGAAAAGAGCACTTGTGTAGAATATCACGCCCACGATTCCAACAGCTGTGAATTGCCATATTATTGCGGTCACAACCATTATTATATAATACTTGGCTTTGCCAAGTTCAAACTCATTTGCTTCTCTTGGTATAGCCTGGGATATCAATCAACATCCAAATGCATTAATTAATATGGGGCAGTGCAGCAATTGTAATGTGTGTGTATAACGTGTGTCCGTGGCTAGTGGCGTCGTATTATATATGTGAACATCGGTTGCTCTAGTTTTCAGAAATGTGACATAATTCAAACTATGTAATTGGATTAAAATCCTAAGTTAATGTTAGGCAAATGATTCTCCCATAACGCAAATACCATAGCTTTATGTTTGTCTTGTTTTTTTCATGACTGAGCTTGAAAAGGTTAGTAGACGTCAGGACAAGATAGGTATGAATTAGTCAAGTGAATATCACATACTCCCTCCGTCCCACCATTAAGTGACCTATTTGGTTTTTAATTTTGTCCCATCATTAAGTGATCTATATCACTAAACAAGGAGATATTTCTAAAATTACCCTTTTAATTGATTATAAGAAATATAAGAAATATGCATAATTTGATAGGCATGTTTATATTCGTTATGTAGGTGTTTTAAAATGCTTTTCAATGATATAAAGTTTACGAACATCCGTGGTGTAGTTTGAGAGATAAATCATTTCAAAATTTTATTAATTATTATCCATAAGGATATAATTGTAAAAAATGATTAAAATCTCTTTTTCCTTGGTTGCCTTAAAATTTGTGCAAACTTCAACTAGATCACTTAATAGTGGGACGGAGGGAGTATTTATTTACAAGTATATGAGTATGTACCTGAAAATCCTTGTTTACTAGCATGCCAATGCCACAAACAATGGTTGAAAAAAGCGAAAGAACGAGCTGGAACTGCAGCAAACTTGAATAGGTAAGGTTCCTAATTGCTTTACCGAAAGCAAGTTCAATCAAAGGCATTATTAACCCAGCTAAAGCAGCAGCCACTAACGTCAAAATAAACCCCAATAAATAATGAGATTTTGATACCCCGATTGGTCTATCACCATCGATATTAATACCCAACAAGACTGATCCAAGTGTCATCACAACCACTGCATTTATAATAAATGCTGTAAATTTTTGTTTCACAATTAACCATGAAAAAAATGCAATAAAACATAGGTTAGTTGCAAAGAGAAGTGTAGAAGTCGACACAGGAAGATAAGATAAACCCAACGAGTACATGAAATTATCAACACCAAAAAGAACTCCAATTGCAGCACTTGAAAGAAACAACTTCGGTTCAATATACGAAAAAGGCGAACTTTGATCATTTTTTCGGGTCAATAGTTTCGATTGAATGAAGAGGAATATGAGAGGAACTATGAGAATTGGAAAACCAGCAGATTGCAAAAAGCTAGTAAGCCATTTACGATTACCACCATGAAGATAGTACAGTCTCACTAAGAGAGGACCTCCTACAACGCCAATAGTAGCGAAGGCACAATTTATAATGATCATTAGCCAGTTTTTGGTTTTGGTTGGTTTTTCTGTATGAGTTTTCGAATTTCCGTATTGGGCTGTTCCTAGACTCTCTAGTGTCTCAATATTCAATGTGGAAATAGCCATTGAACTGATGATCAACTAGAGAGATAGAGAGTAAGAGAGAGTTGGTAAGATGTAGGTGTTGAAGTTGTGCATTATATAGTATTTTCATGAGATGTTTGTTGCATGGCCGACTTCAACCCTAGCAGCTCACATCATGTGTACTGTCCAATCTTGAGGAAAATCTAAGAGGAGTATAAGTCTTGATTGAGAGAGTTGTGAAATAATTAAATTCTGCCATCTAATGGTCTTGTTATGTACATGCAACTATTATCGCGACTGTTAGTTAGCTTACGGTCATTAGATTAATCATTGGACCGACTCATTGTTTTTCTTCATTTTTTTTTTCTGAAGCATTATACTCTCAGCTTGTGTTTGCATAAATAAAACTTTGCATACTAATAACAATGGTGCGCGCATAGGGCGCATGCTTTTTTGGTGCATGCCCGTGCATGTATTCTTACGTGAACCATAATCACTATTAGCGGGAAATCCATCGTATTTAATGAAAAATTACTCGAAAATGAAGATCTGAAAATACGTCATATCGCAACAACCAACGAGTACACAACACGTTTTTTATCGCTTCAGATAGCAATCTAGAAAGACAAAATTTATTCCCGCATAAAATGCGATGAAGATATGACATTTCCACCGGCCACAAATAAATACGATATGCACCCATTGAAAATAAATAAATACGGTCTGGACCATCTATGTGTGATTCATCAATGCCTAGACCTCTACGAAAACTAAATGAAAACTAAAATAAATGGACGTAAATGGATCAATACGCACCACGATACATATAGTTATAGTCAAATATACAACTAGCAGCTAGAATACGGCAATTCTCCCATTAAGTCGTGAGAGCAACATTCCCTAAAGGCTAAAACCCTACAATGCCTGGAGGTCATACTCATTGAAATGGTCCCTTTAACTTAACCGTCTAAAGATCTGATTATCAACATTCCAACATCTCCGGTGGTAGTGGGAATGTTGATGTCTATCTCGGAATATACGAGTCACAGGTAAAAAAAATAAAATAAAAATTTATGCAACTTCGCAAGTCTGTATTTTAGCTTTGGTGCTGATTTGGTTTAAGCCGCCGCAAACTAACGGAGACGGTTGGGGTGCTCCGGCCATGCATCCCAAAATTTCTAAAACTTACCCAAAGGTCATATTTCCTAGTTTATATCTTGTGGATTTTTAATACACGCCTACAAATTAAAGTGTTAGCCAATCTAAACTTCCACTCTTATCAATATCGGCAGAATATTCGAATCAGTTGAAGCGTAATTTAGATAATCAAGCTGGCCAGCTGACTGGTTATTGCTGCAGCTGTACTTAGGCTTCGATAAAACTTGCCTATCTTAAGTATAAACTTGGCTGGTTATTTGTACTTATGCTATATCCAAAGTCTATATAGCATAGCCTTACAAGGATATATAACTGGTCAGGGCTAGAGGTGTAAATTGGGCTGTGCCAGCACGAGCACAGCCCAACACGTGATTTAGCCCAGCACGGTCCAACACGTTAGTTTCGTGGGATGTGCTGGTTCAGCCTAATCGGCGCAGTAGCACATCACAACACGCGGCACAGATAAGCACGTGGCCCAACCCAGCACAACACGTTAACAAAGCACGTCATAACATGCACAGGTACACCATATAACATGGCATAATACATCACGTTTTGTGTATATTTCACAAAGAGTCACTATTCTAACTAATTTTAGAAAATATATTTCAATATCGTTGTTATGATGTCGTTACCTATCTGACAATGATCCAATTTTATATTTGATTGGCTATTTTTTTAATTGAGTAAACTTGTCATTTTTATTTGAAATAATTTCAAATGATATGTTGTCTATTTAAATTCTCGTGATAATGTCCGACTTAATGTATACATTATAAGTGATTTCAAATTGTTTACAGCACGAGTGCCAGCACGGCACGACACAACATGTTTATTTGTGTGCTGTGCCCGTGGGCTGTGTTGTGCCTAGCTTTTGACTAGTAAAGCACAACACGACACAACACGTTTAAATCGTTGGCACAACACAACACGACACATGGTACGTGAAGCACGCGACTTCATGTGTCGGGCTGTGCCGGGCCGACACGTTTTACACCTCTAGTCAGGGCTATACATTTTTCAGGTCCTCCGAGATATTAGTCCATCATGAGCAGACCCGTCAAAATAATAGGGTGGCGCGTTGTTGGTCCGGTTCCTCTCAGTTGCTATTGGACCCGGACCCAGATATGAAGTCGAGTTTAGTTCTTAACTAGAGTCTTTTTTGTCAAACACCTCCTTAAGAAAAGGGAGAAATTCAGCGTCCCTTATTGTCACACCTCCAAATGCACCAAGCAATTTTTCGCGAAGGTATAACCCGACAATACAGTGGTTCAGTGATCTCTTATCACTCACTCGTATTTCAATCTTATAAGTTTGCACCAATGCAAATAACCACTCTACCTTGAGTATGCAACAAAAGACTTACTTAGATTTTCTCAACCAAACAATGTAGCCCATACTACAAAGAGGTTCCTTCCATGTTTATGCTTCACAGAATTGGGGGAGTATTATCGAATCAACAGAATACTAAAGACAAATGCATAAGCCAACAAACTCACTTTTATTAGCTTAAGGGGAAGATACAAAAAACTCGTCCAACCAATGGACCTACAAGCTTATTCTCTAAGCCTAACACAGAAATCACTCTCTACTGAAAATGTGGTTCCTCAACACTTGAGCTATTGAACAACTCGTTTACAAGGGTTCTCTGGATATTTATAATGCCAAGAACCAGGGCCAATCCGTATGCAACTCTGTTGCACGCCCCATGAACAACCATCTGTCCATGGGAAGTTCCCTAACCGCCAAATTTACTTTTTAACTACTAGCTTTGGTGCTGGCTTGCACAATGGCGCCACACCTGTCTTAAACGGTTAGGACATGCCAAACTCGGTTATAAAGCCACTCTATAACCGTATCTAACTTGCTCTTCCACTTTGGTATGCGTATGATGCACACACACTCACAACTGACAGCTTGAACTCAACTCCGACAATCATCATGCATCACTGAACTTTGGCCTGCAAATATTCGACAATGATCGTACTTCCCTCACTCTTGTCCTACGCCAAGTGCTCGACAATGATTACGCTTCATACAACTTTCACTTCTGCCAAGTATTCAACAACGGTTGCGCTTTATTCATTCCGCTACGCACTCAGCTCATTTGGATGCCAACATCCAAATATCATGCCAACTGAGCTTTAACTTGCTTAGTTCAACTTCATACTTCATATGCATCACTTGCATTCCTCTTGCCTGAGCAATTGATACAAATGGCGCATTTGTCCCCGCCATCGTTGCATATGCATAGTCCAAGCCTTGGCCAAAGCTTAGAACTATGCCAAAGTCATCCCATGACTTGCAATTCATCCTTTATTCTTTCCTTGAGATGGACCAACTCTGAATAACGATATGCAACACTATCTCATAGTTGTTGCATGTGCTAAGTAGCCTTTCTTGTCTCAGCCATGTTGGTGCTACATCGTCGGCATGTGCAGCTCCATCTGCCAGGCTACATTCACAGTAACGCGCCACTGTGGCGCTTAACTGTTGGGCCATGTCATACTTATCCAGAAGTAGAATTTTTCACTTTTAACAGTGCTTCTATACATATTTCCATATTTTATCCCCATTGGACTTTTTGGCTTTTGCAACTGTTTTCGTCAACCAAGTAGAGTGTTGGTGAATGGTCAAGGATGGGAAGAAAAGTAATGTTGACTAGTCAAGGACATGAGTGCACTCCTAGAACACCCCGACTTCACTCCTACACAAAGTAATGTTGACTAGTCAAGGACAGGAGTGCACTCCTACAACACCCCGACTGCACTCCTACGCCTCTCCTATAAAACACATTAACATATAGTAAGGTTTAACTTAGTCAATGACGGGAATCTTACATGTCATCATTTCAGCGACGTGATAGTATTTTTTTGGTTATATTTTGCCTTTTTGATCTTTTGAACTGGTTTTGGAATTGACCAGGACTCATTGACGGGACGAAGAATATGAGATTTTCACAAGCCCTTTGATGGCAAATTTCTCGCTTTCGGATTCTAATTTTTTGGACTGGAACCTTACTTGTAAAAGAATACTAGAATAAGGTCCGAGTACCCATAGAAATTTTATACCATAAACTAATTTTTTTTCGGAATTCATTTGTCTTGCTTAATTACTTGGCCACAGAACACCTTTTTGCTCAACCAAGACCGCGAACAAAAAGAAACAAAGATATTAGGGGTTTCATATGATTCAAATGTCCTAAATAATGATATGGGGACCTAATTTATTGTAAAATTCAGAAATACTTTTTCCATGTGACTTACCTAAGTTCAACCCCTTTATTTTTTTTTCATCTCTGTTCTTTTGCATCACCCTTCTCCTCCATCATTTTCTTTTTTGATTCATCATCGATTCTCAAACAGAATCATCATCTAAATTGAAAATGAAGAATTGGCGAGTGAAGGGGTTGAAATAGAAGTTAATACTCCAAAAATGACTTCCATAAGATAAGAATCAAAAAATTCACCATTTATTTCTGATTCTGATTAGTTAAAAGGTGAGATCCGATAAAGTTGGGTTTAAAACTAGTTTTCTGAAACTATTACGGCTAGGAGTCTTTATTTTTCCAACCATAAATCAGCTATTATGGCTGGGAAAATAGGATTATCCGAGCCTTATGTATTTTGATAAAACAAACAAACAGAGGTTGGGTTTACCTCTAGGTATTTCCCAACCGTAAAACAAATATTATTGCTGGGAAGATAGGGATCCACATCCTTAAAATACGTTTACGGTGTGGAAAATAGGATTCTTCAGGCCATAGGTAGTTCCTTCCCCCCCCGAAAAAGAACGAATCTCATATTAGATAACCGAGTCGAACGAGTTGAAAACGGATTTGTTACAATATCATAGAGAATTACATCATAGTTTCTTCATCTATCATCACCAACAATATTTCGTCATCCATGCAAACAGATATTCGTAGGTGGTTCTGATAACCAAAAAAATGTTGGGTTTATGTCTGGGTATCTCCTAACCATAATAGAAAAAAATTTCAGCCCTAACGCTTATGTCCTAGTCGTAAATATAGATGTACGGCTAGAAAATCAAAAATTCTCGGTCGTAAACTGGTTTGATTTATATTTTAAAAATATTTATGTATAATTTTTTATTTAGACGAGATTTTTTTTTTTTGACGAGATGTAGATGAAGAAGAACAATTTTTTGAATTTCTTTTGATAACCTTGTAAGAATATGGAGAAACATACACTCAATATAGTCAAGAATACCTCTAAATTAACTCAACCGTATCCAATGTTCTAACTTTTAAGTTTTTGTCTACGGTTAGGGGTGCTTCGTTTCCAAGCCGTAGACGATTGATTATGGCTAGGATTTCACAATTTCCTAGTCTTATACAACTATTATGGTTAGGATTTCTTGATTTCCTAGCCTTAATATCTATAAGAAAACCATTTTTTTTTTTTTTTTATTTTTTTTTTATGTTTTTAAGTTACTAGAAGTAACAAATTTATAATGAGAGTTAAGTTAGAGTCGTGGGCCTATAATGATAGTCTGTTATTTAATTTGTTCAAACTCTCTTGGGATAGATGCCTGCCTGGGAACACCTTTAGGGAATCTTCTTTTTTCTGGGCAAAGATAAAAAGATACTGAACCGTCTACCAGGAGTAATCCAAAACAACACCCAAAGTCATTGAAATACAGGCTCCACCATCACTTGTGCAGTTGCACCAGTTGATATGGTCCACTCCCACTATCACTTGACAGTGTAAACTCAGAACCTAATCGACCATTTCGAATACACTGTTTGGGTAAAAAAAAACAGTGCCGGCAAGGACCTTAAGATGAGAGTGGGTAGCATAAATCAGACTCCACTAAAGTGTATACAACCACTTTTTCAGAGTGGACGAGCAAAACACAGAACATAACGTGGGATGGGTAGCCGGTAGGGTTGGTATTTGTGTCTACAAGGACCAAAACTCTTTCATCATATCATATAATTAAACTAACACTGTCACTAAAATCCATATAGATAAACCGAATTATACTTGGACCATTATCACAACGCCAAAGAATTTTACGCTACCTTATAGTATAGTGAAAATTGAATAATTAACGATTAATTCATAGATTTTATGGTTCTTCTTGATCACCCAATAATCTCTTAGGCTCATTTTCGACTTTGACAATTACTTTCTTCGTCATCTTGTACTCTCCATAGAAGTAAGAACAAAAACCCCAAAGACATAATGCCAATGCCATTCCTTTTAATCCTGTGAAACTTTCATGGTAAAATATTACAGCTGCCACTCCTGTTAATGGGATTAAGACTGATCCGAGTATACCATTGAAAAGAGCACTTGTATAGAAGATTACGCCCACGGTTCCAACACCTGACAATTGCCATACTATTGCGGTCACCACCATTATTATGTAATACCTGGCTTTCCCAAGTTCAAAATCATTTGCTTCTCTAGGTATCGCCTGTGAAATTTATCAACAGTACCCAAGTGTATTAGCATGGGGGCATTGCTTGGTAATAGATTAAAGCGATTGTGTTTCTGAAAATCCTTAATAAATAGTAACGTACCTGAAAATCCTTGTTTGCTAGCATCCCGATGACGCAAACGATGGTTGAAGAAAGGGAAAGAATGAACTGGAACTGCAACAAACTTGAATAAGTGAGGTTATTAATGGCTTTACTGAAAGAAAGTTCAATCAGAGGCATTATTAACCCAGCTAAAGCCGCAGCCGCCAACGTCAAAAGAAATCCTAATAAATACTGAGATTTTGTGACACCAACTGGCCTATCCCCATTAGTATTTATGCCCAACAACACTGACCCAAGTGTCATCACAACCACTGCATTTATGATAAATGCCGTAAATTTTTGCTTCACAATCAACCATGAAAAAAATGCAATAAAACATAATTGTGTTGCCATGAGAAGGGATGAAGTTGACACAGGAATATAAGATAAACCCAATGCGTACATGAAAGTAACAAGACCATACAGAATCCCAAGTATGACACCCCGAAGAAACAACTTGTGTTCCAACCAAAAACATGACCAAATTTTATCGGTGGATGATTCCGATCGAAAGAAGTGAAACATGAGAGGAAATATGAGAATTGGAAAACCAGCTGATGCAATAAAACTACTAAACCACTTACGATTACCACCATGTAGATAGTATAGTCTCATTAAGAGAGGACCACCTATTGAACCACAACTAACAAGAGCACAATTGATAAGGATTAACAACCAGTTTCTGGTTTTGATTGGTTTGGTTTTTGAGTTGCCATTTTGATTTGGTACTAAAGTCTCTGGTGTTTCAATATCCATGGCGGAAGTAGCCATTGCAATAATGATAGATCAACAACTAGAGAGAGTTGCCGAGAAATAAGTGTGGAAAGTGAATTATATAATATTTTCAAATCAAGATTAATGTTAGGTAGCATTATACAGTGCAAGCATGAGATGAATTGTGTCATTTCCTAAAGTCTAGTTGTCGACTTTATCCAGCTGCCTAGCCTTATATATATCATAATAATATATATTGTGATGTGATATATTTTGATATGATACACGTGAAAACCAAATCGTGATCCTTGCCGTCCCTGTTTTCTGTAAAATTTTGACCGGATCCTTGTAGCATAAAACGTGTAAAGTAAGTTAACCATATACGTCTATACTATAATGAACATTCTTTCGTCATAAATCGAATTCTTTCTAACAGTACTCATAAATACATCTTGACAGAGAGAGTTATCTATATATTTTGGTATGAAAGCATTCATAAATTCTGCTATCTAAATAGTCCTGTGACTCCTATTCTGCATGAGAATTATGGTGACGTTCATGATTACTAGAATCACTGGATTGACTAATATCGCAAACAATCTTTTTTGCTTACTAGTAATATTCCTCCTTCCGTCCAACAAATACAGGAAGTAAAATATCTTAGATTAGAAATCCAAATTTCTTGGATTAAACTTTCTCATGAACAATAAAAACTGAGAGGCCATAGAAATGGTAACCTTGGAAACAATAAAAACTCTAGGCCAAAAGAGGGTCAAATTAGTTGAATTATACAACAACATAGATATACCACTTCATGGTCCATAACTCTAAAATATGAGAGGCAAAAATAAGGGTTCAATTGTATTAGTTATTTTATTTTATTTTTGAAGGAAATTGTATTAGCTATTAGTTGATAGAGCAATCTTGGAAACAATAAAAATTTAGAGGCCAGTGATAGGAGGGAACCTTCAAGTAAATATAATAAATTTCTTGCCAACACATGCAAGTAGGAATTCTGAGAGATTTTTCTCTTATACTTCAGCAATGATAGAAGATTTATTTACATGGGATTATGGTTTTCCATCAGGAATTGGTGTTTCGGTTGGTTATGATGCTTCATTGAGCTGCGAAAATGGAATGACCAATATGGAGAAGGTGGAAGCAGAAAAGAACACGTTTTAGAATGAGAGACTAACATATCAATTGGCAATTGGCATGGTTTGACTCCCTATGTAACGTAAAACTCCTTTATAGCAACTAGCAACCGCATATAGGTGAGGTGAAAAGCTCGCAGTATTCTTCCCTTGTGGTCAAGTAGAGGAGGAGGGATGGCCTTGTACGTAACCGGGTCTCTGTCGTCCCTGTGTTAACTAAAATTTAGACATGATTCTCGTAGTATGAAACCTTAACGTGTAAAGTAAATTAATCATTTGCTTAGTTAAATATCATCATAAATCTTCCTCCTGCATTGGATTTGTCGTTTAGGCTATCGTTTTTGAGCTAACGTGTGGACTTTTTTGCGTTCATATTTTTTTTTAAATCAGGTCACTTAGCGTGTTATTTGCATAAATCCTTGTCTGTGGAGAAAATTTCGGTATAGATTAAAAAATTAGAAACTACAGCGCTTCTATCTAGACCGAGAAAACAAATCAGGTAAAAACCGCCTCTCACAATTTTTTTTTTTTTTTTTAATTTGTGGGCCTCGTTCCTCGGGAGACGTGCAGGAGTGGTTTGTGAGGGACGATTTCTTTTTTGTGTAGTTCTTCTCTCGGTCTGCCGAGACTTTTAGTGGACAACATCTGGAAAAGTTTATTAATATTATGGACAACAAGATCAATTAGTTTGATTTGAAAGAGCGATTCTAGACCCACCGAAGATTTGCATCACAGAATGTAACGAGCTGGAATTCAACGATTTCGGATGTGCCTCTCAACATTGGGATAGGGAATGTGGAAGGAATGGAACCCACCACCCCTCTCACACGGTGCATCTTTCGGTGCAATGGTTGGGTGGGTCAATCATTTTTGGATTTGAAAATCATAAAATGTAATCTCAAAAAATACTTAGATATCTATCTTTATTCTTTATTGATATTATTACTCTCTCTCTCTCTCCCATCAAATATAACCTATTTCAAGTTTGTAATTCGTACACTTCTTTAATCTGATTAGTTTGGTTCGTAGGTCAATTATTTGGGGCATGTTACTACATGAAAAAATAAGACATTTTAAAGTAAAATGAGATACATCTTAACCAATTATTTTTAATGACTAATTTATCCTTGATTAATTAGTGTTAATTCGGTTTATTAATAGATGTTTAATCTTACTAATCTAGAAATCAACTAATGTTGATTCATCACCAAAACACGATAATTTTTTATTTATTTTTTCGAAAACACTACCCAAAATCGGTTTACGTTCATGCACTCGTAAACCGATTCTGGATTGATGTTTCGCTATTCACGAAGGATATCCATAATCGGTTAACGTATGCATAGATTAAATCCGATTCTAACAATCGGCTTTTTCCTAGTCACATACAAACCGATTGTTTCACATAATCAGTTCATGTGAACATCCACATAGAACGGTTCTAACAAAAAATTATACAGAAAACGGGGTCTCTTCCATACCATAATTGGTTTATGTGGGCATTAACTTTTACCGATTCTGGTTAAATTTTCTTCGACCAGAAAACAAATTCAGGACAATCAGTTGATGTGTTCATGAACATCGACCGATTATCATAGAAATCGGTAAATATGGACATGTACATCGATTGATTATGTTAAACACACTAACCTAAGATTGTTTATAGTTTTGAATTTTGAATAGATAAATCAATTACAAGTATAATAAAGAGATATAGGTTGCAAATCGAGGATGTTTATTTTAATTTTTTTTTAAGAAAAAAAATAGGTGATGAAATTTCTTTTAAATCGATCGATTTTGATAGAATCGATTGATGAATGAATTTTAATTTGCGAAATAAATGATTTGAATGAATTTTGGTTTTGAAATTGTTTTAAATTTAAAAGGATAAAGATTAGGATTAGGATTAAATTTTAAAAGTGAGGGTACCTTAGTACTTTTACCTAGTTTTGTCACATAGTGATAGGCCCCAGACTAGCCAAGTTCTTTGAGGCAAGGATAAGAGAGGGGTATTATTAGTTGTTTCTTCTAATTATATCCTTATGATAAAAAATAGTAAAATTTAGAAATGAAACATCTCTCAAACTATATTATGCAGATTTGCAATTTCTTTTATCGCTGAAAAACATTTTATAACACATGTATTTCGAATATAAGCAGTGACGGAGCCAAAAGTTTTGATTGGATGGGGCAATATTAGTATTGGTTGGTAGTAAAATATAATGCCAAGTTGATTAACAGTTTTGAAAGTAAAATATTTCCAACACGTACATTTGTTGCGAAATAACAATAACGTTTATATCGTCACGAATTTGTGTGAGAAAATAATTTAGTAACACCTATATTTGTTACAAATTACCTACTAATTAAAAAATAATAAAAGAGTTTGGGTGGTGCCATGGATCCACCCACCTCACTAGTGGCTCCGTCTCTGAATATAAACATGACTATCAAATTATACATATTTCTTAAAATAAAACTTAATAAAAATAATTTATTAAAAGGTATTATTAGAAATATGGCCTTTTTTAATTATAAGCGTCAACTTTTGGAGAGACAACAAAATGAAAACGAAAATGCCATCTTTGAGGGGACGGAGGCTAGCTTATTTATGATTTTGTTATGTTTACCCTAAAACCCATATTCAGCGGTAGATAATCAAGCTTAATCATCTGTCCAACAAACAGCTCCGAAGACTTAAGCATTGACAGTTTAGTATGGGTGATCAAGTCCATAATCTATTATTATGATATTTTTACTTTATGTTACGCGTGTTGCGTGTTCCAAGGTGGGTTACTTTTGTTTTGACTGATTTCCATTGGGGAATCCATTTTTTGAGAATACCATAAGAGGTACTCTTACAAAACAAAAGTAGATTTTCTCAAGTTGATTGTCTTTGTTACATGGGTGTAGCTTTTACTCGCTCAGTGACTTTAAAATTATTATTTTTGTTTTTTTGATAAGAAGAGAAGAATATATTGAAAATGAAGAGTTTACAAAAACTCTACCCGGGATAGAAAAAGAAAACAAAGTTACAGACAAACGTTACACAAAAAGTGCTTCACGGTTATTTAGAACAGAATTGGTAAAGTTCATGTGAACTTTTCTACCAGCTGCACCAGCCCAAGCTAAAACCAATGTCCTCACTTCTATCCCCAGATTTGTCTCAGTCTTGAAGTCGTATTTAGGCTTGAAAACGCGCCTATTTCTTTCTGTCCAAATTGTGTAAATTACATCCGCAGGGATGAGACTCCATAAAAAGTCACCTGCATTAGAGAAGTGCAAATGCTCCCAAGTGATAGCTAACATTCCCATATTTCTCGGAACAACCCATGACCAACAACTGCTAGGAATAGCCATAGACCAAATCATGTGTGCTATTTTACAATGCAAAAAGATGTAATCTTGCGACACTGTGTCATCACCACAAAGCACACATGCACTAGTCCAAAAAGGGTCATTAATCACATTTTTAAATGACACATTAGTTGCGTGATTACGATATTACAAGTAATTTCTGTCATATAACATGAAAAAAATTGGGCCCACCATTTACCGTAAAAAAAACGTTATTCTTATACGTCATAATTTACTAGGTGTGTCATTTAATGAGAAACTATTAAACCACGGAATAAGTCTCACACATATATCAGGCTTTTATAAGCCCACCACCAATTTTCTATTGGGCTCACAGTAGAGGCTAACCACGTTTATATCAGTCTGAAAATGGTTAGCCACCGGCTAACTTGTGGCGGTGCTATAATGGTCTTACAGATTGTTTTTCCTGGTCGGCTGGATATGAATCCCATCCCACCTCGTCCTTATCACCCGATCCGATAATCTCTTTTATTTGGCTTTCACTTTTCCAAGTTTTCTTTTATCCGAGACATTGAAAACCCTAGACGTTTCTCTGCAGAAAAATCCTTCCACCAACCATGATCTGACCAAAGCCTCGTAAAAGTCTTGAATTCGAATGGAGAATCAGGGATTCTTCCAATCCTCATCAGGTAATGTTCTCTCAGAAAAACCTAAATTTTCCCAGTTTCAGAACTATTTATCTTTTTATCCTTCACTTCACCAGAAATTTCTTTACATCATTCGATCGAGAAGAGCATAGAAAAACCTATCCATCTACTAAATCCCCGTAAACCAAATCGATAACCCTCCATCCCCGAATCTCTCTCCCAATCTCTGCTCAAACAAAGAAGATGTAGATTATGTTGATGAAGAGGGAGAAATGGTGAAGGCCTCGTTTTTCATTCTTCTGCTTAGGGTTACGTTCTTCTTTCAAATTTTATTACAATCGTTGAAGAGTTCTGAAACATCTATTTTTTACTTCGTTTCTTAAGGTTTTCAGCAACAAAAGATGATGACTACAAGTATGGAGATGGAGATGGAGATTTTGTGAAATAATAAGACGGTAAGAACAACTATTAGTCCTCTATTTAGGTTTTGAACTCTGAACATTGAATTTTGATTTTGAGGTTCTAGACTTGTTATCTCAATTGAATTTTGACAATCTAAGTCAATTTAATTTCAACAAAATTAAAGGTATTGAGTTTGTTATATATGTGTACAAAAGTTATGGTGACAATTTCCTAACAAGTTATGCCGGAACCTGTAACCTGTTTTGCAATGCCTTAGCGATTCGAAGAGACAGTAATGATTGTGAGCTTTTATGGCAAGGTAATTGCTGATAAATTTTGTTGCTCCTTGATTTAATTTAGTATTTTATGGATCATATAGGCATCAAGGTTCTAGTGTTTAATTTTATTGTATTATATAATGTATATATACGCAACAGAGCTGACTGCTTATGAGTAATTGCAATTCAAAGAACTTGTAAATGGAAGATAAAGAGGAATGCTAATATTCACCACTATTAGTTCTGTTAGATATATGTATTCTCTGACTTTTTCATTAAAGTTGTGATGTTCTGGTACATGACCAATAAGAACCTCATGCTTGAGGTGGACTTTGAGCCATTCAGCGCTTTGTTTTATTCCATCTCACTTTCCAAATCTATTGGTAATGGTGTGGATCATGTCCTTTGGTTTCTATGTGGCGACTAATTTCAGGATAGTTTTTATTCTAGTTTCAATTTTAAATTCCGCGGTAAGTCAATTTAAGTCGTGCAAAATTTTAGATTTTGTTCACATGTTTAATTGTAGGCGATGCGATGATGATGGAGCTTAAATGGAGGCTAAATTTGTTAAACACTTACCTGTGCATTGATGGAAACTAATTTATAAATGATCTACAAAATAGGTTTGCTACCTCCTCCTTACAGTTGGATTTTGGAGGCATTTTAAGGAATCTTCCAAGGCTTTAAGAGTTCTTGAAAGACCCATCTTTTGCTGCCATATTCCCCTCACATCCTCTTGTTCTTACGAGAACATATCCTCAATTTAATTAGTTTGAATATAAACTGCTTGTTGTTGTGTAAGGTAAATTTTATTAAGTTGCTGACAGTGTCTATGCTTTGTGCTTGAGCAGGAATCGATGATGTTTTTGTAAAGACTGTGATTGGGGTACTTCTGGAGCTCCAAATTGGGTGAAATGCCCAGCGGCGGTGTCTTTTGGTTCTGGAGGAGAACTTGTTTCATATAAAAATAGTCAGTCAGCTACCAATCCACCTACTGGAGGTTCCGAGGTATGGTACGACTTATTTGTTGCTTTGTTCTGCTTCTTTTGGAATATATTGTTTACTTTTTTCCTTCTCCTGGTTTACATACATAAATGAGTTATCGACTTCAGTTGGGTTAGCCATTCCACTGAATTTGAAGCTGCAACTCAAGATGGAAAAATGATTTTATTTTTTTCTCCTTTGGTATTATTCGGAGGTTTGACTTTGCAGCGAAGGCATTGCAATTGACTATGCTTGCCTCGATTTAGTTTTGAATATAGTTTGTTTGAAACTTCGAATTATTATATTAACTGGATATAGTGGTTATGTAAAGTAGCGGCTCTAGTTATAATTCTACTAGGAAAACTACACATAAGTTATGACTCATTGAGGAAGAGTATAAGTTTGTTCGTAGCTGGATTGTTTCCACTTCTTCGTTGTCTCTCTTAAAAAATGTGTCTTCCTGTTTTGGTTATATGCCTTTGCTATCCGCTGTAACATTTTATAGCTTTGATGTTTGTTGAAAGTGTTCAGAGTGTTTTTAAACTAACTTGACATCTTCTTACACAGGATACAGGGATTATTCAACATTCCCTTAACGTATTGATTTTTGAGTAACTGAGGGGAGCTGTTGGAAGTGTTTTTGTTGATTTTACTACGCCACTCAGCAATGCCGAATATAACTGCCTCATTAATGTTATACTGGATCCAAGTGGAAGTTATACGATGCAATACTTTGGAGATGTGTCACTAGGTCATATGATTATGAGGCATAAAACTTCTGTAATCCTATAGGAGAGACTAAATTAAATGTAGATTAAGTGGCAGTCATAGTAGATTGATCTGTTCAGTGTGACTTTGAGTTGGAAATGCAGGATGAATTTATCCTTTTTTTGGTTGTAATGTAAAACTTCGTCTTTTAAATGCAATGTATACCAGATTTCAGATTCTATTTCCGATTCAGCTTATTCAATTCCAAATTTAGCATTGTCTGATTCACTTTAAAATACGAATTCAGCAAAAAAAATTAAAATTAATAAATAAATAATAATAATAATCAGGAATATCCATTAATTTATTTATATTGATATTAAATGACAAGAAGACACTGTTACTCTAAATAACAAACCATTTTTGTTATTCTTAATTACAAACTTTATTTGTCATTCTTAATGGCAAACCATATCCGTGATTTCATATAATAGTTTTTATTTGTCATTTATAAAGAGACATCAAATAAATAACGGTTCGAATGACAGATGAAAACCGTGATAAACGATGCTTTATAACAGATTTCATTCGTCATTTATAGCCCTTTCTGGACTAGTGATGAATTATAGATATCTAAACCTTTAATTTGCATGTTGTCTATTGTATTCAACTTCTCATGAAGTAAGCACCAGACGAGGAAATTAATCTTTGGAAGAACTGATTTCTTTCAGACGAAACTGTGAGGAAAGTGTTGAATACCACAGTTGGCAACCAAATGTGAATAAAGGTGTTAGAGCACTTCTCGGTCGAACTCACAATCATTTCTATCTCAAGCTTGTTTGTCAATGTTAGTGATCAAAATTATAAGTCTTGATTTCTAGTCTACTTATAGTGATGTCTCGGACTAGGATAGATTGTGTAGTTGAGCATTAGATTTCACGTCGTTCATCAATTGAAGACGAAGAACTACTAAGGAGAGCTTGTGGAACTTCATCAACAAAAGGTATGTGGAGACTAAAACTCATCTATCACTTGGAAAGTCTATTTCTACTCTATCTCCTATATTGAGACAAAAGTCGTATTACTATATAGTATTCGATTATGCACATTTGAGATTTCGAGCTGAGTTTAACTCGCTTACATATTTCTCGAAATATGTGTTGGTAAGCTTTCGCTTCAACCAATTTCATCTTATATTCTTGAGGAAAGTCAAAAGATGATCATGTGAAAATCGCCGAGTAACATCTTACATAGTTTGTGTGATACAATCATTTGGTGTAGACTTGGAATATTTCGTTATGATTATTTCAATAATTTGAAAATTGCTTTGATGCTAATAGTTCGTAAAAACAACTATTGTCATCCTCTAAGAAAGTTTCAATGATTGAAATAAAGTTTAGAACACTTAACCATCATTGGATTATAAACATAGTATGCATTCTTGCATGTATGTGATCCATGACCAGAACTATAGTATGCATATCCGTATGCGTACCTGTTAGTTGTGAAATTCCGAGTACCTAAGTACACATACCCGTACGCGTACTGGCGAAGGGTTTGGGTCCGGAAATTTCTGCTATGTTTGGAAGTATGCGTAACCGTTTGCATACTGGCGAGCCCAAACTCAGACCGCCTACTTTAAGTATGCGTACCCGTTTGCATACTTGAGTGTTTAAAGTTCTAAAATCGGTTTGATCATGAACTAATATATTTATATAATAAGGAATGCATTCTTTGCAAACTGTGACTATAATGTTCATGAATTGATTCGAGTGAATCAAACCGATTTTGCTTCAATTGTGTTCTTGTATACTTCTATGAGAATATAGAAATTGAACAACTTATAACTAGTTTCATTTGAGTCATTTGAACTAGTTGTGGTTAAGATGAATAAGGTTGATATGAGAGTGTTCATATAGCTAAATTCGGTTAACTACTGTTGAGCCAACCTAGTGTACACGTCTAGGTAAGGTTACTCAAACCTAAACGAAAGTACATTTCATTGGTGTATAACAAGCTAAGTTCGATCTAACGGTTGAAAGATATTAGCTCGAATATAATCAGGTTTTCATCTAACGGTGAATATTGAATTCTTTTTTACCAAGGTAACTAAAATTGCAAACCCTGATTTGAAAATTATATAAGTGAGAACTCTATCAACTGGGAAACCTAATTCCCACACCTCCTGTGTGATGCTAGTTGCGACTAGAGTCGATTCTCCTTTAACCTTAGGTTTTTCACGAAACCATGTAGGTTAACGACTTAAAGACTTCATTGGGATTGTGAATCCAGACCTAACTATTTTATCTGTAGTTGCGTGTTCTGATCTTACTTCTACTATCATGATTGAGTATTATCTTTGCTAAGATTTGCTTGAGATTTATCTATGATAGGTAAGATTAAAAGTAGTCACAAACATCTTCGTCTCATCGTTTGTGATTCCACAATATCTTGTTTCGCTTCCGTACGATTAATATTATTGTGAGGTTATTGATAATACTAGGTTGTTCTTCGGGAATATAAGTACGGTTTATCAATTGGTTCTTGTGCACCTTGATTTATCAATACACGGAACAAATAAGTATTTATGTGGGAGACAGATTTATCTATTCTAATAGACTTTTCTATGTGAGAGGGATTTGTTTATCAAGTCTTCGACTTTGGCTCGTAGCAACTCTTGGTTGTGGGTGAGATCAGCTAAGGGAATCAAGTGCGTAGAATTATGCTGGGGTTCAGAGACGTAAGGAGCGCAACTGTACCTTGATCAGTGTGAGATTTATTAGGGCTCAACTGCATTCCAGTCTGAAGTTCATTGGTAGTAGGCTAGTGTTTGTAGAGTCTTAATACAATGTGGTGTTCAAAGCTGGACTAGGTCCCGGGATTTTTCTGCATTTGCAGTTTTCCTCATTAATAAAATTCTGGTGTCTGTGTTATTTCTTTTCCGTATTATATTTTGTTATATAATAGAACTATCACAGGTTGTGCGTTAAGATCAATCAGTTCTTGAACCCGACCTTTGGGTTGTTGATTGAATTGATTGATACTTGGATATTAGTTTGTGATACCGTCCAAGTTATTTCTCTTATTAAATCGGGCTCGCAAATTCCTATTTGCTTATTGCAGATTGAATTGAGGAATTGAGATATAAACTCTTTGATATACTTTTCTCTAGATTGAGTCTGACTGTCTAGTTGATTCTCTTGAAAGTATATTGGAGTTTGTCTATTCAGATTGCCGAACGAAATATTGGGTGTGGTTGTTAGAGCCCCGTTTTTTCAATTGATATCAAAGCAGGCAAACACATTTAAGACTTCATAAGTCTGTATTTGTAGCGATCTGAATATGGACAGAAGTGCTATCTTTATAAACGTACCACCAGTCTTCAATGGCTCAAATTACTTATGGTGGAAAATTATTATGTGCGCCTTTCTTCAAGCGCGTGATTTTCAATCATGGGTTTATGTTGTTAATGGCTTTGATCCTCCGGAAGTTATAGAAGGCAATATAACAGTTCCAAAGGATATTGGTAAGTATGATGCTGCCGAGATTCTTGCTGCAAAGCAAAATTCTGACGGATTAAATGCTATCATGCATGCCATTACCCCAGAGCTCCAGCATCATGTGACTACTTTCACAAAGTCTAAAGATGCTTGGGATATATTAAAAATAATATTTGAAGGGAATACCTGTTAAAAAGAAGCTAGGCTTCAAAACCTAAATTCTGATTGGGAAAACCTTCGTATGGTAAACGAAGATTCATTTGATGAGTTTAATCACAAACTGTCTGAAATTGTTAATGTATCTTTTGCGTTGGGTAAGACTATTCCTGAAAAGGACACTGTGATGAAAATTCTCAGATCGTTGCCATCCAGATACGATTCTAAGAAGCATGCCATCGTTGAGGGAAATAACCTTGCAACTCTTTCCAAAAATACTATAGTTAGGAAGTTAAAGATCTTTGATCATTACATCCAAATCCGGAAAGGATGTTTCTTTCAAAGAACAAAAGAACACTAAATTACTTGATAAAAGTACAAGTGTTTCCATATCTGAAGATGATCTTTCTGATGTTGATTCATCAGATGAAGATCTTGACAAGTCAATCTCTTTGATCACAAGACAGTTTAGAGATCTTCTGTTGAAGAGAAGTAAACGGTTCTCCAGAGATAAACCTAAGTCAACAGTTAAACCTCATAATCGTGTTCCTCCTAAAAACATGAATATTGACGAAACTGATGACGAGGATATTCCACAGTGCTTTAAGTGTAGGGCTGCACAAAACCGAACCTAAACCGTGTACCGAACCGAAACTGCAGATATATTAGTCGAACCGAAGTGAAACTGAATCTAACGGTTTAGGTTTAGGTTGTCAGTTCCAGGAAACCGACATATCCAGTTTCAGTTTCGGTTTCTGTCCAAAACCGTACCGTATTAACCGAAAAACCAAATATAGCTAGATATTAGCCGTTGATTTGTTAGGTTTAATTGTATCCATTAGATTTAGGTATATAAGTCATTCATTATCTCTTCATTCACCATCGACCAGCAGCATCCTTACCCATTTCTTCTCTCCTCCTTTCTTCTTCTTCTTCTTCTTCTTCTTCACAGTTAGTCACCTCCGCCGTCTCACCCATTATCAGATACAGATCCACCTACTTCTTCCTCTTCTTCTTCTATCTCTATAACAAAAAGGGTAAACTTATTCACTCAATCTCTTCTTGATTTTTTTTATCAACTGCATGTTTAGGGGTTTTACTGATTTCAGCGCTTTTTAATTTCAGGGTTCACTGTTAAATTTTTTCTCCATCTGTAGAACAAAAAAAAGGTAGACCTCTGTTATAAGTGTTAGATTTGAATTATTTATGAAATTATTAGTTAGATTTGATGCTACAAATCTGAAAATTAGGGTTTTGTGATACTAATTTAGGTTGACTTAAAAGTGAAAAGGGGATTAGGGAAGAATGATTGGGTAAATCTAATGTTAAATTTATTCAATTGAATGAATAAATTTCTTTTATGTGATTTCCTTTGGTTCGGAGGCTTGATTGTATGATATTTGTGTACTGTTAGTATGAATCTTGATTTCCTTTCGTTCAATTTTATTTTTAATATTGTGTACTGTTAGTATAAGATTTGTGTTGATGTATGGCATAATATTAATGGGTTCTAAGTAAAATCTGGAATATGAACTATATATATGTGTGGGTGACTAAAATTATACATATTTGGGAATTAAAAAGGAAATGAAAAACATTTCTAACTGAGCTATATGCGGTATGTTCTTGCCAACATAGTGTTCTTGATATTATGTGTGATTCTTCATTATCTACAATATTGAATAATGAAAATATGTTGGATGCATTTTGATATGTGGTGGCTGCATTTTGATATGTTGTTTATTCCACTTATGTGCAGGTACTATTAAACCTTCCATGGAAAACGCAGCAACACCACTTGGTAGGCATCGTCAAATTAGGGCTGCAATATGGGATCACTTCGTTAGGGAAGATCCACCTTCAAAACATGCTATGTGTCGATATTGTAACAAAAAATTCCCTACTGATCCTATGAAGAATGAGACTTCTCGTTTGATTCTTCATCTAAAGAGAAATAGGTTAATGCCTAAATGGTTAGGTTTCACGAATGGTATGTACTTTGTATTATTTGAAACAAATAAGATTACACTCAACTTTTTTTGTGTATGTGCAGGTACTATTAAACTTTCTATGGAAAACGCAGCAACACCACTTGGTAGGCATCGTCAAATTAGGAATAGAGTATGGGATCACTTCGATATAGAAAGGCCACCATCAAAACATGCTATGTATCGGTACTGTAACAAAAGATTACATGCTGATCCAATGGAGAATGTGACTGCTAGTTTGATTGGCCATCTAAAAAGATGCAGAAACTTCAGAAGGAACAATCAGTTATGAGCTTATGGTGTTTGAATTTTTCTTTTGTAACTAGAGAGAAATTAGACTCTACGGAATTTAGTTTTTCTTTTGTCAATGTGTGTTGGGAGAACATTTAATGTGTTTAAAATTATGTGAAAATAACAATTTTATGACAGGTTTAGAAAATTTTGTTTGTCAGGTTTGTACAACTGACAGAAATAACACTAAAATTTCAAATCAGTCGGTTAACCAAAAACCGACCAGTTTTATACCGAAACTGGAAGGCTCAAAACCGAATAGTCTAAATGGTTTCATCGGTTTCCAATATTATAAAACCGAGTACTTCGGTTTCGGTTTTTTTCCGCCAAAAACCGTACCAAACCGAACCATGTGCAGCCGTATTTAAGTGTAAAGAATTTGGTCATTTTGCAAATGAGTGTCTGAATCGCAGAAAATACACTAGGAATAAAAGTCTTGCTGCAACTCTTGATGA
Source organism: Papaver somniferum (assembly GCF_003573695.1). NCBI lineage: Eukaryota > Viridiplantae > Streptophyta > Magnoliopsida > Ranunculales > Papaveraceae > Papaver > Papaver somniferum. Next base: position 33,005,954 of record NC_039358.1, on the reverse strand, counting down.
AATGTTTGATCACTATGATTCTAATGAGGACGAAAAGTCAAGTGTTGCACTTCTTTGTGAAAATATTGATTTTGATAATTGTAGCAATACATACATCAATCTTCATATTCTTTCAGAAGAACCTCAACCGTTCTGGAAGAAAAAATTGATTTATCTGTTTCTGCTGGAAACTCTCTGTCTGATTTTTCAGGTTCCACTATGTGTCTAGCTGCGTACACATCTCTGGCGTCTGAACCATCTTCCATGTTGACATGTTCTTATTGTTCTCTTAAGGGTCATGAACTCTCAAAGTGTTTCAAGTACAAACACAAAATAAGAGCGAATCGATTAGCAAACAAGCTCAAACTTGTTCAAAAATCATCCGAGGTATGTAAACTCATCTCTTCTTCGAAGAAGTTAGTTTCCAAAGAAAAGAATAGATCAGTAGAGAAAAAATTATGGTCTAAACATTTTGTGAAACAGGGTTCTATGAATTCTTTTCAAAAGGGTTATGGTGGAAAGATTATTGTTCACCCCAACACAACTTGATTGTGTTGGTTGGTGCATCTTGTCTCATGTGCCTGATCAAAAGAGACAAGATTGTGCACACCTCAGGCTTTAGGTAAAGAGAATTGTTTTAGAATGTTTTGTTTTTCTCTTTTTAGTTTTGCTCTGCTTTGCCAATTTGGAATTCTCCCAGTTTTCATATCTTATTGATATTGGAAGGGACTTCCCTGTTTAGTCAGATTCATTTCTAATCAAGATATCAATTGCAGTATGTGTGGATCAGTCATCCCTGAATCCCCTGAACATATTATCCTCCACTGCCCTTGTACTAGAGCTGTGTGGTCTCTCGCTCTATACAATTTTTATATCTCATACAGTAATATAATTATATACCATAAGAATCAGGGCTGCACAAAACCGAACCTAAACCGTGAATCGAACCGAAACCGGTGCATTATTAACCGAACCGAAGTGAAGCCGGATTCTTACAGTTTAATCATGGTTGTCAGTTTCAGAAAATCGACTGTCCCAGTTTCAGTTTCCGTTGTAGAGCGAAATTGTAGCCATCGATATATATCAACTTAATCACAGCCATCAATTAGGTTTAATAGTTTCTCTACCATTTCTTTCCGACATAACAGAACCACTCCCACTCCTCTTCTTCCTCCTCGGCTGCTACTCCTCTCTCTTCTGCACACAGTGACAGAGATTCACCACCGCTCCATAACCAGATTCATTTCAGCCCTTTCTTCTTCTTCTTCTTCTTCTTCTTCTTCTTCTTCTTCTTCTTCTTCTTCTTCTTCTTCTTCTTCTTCTTCTTCTTCTTCTTCTTCTTCTTCTTCTTCTTCTTCTTCTTCTTCTTCTTCTTCTTCTTCTTCTTCTTCTTCTTCTTCTTCTTCTTCTTCTTCTTCTTCTTCTTCTTCTTCTTCTTCTTCTTCTTCTTTCTTCTTCTTCTTCTTCTTCTTCTTCTTCTTCTTCTTCTTCTTCTTCTTCTTCTTCTTCTTCTTCTTCTTCTTCTTCTTCTTCTTCTTCTTCTTTTTTGAATCAACTAATTAAGCACCAAACGGCCATGCAAGATGCTAATTCAGTACCTTCGTAAGTGAATCTTTTGAATTTTAATAATGTTCATTCTTTCTTTTCTTGTTTCTGAACATTGGGTTTCGATTAGTTTTACTAATTAAGGTTAATATTTAGGAAAATTTCGTGTTTGATTGAATTTGTTTATTAAAAAATTTCCCTTCATATCTTCATTGTATCTGTTAGGTGATTGTTGTACCGTAAACTTTCATTTGAGAGATCTGTATACAAAAGGTATGAGAAGCAATTGAGTTTGATTTTTGGTTGGTTAGGTTTTGTAATAGGATTTTCAATTTTATTTGAGGAATTGAATCAGATTTTGTTTGGTGTTGATGACTTTGTGTTTGTTAATAGCAGGAGCATCAAAGATTCTAATGGCAAAGTTGTTGACATTCTCATACCAAGACTGGCAAGACATCTATGGTTAAATCTTAAACCCTAAGTGTGTTGATGTTCTTGTTCTGCATTGCAGTCTAAAATTGTCTCTTATTTTTGAAGAAAATACTTACATTTGTAAAGATTTCTTTTGATTATGGTAGTTGCAAAGTTGACACTAGGCATCAGTAGGAACATGTAATCATCTTTGACACTACTCCGTCAAAATTAACACGTAAAACATCTTTCACACTACTCCATCAAAAGTATTACTTGTGTTAGGCCCTTGCGGCACATTGATTGCATGCTGAAATTAGTTTTTCCTCTAATCTCTTGAGAACTTTCTTAGAATTGTTTATTCTCTGAACTTGGAGTGTCTTTTAAACTTTGACACTCTAAGCTCTAACTTAGCAATAAACACTATAATTTTAACCGACCTTTGAAACAATTTCGACCGATTATTGATTATTTTTTCTCAACTCATCATATATTATCTATTTTGTGCAGAACTGGGCTCATCTCAACACTGTAGCCGAACCAAATGCGCCAGCCAAACAGCATGGAGCCGATGTGATGTGCATTAGAAAATGGTTGGTTGTGTTTTTCATTAGAAGATTTTTCATTGGTTATAAATCCGTGGATAAATGGAGAGATGGTCATAATTTTAGCCATGGTTCTGTTTTTCAACTTGTTCACTCACTTTGTTTTGAAGCTTTACTTCCTTGGTTGGTATATGGCCAATTACTGACACCTGCAACTTGGTTGTTTTTTCTGTGCGCAGTCTTTAGATGCCGCTTTAGAGCCATTCTCATGCAGTCAAGAGACAACAAGAAAGAGCAGCAATAATATGTTGTGTTTTGTCTTTTGTGTTTTAGTTAGAATGTTTTTGTCTGTTCATCTCAATGTCTGTAGAAATTTCTATTGTGTTATTGTGTTTGAAATTGCAAGAACAAATAGTTTGACAGGTTTTCTTCATTGCCAGTTCCCTTATTTTTAAGTAAATTACAAAATGAATATGCTCAAATCTGTTGGTTAACCTATTTACCGAACCGAGTAAAACCGAATGAGGTTAATGGTTTCATCGGTTTTCAAATCTGGAAAACCGAGCACTTCGGTTTAGGTTTTATTTTTGTCAAAAACCGAACCGAACCATCCAAGAATGAGTTAGAAAATGGTTTCCTGCAATACTCTCAAGGATAAAGTCGCAGCTATATTTCAATTGCTTGGTCTACCTGGAGAGAGACAAATATTATCATGTGTTTCAAGATTAGCTATTAAGCTAGTGAATGAATCAGAGTCTTATTTGAATGTTGAACATTAACTGTCCAATTCTCCAATGTGGAAACTGATTTGGATGCAGTTTAATCTTCCAAACGACGGTATAACTATTTATACACTGTTGCTTCTTATGACAAGAACACTAATCTCCCTTGTTTTGGTCTGGTTGTGAATGATATATTTTGCGATTTTTACATAAAAGCTTATACTTAGAAACTTATTCAACTTGGAAGAGAAAACCTTGGTAAACATGTGTTCATACAGTACTGGTAAAGATCTCCTTCCTCAGCTTTATTCATAACATCTCCTTCCTTAGCTTTATTCCTTGGTATACATACACTATAAATACTTACAAACTTATTCAACATGGAAGAGAAAGCCTTGGTAAACATGTGTTCATACAGTACTGGTAAAGATCTCCTTCCTCAGCTTTATTCATAACATCTCCTTCCTTAGCTTTATTCCTTGGTATACATACACTATAAATACTTACAAACTTATTCAACATGGAAGAGAAAGCCTTGGTAAATATGTGTTCATACAGTACTATATCCTGGTTCTTGATCATCTAAGTATACACAAAAGCTTATACTTACAAAATTATTTAACATTGAAGAGAAAACCTTGGAAAACATGTGTTCATACAGTACTTTTGGGATCATTTTCGACTTCCTCGATTTTCTCATGCCTTTCATTATTATTCACTTTATTCATCATCTTGTACTCTCCGTAGAAGTAGGAAGAGAAACCCCAAAGACATAATGCCAACGCCATTCCTTTTAATCCCGTGAAACTCTCATGGTAAAATATGACGGCTGCTACTCCTGTAAATGGAAATAGCAGTGATCCGTATATACCGTTGAAAAGAGCACTCGTGTACAAAATTAAACCGAAGAATCCAAGAGTTGCTAATTGCCATGTAATTGCAGTCAAGACTATGATCATATAATACTTTCTTTTCCCAAACTCGAACACTTCTGCTTCTCTAGGTATAGCCTACGAAATCAATCAATCCAAATGTATCATAAGATATTTAACAGCTGAAATCTGAATTTAGCAAAAAATTAGCAATCAATATTACTACGTTTACTCTTAAACTGTTTAGTTCCATATTTTCTAGGAATATCAATTCAAACTGGTCAGTCTATAATATTAGAAATGTAAATGTCTAGGGTTATACTGTGTGTGAAGCGGTCACACTTGGCTTATATTTCTGTTATGGGCACATCTCGGATGATGAACCAAATCGACACAAACTCCATACAGATCACTGAAACAAAAGAAAAATTTGAGGCCACCTTAAGCCCTCAGAACAACATATAATAGTACCTGAAAATCCTTGTTTATTAGCATCCCAATGACGTTCAAGCCAGTTGCAAAGAGAGAATATGTAAACTGAAGCTGCAACAAAGAAGAATAAGTAACACGTCTAGTTGCTTTACTGAAAGCAAGTTCGATGAGAGGCATTGTAAGACCAGTTAGAGCAGCAGCAGCCAATGTCATAAGAAAACCTATCAAGTACTGAGCTTTTGATACCCCGATTGGTCTATCACCATTGGTATTAATACCCAATAAGACTGACCCTAGAGTCATTACAACCACCGCATTTATAATAAATGCGGAAAATTTTTGTTTCACAATTAACCATGCAAAAAATGCAGTAAAACACAACTGAGTTGCGAAGAGAATTGATGAAGTTGATACCGGAAGATAAGATAGACCCAATGCATACATGAAATTAGCAAAGCCAAACAAAATTCCAATTGCGATACCTGAAAGAAATAACTTTGGTTCTATATAAAAGGACGAAGTTTGATCTTTGTTTGGCGTTGACGACTTCGATTTAATATAGAGAAAAATGAGAGGGAATATGAGAATTGGAAAACCAGCAGTTTGTAAACAACTACTAAGCCATTTACGACTACCACCATGAAGATAGTATAGTCTCATTAAGAGAGGACCACCTATAGCACCACAGGAAACAAGAGCACAGTTAATAATGATTATCAACCAGTTTCTGGTTTTGATTGGTTTTTCGATATCGGTTTTTGAATTGCCATTTTGATTTCGCCCCAGAGTCTCTGGTGTTTCAATGCTCATATTGTAGAAGTATAGCAATTGAAATGATGACCAACTGAGGTAGAGAGAAAGATTTGCAAAGAAGTTCGGGGTGAAGGTGTGCATTATATAATGCATGATAACCAACAGAGTCAATCTAATAGTCTCCGGTGTTTCAATCTAATAGTCTTCTCTTCTGCATGATATCAAAATTTATGGCGACTGTTAGGTCATCTGTTAAGATTGGCAAAAGTGGAGAACAACCATACTGCACTAGGGTACGGATACGTTGCCTTCATTTGACAATTGATTCTTAAATCCTATGAATATTGTCATCAAGCCACTTCTGAATTTGCTCTTTTATTCATTACTTTCCCCAGAAAGTACCTTTTATGTTTCCGATTTGACAGCGACAGTAAGATATTTTCTATTATATTGAATTTGTACATTAACAGATCTCTTCTTACCAGACATGCTGTTTTGTGTTATTAAGACTTAAGAGTACAACAGCCAGCCATACTAAACCAAATACTCCTTCCCTATTAGGAAAAGTGATTTTTTATTGTTTTTTAATTTGGCTTATTTTTGGGGGGAAAATGAAAATGTAAAAATATATCCTTTCCTGGAACGGAAGAGGTAGTATTTAAATCTGAACCTAAATAACTAATGTCTTTTTTGAAGTTTAAATTGTTGAACAAAAATAACAATCCATTCGGACGTATCAAGTGGATTCATGGTCCATTTTTTGTGAAAGAATCAAAATGTCCGAAAGTAAGAGAGACTTCGGATGCCCAGAATCCAAAAACAATCAACTATACAGACAGACAAACAGCACATACCCGCGCCCGCGGCCGAGGAATAATTGAATATAAGCACAAAGATTTGCGTCTCTAACTGAAAATCCTTCAACCTCCTTAACCGATTTTCAAATCTGAATATTCACAAGTAATTATTCTTGTAAAAAAAGTTATTTTCTCTTCCTAATTGGTTTCCATTTCGCCTTTCCCCCCATTCTTTTGTATCTTAAAATACTGAGTATGAATGGTACCAACTAGTCGTACGGGTTGTATTCTACTACACCCCAGTCTTATCAATTAGCATGAAAGCTAACACTGACTGGCTCTTCTTAGTTTGACATAAAATATTACTGGATTCTCTTTAAAAAGTATATAAACCATACATGACATGGCCATTTGATTGGAACACCTTGATTAATGACTGGACCTGCAAACGAGCAGCCAAGGAATTAGAATAGTGTAACAGAATCCAACTAGATACGGTAATAACTTGTGAAGTTGTGAAGCTACGTGTTTGCCGCTTCTGCCGCTTAAAACTTAGGATTGATATTCAAGAAGTGTGAAAAGCGAATGTAACTTGGATGTCTTTCTTTTTTTTTTTCTTTTTTAGGGCTCGTAGTGGCAAGTCATGGAGCACCAAGTTCACAAAGAAAAAGTTCTTAGAGAATATGAAGCAATCGGGGATGTCTACTGGTAATACTCTTTGGCTATAACTAATGCGAAGGAACCAAAGAAAAGAAACCTTGAAACTTTTTGACATCGTCGCCATTGACTTGAAATACTTCATGGAGGATTCATTAATTCATTTAGCCAAACCAAGATGATAGGGTAACCTTGGAAACCATAAAACCTTTTTTCTTTAATAAGAAACCAGAGATAACTGCATGTCTGGGATAGACAACTACTCAATATCAAGAGTTGGGTCTGTAGAGCTAGAACTAGCATCGTGTAGCGACCCTGGATTAACATACATGATATTGGCATTGCCACTATTGATTGCAAGTTTTAAGTAACTGCATCAGATTAGGGCCCTTGCAGTTGAAATTTTTAAGACCATGGATTTGGCTGCTAATTTAGTTAAGTTGGCTGTAGTCTTGTCTCATCCTTGAAATCTTGAAACCTGAGAAGCCACAATAAGATCAAATTTTATTAGTTGATAGAATAATTTTAGAAACAATAAAAATTGAGAGTTTAGGGATGGGAAATCTTTGAAGCATGCGCGTATGGTCTTTTGTAAGCATGCACGTATGGTCTATAGCTCTTTTTTAATGGTGGACCGAGGGCATAAAATGAACGCGCAAGGCGCATGGATGGACCGAATAAACCACATCTTTATTCCTAGCGTGGTCCTCCGGGTGTTGGCTTGGCTTCAACTTGAATCGACCATTTTTATTTCCTCCTTTTTTGTAAGTATGCACGTATGGTCCTGTCATTTGTACCCTTAGAGCGTCCACAGTGGGAGAGTAAACCCAAATATTTGGTCTTTTGAACAGACGTAGTGGAACGTACTATCGATCAAATTTTGATCAACGACTAAAACCCAGAGTATATTTGGTCTGGGACCAAGACTAAACCCAGATATAGTCGAGCGTTGATATACTTCACGCCCCACCACCAGGCGGACATATAGTGCACGTCCCACATAAGTTGTTGGTATAGTCTACGCCCCACACCAGGCGTTGGTATAGTTTACGCTCCACATGGGGCGTACGTAAAGTCTACGCCCCATTTTTTTTTTAATTATTTTGTATGGGGCGGGCATTATACCCCCGCCCCATTCTTTGTTTGGAAAATCAATTTAGTGGGGCGGGCATTATACCCCCGCCCCATTCTTTATTTTGAAAATCAATTTAGTGGGACAGGCTTTATACCTCCGCCCCACTTCTTTCATTCTTTTTTTTTTTAGTGCACGTCCCAATCAGGCGTTGGTATAGTCTACGCCCCACACCAGGCGAACGTATAATGTACGTCTGACCAAATTTAGTCTTTCCACCGTAGCGTCACACACCATACTAAATCCAAAATTTGATCTTTTTTTTCCTCTTTGGTCTTTGGTTATACTCGCACCACTGCAGTTGCTCTTAAGATATATATATATATATATGAGCCATATCATTCAAGCAAAGCAAGACCAAAAATGTTATCCACAAAGGAAATGGAATGAAAACAAAGTAGTGATTAATAATGACAACTGTAAGATGAAACTTAGCTTATATAAAGACAACTCTCTTTATTGATGTTTAGAAAATCTCTCAAAACTAAACACAAACTCTAATCTTGTTCATATGATCAACCACAACTTTGTGATCATATATATATAGAACTATGAATTCTTTTTCCTAGTCCTATTACCTTATTACATGTCTTTTCTTTTCTTAGAAATAGATGACTTCTAATTCCCTTAGGATTACATCAATTTCCTAATCTTGTCCTAACCAGCTTGTTAGTGACTTCTATGTTGAAGTTAATCCAACATTCTCCCCCTTAAGCTTCAACTGTGCTTGTGAGAAATCTTGTACTCCTATTAATTTCCTTATTTCTTCAAACTTGATCTGAGCTAATGCCTTTGTCAATATATCTGCTTTCTGCTCAGTTCCTGGTATGTGTTCAACGTTGATGATCTCCTTCTCGATACATTCTCGTATGAAATGATAACTTTTGTGAATGTGCTTCATCTTCCCATGAAACACTGGATTTTTTAGTGAGTGCAATTGCAGACTTATTATCGATCTTGATGAGAACTTTTTCAGGTTCTCTTCCTTTGATTTCACCCAACAGTTCTTGAAGCCATATTGATTGTTTAGCTGCTTCTGTTGCAGCCATAAACTCAGCTTCACAAGATGAGAGGGAAACAATGTCTTGCTTCTGTGAACACCATGTAATAGGTGCTTCTCCTAGATAAAATATATGACCAGTTGTACCTTTTCCATCATCTTGGTCAATATTATGACTGCTGTCACTATACCCAACAATTCCTTTTGATCCTCCTCGACCATACTTCAATCCACAGCTGATTGTTCCTCTTAGATATCTCAATATCTGCTTTATTACATCACCATGAGACTTGAGTGGACTCTGCATATAACGGCTTGCTACTCCCACAGAGAAAGCCAAGTCTGGTCTTGTTTGTAACAAGTATCTAAGGCATCCAACATTTCTTCTATAACTCGTTGGATCAATCTCAGCTTCTTCTTGTTCCTTTGAAACTTTAAGTCCAAACTCCATTGGTATCTTAGTTGGATTACAAGTTTCAAGTCCTGCTTCTTTCAGAATTCTCCTTGCATAAACTTCTTGTTTAATCTGAATCCCATCTACTCTTTGATGGACTTCTATGCCAAGGTAATAAGTGAGTTTTCCGAGGTCTGACATCTCAAACTTTGATGACATTTCTATCTTGAACTCATTGATCACCTTAAGGGAGTTGCCAGTCAAAAATAGATCATCTACATAGACTGCAATCACAAGAAGCGTTCCCTTTTCTTCTCTTCTGTATACTGATGTTTCTTTAGAGCACTTAACAAATCTGATTTCTCTTAAGATTTAATCTAACTTTGTATTCCAGGATCGAGGAGCTTGTCTTAGACCATATAGAGATTTTAATAACTTATAAACCTTATGCTCTTGTCCTTTTACTTCAAAACCTTCTGGTTGTTCAACATACACATCTTCTCGCAATTCACCATGTAAGAATGTTGTATTAACGTCTAAGTGGTGAATTTCCCATGAGTTTGATGCTGCCTCTGCAATTAATAAACGTATTGTTTCAATTCTAGCAACTGGTGCAAAAACTTCATCAAAATCTATGCCTGATTCTTGAACGTATCCCTTAGCTACAAGTCTTGCCTTATATTTGTTGACAGTACCATCAGCATTCCGTTTTATTTTGAAGATCCACTTAAGACCAATAACTTTTATCCCACCTGGCTTATCAACTAGAAACCAAGTCTTGTTTCTGTTGATTGAGATAATTTCTTCTCTACATGCTTGTGTCCATTTAGTCGAGACCTTTGCTTACTGAAAATTCCTTGGTTCATCATCAACAGAAAGTAGCATAATCTCACATTCTTCTGCAGCTTGAAGAACATAATCCTCCAGATACTGTGGCTTTTGTATTTGTCTTGTTGATTTTCGCAGTGGAATTGGTTGAGTTATTTCATCGATCTACTCTTCTTCTTCTTCTTCTTCTTCTTCTTCGTTATTCTCAGTGTTTTCGTTATTCTCTTCTTCTTCTTGATTAACATCATTGTTTCCATTGGAATTGATGATTATGGGTCCTTCGCCTTCATCAATTACTTGACCCCATCTCATGTGAAACATTCCTGGATCCCTACTTGGTCCATCATTAGTTTCTTTCTAGTTCCAGTTTTCTTTTTCATCGAATACCACATCTCGACTCACTATTACTCTTTTCGTTGTTGGATTGAATAATCAGTAAGCTTTGGATCCAGGCTCAATTCCTAGATGCACAAGAGTCTGAGATCGATCATCCAGTTTCTTAAGAGTTGCAGAATCAACTTTTGCATATGCTTTGCAACCAAACACTCTTAAATGATCTATGTTTGGTTTTCTCTTTCGCAAGCTTTCATATGGAGTCATGTCTTTCAGAGCTTTCGTAGGTATCCTGTTTATTAGGTATGTGGAGTGTCGTACAGCTTCTCCCCATAGATAATTAGGTACCTGCATAGCCTTTAAAGAACTTCTTGTCATCTCCATTAGAGTCCTGTTTTGAGACATTGCCTTCAAAGTTCTAAAGCTGATGTGTCCTAACCTTGCGTGCCACTTCCATGTCTGATCTTCCAGTCTCATATTCAGACAAAATGGCCTTCCAATCATGAGACTTATCTTGTAGAGTCTATTCTGTGAGCGTGAGACTCTAACTAAAAGTCTTCCACTTGGGTCATGAATTGTTAGATAATCTTGTCGCATTCTAACATCACATCCAACTTCTGTAGCTTGTCCTAAACTTAGAATGTTGCTTTGTAAGTTTGGTATGAAGTAGATGTTTGTGACAAACTTCTGTTCTCTGGTCTTGCTCTGAAATAGAATTGATCCTTTCCCTTCAATTTCTACAGAAGATCCATCCCCAAATTTCACTTGTCCTTTGATTTTCTCATTGAGTTCAGAAAAGTAGTGTCTCTTACCAGTCATGTGATTGCTGGCTCCATTATCTAAATACCAGATTCCTTCTTCACCATCCTTTGATTCGTAGCTCTTTGGTATTAGTTTCCCTTCGTTTAAGAATACAACTTCGTGCATGAAAAGAACTGTATCTGCTTCCCTTGTTTTATTCTTGTTTGCTTCTTCCATCTTTTGTATTCTTTCAGGGCATACAGAGGAGAAGTGTCCTGGTTTATCACATCTGTAACAAATAATGTTTGATCTATCCTTCTTTTCTTTCCCTTGGTTTTGATCATTCTGACTTGTTGTTCTATCTTGTGAGTTAAACCTTCCACCCCTTCCTCGGCCTCTGTTTACTCTACCACCTCTTCCACGACCTCTTCCTCTTGTCGCAGAGTTTTCCTTGAGTTTCTCCATTGTTTTCTTCATCGAGGATTCTCTCTTCATATGCTTTCAATCTTCCAATTATATCTTCATAGCTAGTATTCTTTAAATCTAAGACTTGTTCGAGAGAAGCTATGATATGAATATACTTGGATCTTGGTAGACTGTTGAGAAACTTCTTGACAAGCTTGTTCTCTTCAATAGTTTGTCCAAGTGATGCAGGTTTTGAGGCTATCTCTGATAGCTTTCCTGTAAAGCTATCAATAGTATCAGTGTCTTTCATCTTCACTCTTTCAAATTCAGACATTAAGGTTTGCAGACGGGCTTCTTTAACTCGATCAGCTCCGAGATTACGTGCCTTTATTGCATCCCAAATTTTCTTTGAAGTTTCCTGTTCACCAACTTGTAGAACAAGACATTCTGGTATTGCTTGAAAGAGTAATCCAATGGCAACATTGTTTTTGTCTGGGTCCAATGTACCAGGATCAATTGTTTCCCAAACTTTGTAGATTTTCATCAGTACTTTCATTCTCATGGCCCATACTGTGTAGTTTGTGGCGTTGAGGATTGGAACTTGTATTGATGGTGGTGTGAACTGTTTTGCACCCACAATGGTGGTTTCGTTTTCCATGGCTCAGAAACAAGCTCTGATACCAATTAATGGCAACTGCAAGATGAAACTTAGCTTATATAAAGACAACTCTCTTTATTGATGTTTAGAAAATCTCTCAAAACTAAACACAAGCTCTAATCTTGCTCATATGATCAACCACAACTTTGGTGATCATATATATATATAGAATTATGAATTCCGTTTCCTAGTCCTATTACATTATTACATGTCTTTCCTTTTCTTAGAAATAGATGACTTCTAATTCCCTTAGGATTACATCAATTTCCTAATCTTGTCCTGACCAACTTATTAGTGACTTCTATGTTGAAGTTAATCCAACAATAGAGTTGCTCATCACTGACTCACAGCTGATGTAGTTAGGTCAACTTGTTTGGTGAATGCCTGATCCGAAAGCTCGACGGTGGTGAGTTTGACATTCACATCCATTACTGTAGAAGCTACACAATAAAAACAACAGTTTTTCCATTGGGCAAAACGTACCACACATATTTTATGAAAATAAGAAAAACAATACCTATACAAAATCGAGGTGGTCACAGAAAATTAAGTGTAGGAATCGACAGCACGATAGACATAGCTACTCACTAGTCTATACTCAATGCCAACCCTCGGTCCCTCTCATTAAGTCCGGAGAGCAACATTCCAAAATAATCCTAAACAACTCTCTGGTTCTGGAGGTCATATATACTTACTGACAAACCCATGGGGCTTGGGGTCGGAAGCACTTTGCCCAAGTATAAGTCAGACATGTCCGAATCAAACATGCATAGTCCTCTTAGTGTTGGCTTCGACTTGTAAGAATATAAGTATGATCCTGCCGCTTGTATTCTTTTGAAATACTATATCTGTTGCTGTAAAAATGTTGCTATCATTTTTTCAATTTAGCCAAAAATAGGTTAAACTGCAAAGTAATAGTAACACTTTGCAGTTTGCGTAAACTGAGATGGTTCGATCACTTAAAGGATTTTAAAGTGATCAGACTTATTTTGCATGATCAGGAGTCGTTGCCTGATTGATCTTACAATTACCGAATTGGTCTTGTATATTCCAGGTACTTGGACAAATTGAAAATGTTCTTCGAGGTGAAGAAGAACCGGTAACTAACTAAATAGCATCTCCAACAGAAGGTGTAAAAAATCCTACGTCGATTTTTTATTTAGTCCTTTTATTTACGGGGTCTACACATAGAGTAAATATAAGACCTCATATAAAAAAAACCATCTCCAACAGTGAGAAATTTAACTTTAGAATTAAAAGAAAATTGGTTAAAAACATGACATGGAGGTGCAACCGGAGGTGTAGATAACACTTTCTTGAACACCTTCATATTTAGTAATTGGTCCCTCCTAACTTGTAAGACTCTGCTATTGGAGATGGATTTATGCCAAATAGGGATCTAATATCATATGTGTCACTAAAAATAAATAGATCTACCCTCTCTTGGAGATACTCTAAGTGGGTTAATACCATGCATGTATCTCTCCTTCCATACCTGGCCGGGCTGAAAATATTTAATGTGACGGAAGACATCAGTTTGAGCCCTCAACCTCCGGGTTTGTGAGGTGAGTGTCAAAATCAAGCATCAGTATTCGGTGCAAAATGTAACTAGCTACAATATTTTACTACAATGTCATAATGTCACGTAATCCTTCAAGATGAATGCATTTATTTTTCATTTTATAGCTTTGTAGGGTTTCTATGGTGTCTAATTGAAACTCTTGAGCTAATATTTATTTAGTTGAAAATTGTCGGTTGGAATCAACCTTTTTCCAAGTTTTAATGCTTTTCATTATAGGAGTGACCTTCATTCCGAACAATCGGTTATCAATTTGAGAACTTACGTACCATCAATATGGACGCTTGATATGATTCATACAGTTAATGTTTATGGTTCTTCGTGATTATCCAATCTGTTACGCTCATTTTCGACTTCACCGATTGCCTCGCTTTCATTATTAATTACCTTATTCATCAGCTTGTATTCTCCATAGTAATAAGAACAGAAGACCCAAAGACATAATACTAATGCCATTCCTTTCAATCCCGTGAAACTATCATGGTAAAATATGACGGCTGCAACTCCTGTAAATGGAACTAGAACTGCCCCAAGTATACCGGTGAAAAGTGAACTTGTATAGAAAATTAAGCCCACGCTTCCAACAACCGATAATTGCCATAGTATTGGGGTCACCACCATTATGATATACACAAAATTGGTCAATTAACCCAATAATGATAATTCATAAGTGAAAAAGACATGTAAAATTTGATATTGTTTAAATGGACGAAAATATAAATATAACCGGGATGTAAACAATTTCATCCTACCCATCTTCAAATAGTTTTTTTTATTTTTAATTTACATCAGGATGCATCCAGTTTCATCCTCAATATTTTTTAAGTCTAAGTTAGGATGAATTCAGTTTCATTCTTGCTATTTTTTTGGTGTCCATTTCACCCATAATAATTTTTACTCGTCCATTAAAACCATGTTTTAAATTTTTTTGGACAAATGACCCATTTTTGATATAATAGGGCCATGTGCTTATCCCTTTCTTAACGAACGATCTAGAGAAATGCCCAAGTTCTCATAGAAGGCGGCCACACCTTCACATTCGTTTAGGTGAGTCTATCAAGGATACTCCTGTATATCCCACTCTTAACTTAAGAGCTATAGACATCATTAAGAGTTTAAACACTCAACCTGTTTCCCACTTCAGGATATCATGCTATGGGAATGCATGACTCTATCATATTATTTGTAACTTCGTCTAGTCCCTTTGAACCTATTTCTAGGTTGGGTATCCATTACAAATGACTCAACTTCTCACAGGCAAAAGTCCCATACTTTTAGAGATATTCCATACCTTTTCTCTTGCTAATCCTTTCGTCAAAGTATCAGCTATATTTCCTTCAGACCTTACATGATCTACTCTAACAACACCAGTTGTGAGAAATTCTCTAACTGTGTCGTGCTTTCGACGTATCTGTCGATTCTTACTGTTATTATAACAGTTCTCTACTACTCCGATAGCCGCGGTACTATCGCAGTGGATCAAAGTGGCTGGTATCGGTTTTTCCCATACTGGAATGTCTGATAACAGACTCTTCAGCCATCCTGCTTCTTCACTAGCTGCTGCTAGTGCCATCAATTCAGCCTCCATCGTAGATTGGGCTATAATTGTCTGTTTCTTTGATCTCCAAGATACAGCGCCCCCAGCAATAGTAAAAACATATCCACTGGTGGCCTTGGAATCATCTGAAAGAGTATTCCAATTAGCATCGCTAAATCCTTCAAGGACTGCGGGATGCCTCTTATAGTGTAATCCTAGGTTTGTGGTTCTTTTCAGATACCGCATAACCCTCTCAATAGCATCCCAGTGTTCCAAACTAGGATTACTGGTAAACCTGCACAGAACTCCCACTGCATATGCAATGTCTGGTCTTGTACAATCAGTTGCATAACGCAGACTTCCAATTATACTAGCATATTCAGATTGTCTAACACTTTCTCCAGTGTTCTTAAACAATTTCACATTAGGATCAAACGGAGTACAAGCAGGCTTACAATCAAAATATTCATACTTTCTCAGAATTTTTTCAATGTAGTGAGATTGATCCAAACAAATACCACTACTAGTTCTAGTTATTTTGATTCCCAAGATTACACTAGCTTCACCCAAATTTCATGTCAAAATTCGAACTAAGCATACCTTTAGTTTCATTGACAACAGATAAATTGGAACCAAATATCAGCAAATCATCCACATACAAGCAAACAATCACACACACATCATTCTCAAATTTATAATAGATGCATTTGTCACCCTCGTTTATTCTGAAGTTATGTGAAATCATTAAATTATCAAATTTCTCATGCCACTGTTTAGGAGCTTGTTTTAAACCATAAAGGGATTTTTCTAGCTTACATACTTTCTGTTCTTGTCCAGGAATTACAAAACCTTCAGGTTGTTCCATATAAATTTCCTCTTCTAGTTCACCATTCAAAAAGGCAGTTTTAACATCCATTTGGTGAATAACAAGATTATGAGCAGCGGCAACAGCAATCAAAACACGTATAGATGTTAATCTAGTAACAGGAGAATAAGTATCAAAGAAGTCTACGTTCTCTCGTTGCCTAAATCCTTTAGCAACCAGTCTAGCTTTGTGCTTCTCTATTGTTCCATCAGGTTTAGTTTCCTTTTCAAAACCCATTTACAACCTATAGGCTTACAACCAGGAGGTAAATCTACTATACGCCAAGTTCCATTAGACATATGAGAATCCCATTCATTATCTACAGCTTCTTGCCAGAAACTAGACTCTGCAGAACTGAACGCCTCTTGTAAATTAGAAGGTTCTTCCTCTACGGCATAAAATTCAAAATCAGGATCTCTTGTGTCAGTCCTAGCTCTTTTACTTCTTCTAGGTTCAACTTCAGTGATCCTAGTTTCTGCACTTCTAGGTTCTTCTAATCTATGTTCAGAATCAGCTCTAGGTAAAACACTAGATAAAGAACCCCCACTATTACCCCCACTATTTCTAGATTTAAAAGGAAATCTCTCTTCAAAGAAATCAACATCAATAGATTCAATAATAACCTTATTATTAATATCAAAGAACCTATAAGCTTTACTGTTTTGAGCATAACCAATAAAAACACATTCATAAGCTCTACTTTCTAACTTATGTCTTTTAGGATCAGGTTTTCTAACAAAAGCTAAGCAACCCCAAACTCTAAAATAAGAGACATTAGGTTTTCTATTTCTCCAAAGTTCATAAGGAGATATCATGGTTTTATTATTAGGAATGCGGTTCAAAACATGGCAAACAGTCAGCAAACATTCACCCCACCAATGAGAAGCAGCACCAGAGCTAAGCAAACAAGCAACAGTCAATTCAGTAAGAGTACGATTCTTTCTTTCAGCTTTCCCATTCATTTGAGGATTATATGGTGCAGTTCTTTCATGTATAATGCCATTAGTTTGATAAATTTCAGTAAAAGGAGAAGAATCATATTCAGTGCCTCTATCACTACGAAATCTCTTAATTTTCCTACCAAATTGATTTTCAATTTCAGCAATAAAAATCTTAAACTTTTCAATAGCTTCGTTCTTATGGCTCAACAAATAAACATAAGTATAATTAGAACAATCATCAATGAACGTCATGATATACCTCTTGCCATTTCTAGTTAGGATACCTTCATATTCACACAAATCAGAATGTATTAAGTCTAGTGGTTTCGATTCTCTTACAACAGATTTATGTGAAGTCTTGGTTATTTTTGCTTGACTACAGTATTCACATTTTTCAAAATCATTTTCAGAAAATTCAGGGAGGACACCTAACTTACTCATGTTATTTACTAACTTTTTACCCACATGACAAAGCCTTCCATGCCAAACATTAAAATTGCAAACCATATAAGCAGAAGAATCAATTTTATTCATAGCATCAACATTAAGCTTAAACATTCCATCAGTAGCATAACCCTTTCCTACAAAATTCTTATTCTTAGTTATAGTGTAAATATCAGACCCAATAGTTTGATACAACCCAGCCTTGTTGAGAAGATAGCCGGAAACAAGGTTCTTTCTCATTTCTGGAGTGTGAAGGACATCTTTCAGCATGAGTGTCTTCCCAGAAGTAAACTTCAACTCTACCGTACCAGAACCTTTCACCATAGTGCTGTGGGAGTCTCCCAATAACACTTTCTTGTCCTTGGTTTCAGCATAAGTCTTAAACATGGACCTATCAAAACAACAATGACGCGAAGCACCACTGTCTATCCACCACCCATCAGATCCACCAACCATGTAGAACTCTGGATCAGAGACCATGGCAATTATAACGTCACCCAAAGCATTAGCTTGTGCGTTATTCTTTTCCTTGTTAAATCTGCAATTCCTAGCCATGTGGTTTGGTTTATTACAGATATAACAAAGAAATTCAGAATTGGAATTCTGTCCATTTTTCGATGGGTGTTGGTTCTTGTTTTGATTAGGCCTTCCTCCTTTCTTCTGGTTCGGGTTAGGTTTCATATCCCTTTTCTTAGGTTTTAAATTCGGATGAGTCTTATTGTTAGAAACAATGAGAATCTCTTCCTTCTTATCTTGTTTCCGAGCTTCTTCCTCAACCCTGAGCTTAACAATCAAACTTTCAAGAGAAAATTCTTTAGTCTTGTGACGCAAAGTATTACGAAAATCTTTCCAGCTAGGTGGTAACTTGTCAATCATTACAGAAACTTGAAATTGTTCATCAGTTTTCATACCTTCGGCCACAATTTCGTGGTAAATTTTTTGAAGTTCATGAGCCTGTGCAACAACTGATCTATCATCCACCATTTGGTATCTCACATACCGGCTCACAGCATATTTCTTTGAACCCGCTTCCTCGGTGTCATATTTTTTCTGTAATGCATCCCATACATCTTTAGCAGTTTCAAAAGTTGAATAATACTCATATAAATCGTCAGATAATGCATTAAGAATGTAGTTTTTGCAATCAAAGTCATTATCGATCCATTTGTCGATGGCCTTTTGTTTTTCCTCGGGAGTTTGAGAAACAACTTCTTCAACACCACCGGTAGGAGGTGGATCTGTAGCAGCACCACCGCCAGCAGCAACAGCAGCAGCAACATCAGCAGTCTTATCAGCAGCAGGTTCCAGGGTTCCAGGATGAACACTCGACACAATCATATGCAGCTTCATCAGTTTGAGATAAAAGAACATCTTCAGCTTCCATCTTCTGAAATGCAACCCTTCAAATTTGAAAGGCTTGTTGGTATCATCAACGCGCTTCTTTTCATTCTCCATAGCAGAAACGTACACCTTAAAATTGTTGGAAACAAAGCACTATAATCAAATTACACAAAGAAACCGCTGAGTCGCGTACTAGGTCGCTATCTTTAAGGTGTTTCGCGACTCTGCCTCTTGATTGTGCTAGCAGTCAGTTTTTTGTCGAAACCCTATGGGATAAAACAGCTTATCTCTTTCGATTTCTCTGCACTGAGAAATCGAATCAATAATAACTCTTTCAACAACACTTGCTCAGAAAAACTTGACGAAATAAAAATAACGTTTTATATCTTTTTTTCCAGAAACCAGTTTTTTTTTTTTATAATCAAAAAGAATCAATGGAATTAATGGAAAATTAATTTTCGATTAAATGCCAATTAAATTTCTTTGTAACAGCAAAAAAAACGGCCGTATTAAAATTTCAACATTAACTGTAATTAATCATGATATAATTATCTTAATACGTTTTGAAAATTTAAGTTAAAAACAGCAAAAAAATTGTTTCTGGATCAGCAGACCTCCCAAGACCCCCAAGGCCCCAAGGCCCCGCTCCCGGACTAATGTAATATAATATATAGTATAAATAGTATATACCCTAGTGAAATTGTGTGGGGTGGGAATTGAACCCATGCCTATAGTGTGGGAGCTCAAAACAATGCCACCATACTATCTCTCTAACTTTGGCATATTATTACAAAACTATGTTTTTTAAATATATACCCCAACATTGCTTTATTAAAAATAAGTTCAATTAGAGGCATCAGTAACCCATATATAGCCGAAGCCGCCAACATCAAAAGAAACCCCAATAACTAGTGAGATTTTGATACCCTAATCGGTCTATCACCGTTGGTGTTTATACCCAGAAAGAATGTTCCAAGTATCATCACAACCACCGCATTTGTAATAAATACTGTAATTTTTTGTTTCACAATCAACCATGCAAAAAATGCAGTAAAATATAGGTTAGTCGCTGAGAGAATTGATGAAGTTGATAAAGGAATATAGGATAAACTCAATGAGTACATGAAATTGATAAGACCAGATACAATCCCAATTATGGCACTCCAAAGAAGCAACTTCCATTCCAACCAAAAAGATGACGAATTTCTATGGACGGATATTTTCGACTGGATGAAGAGAAACGTGAGAGGAAATATGAGAATCGGAAAACCAGCAGAACCAATAAAACTACTAAGGGATGCATGGTTTCAGCTCAGCTGGTTTTACAAGATAATCCTTTTTGCCCTATCTCCATTAGCTCTGAAAAGGCAGCTGTCAGAGACTTTGCTAAGAAGGTAAGGCAGGAAGAGGCAATGAAGAAGCAGCAATCTATAGTGACTTGGTTAAAGTTGGGTGATAATAACACCTCCTTTTTTCATAAATCTATCATTGAGAGGAGAGCTAGAAACAGAATTTTAGTGCTCTATGATGCAGATGGCAACATGCTTACTACTGATGAAGATATAGTCAGGGAGTGCATTAACTATTACACTCAGTTGTTCGGTCAGCACTCTGCCACTCCTATTGGTCAATATGCTTGGGACTAAATCATCCTTCAAAATACAGTGTCAGAGGCGGATGCAAATGGGTTAGTGCAACCAATTACAACTGATGAAATTGTGTTTGCTTTGTCTACCATAGACTCAGATAAGGCCCCTGGGCCTGATGGGTTTTCTTCACAATTCTTCAAGTGTTGCTGGAGTATCATAGGTGCAGACTTCATCAAGGCTATCAAGAGATGCTTCTCAAGTGCAAAACTTCTTGGTAAGGTAAATGCAACCCTTGTCTGCCTCATTCCTAAAACTCAAACTGCTTCATCTCTAATTGACTTCAGACCTATAGCCTGCTGCAATACCATGTGTAAGTGCATTACCAAAATTTTAACAGTTAGGCTAAAACATATAGTCAAGAAGGTTGTTAGCCCTTGTCAGTCTGCTTTCATCTCTGGAAGGTCAATCCAAGATAACATAATGCTTGCTCATGAGTTGTTGAGGAACTATCACAGGGACAATGAAGCTCCTAGGTGTGCAGTGAAAATAGATTTGAGGAAAGCATATGACTGCATAAGATAGGATGCCCTCTTCATGAACTTAAATAATTTCAGTATTCCTAAGAAGTTCATAGACTGGGTCAGTATGTGCATTAGTAACCCCAAGTTTTCTTTTATGGTAAATGGCTCTTCCCATGGGTACATTGCAGGAAAAAGAGGCATCAAACAAGGCTGCCCTCTTTCACCCTATTTTTTTGTGCTTCTTATGGAGGTTTTCAATTCTATCATTCTCCATCAAGTGGAGTCAGGTATCTTCA
This sequence comes from Papaver somniferum, assembly GCF_003573695.1. Classification (NCBI taxonomy): domain Eukaryota; kingdom Viridiplantae; phylum Streptophyta; class Magnoliopsida; order Ranunculales; family Papaveraceae; genus Papaver; species Papaver somniferum. The sequence continues at coordinate 32,984,637 of NC_039358.1, read as the reverse complement.
CTCTTCATCCCAGGTGCAAGGATCCCATTGTCACACACTTATGCTTTATTGATGACCTACTGGTATTTATGAATGGTGATGTGCAAACTGACACTGCCTTGGCCACAACTCTTAATATCTTCTCAGCTAGAACAGGCTTAGTTGTTAACAACAGTAAAAATAATATCTTTATATATTCATTGGATAGTGTTACAGCTTATGGCATCAAAACTGTTCTTGGATTCCAGGTGGGCTCTCTCCCTGTTAAGTATCTTGGTCTTCCTCTCCTCTCCACCAGATTATGTCACTCTGATTGCTTCCTCTCATTGATCATGTCCTTTCAAGAATAAAATCCTGGAAAGCAAGAGTTTTATCTTATGCAGGTAAGGTTCTTCTAATCAAGGAAATTCTCAACAGCATGCTCATCTTTTGGACTGCATGTTTTGTTCTCCCCAAGAAGACAATAAACTGTCTAAACATAATCTTTAGAAATTTCTTATGGGGTGGAATTGAACTTATATACAAGGAACCTGCTATGAGCTGGACTGCCATATGCCACCCTTACAAGGAAGGTGGGTTAGGTATAATATGTATTGAGACAACCAATACCGCAGCCAACTTAAGGCACATTTAGGACATTGTCAGCAACAAAGATACCATTTGGGTGCAGTGGGTCCACAAGAATCTCATAAAGAACAAGGACTTCCGGTTACTAAAAGCTCATGCTGATTGTTCTTGGTGTTGGAGGAGGATTCTGGATCACAGGGAGATTGCCAGTAAATTCATTCTCTTTCTTATTGGCAATGGTGAATCCACAAGGCTATGGAAAGATGTGTGGCTTCCTCAAGGTAATCTGCTAAGTATTTTCCCCACACATTTTGCTTATGATTCTATCCACCATATTGATGCAAAGGTGAGCAGCTGTCTTGAAGAGGGTAAGTGAAATCTATCTCCTAACCTCTCCCATTCCCTTGGTCCTGTCTATGAAGTTATTACTAAACTCAAGACAGGTCCTTTCTTAGAAGACAAAATTGTATGGACTATAGGCAAATCTGGAGAATATACTCTCAAGGATACTTACAGTGCTCTCATACATAAAAACAATACTCTTGAATGGAATGTCCTCTTATGGTTCCCAAATTGCATTCGCAGACACTGCTTTATTGTGTGGATGACTCTCCCAAGGAAGCTGAAGACCAGATTTAAACTTCTTTCATGGGGATTTGATGTGAACCCAGTCTGTGTGTTATGTAATGAAATGATTGAAGATGATTACCATCTTTTCTTCAAATGCAGATACTCCACCACCATCTGGAATAAGTTGTTAAGGCTTTTGCGGATAAGAGGTTGCAGGCGTTCTAATTGGGAAGAAATAATCACTTGGTGCATCACCCATTTTAAAGGCAAGAAGGATGTAGGAAATCTCAGGAAGCTCTCCTTCAATGCCTTCATCTACCACATTTGGTATGAGAGAAACAAAACGATTTTCTCTCAAAGAAGCAGTAGTCATGACTCTGTTTACCACAAAATAACTGAAGAGGTGAAGTTAAAAATGGCTGCTCATACTGTCCTTATGTTTGATACTCATGAGAGCAGATACCTCTCCACAAACTGGAACTGTGGCACAAGATTTATCACTGCTGCTCAGGTAGAATGCACTTGGTTAAAGCCTGCTAATGGAGAAGTGGCCATAAACACTAATGGCTCCCTCTCAGACACTGAAGCTGGTTTTGGTGCTATTATTAGAGATTAAAATGGTAAGTGGCAGTTCAGAGCCACTTACCATCACTCATCATGATCTTCAAGGAGTGGAAGCTGGCTTCAAACTGGCAGTTATGAAGAATCACACCAGTGTGTCTCTAAGGTCAGACTCTATGACTGCTATCTCTTACTTATTGAGTCCCAATCCCAAACCTCCTTGGCAGTGTCATCATATATGGGAATCAATAAAGCGTCTGTGTGCTATGTTTTTGAATTGTACGGTCCAACACACTTTTAGGGAAGCTAACAGAGCAGCTGATCTGCTTGCTAGCTCATATCCAGCAGGGAATTTCCTGGAGATAGATCCTAACACCTTTGCCGAAGAAATGAAGAAAATTGTTGATGAAAATGCCATCGGAAAAGTGTACATTAGAGAGTAACTAGGTTTTTGGTTCTGGTCTGTTTTGTTTTTTTTGACCTGGTTTTGCCAGTTTTGTTGCTTTTTTTTTTTTACTTTTCCTTTTTTTCTTTGTAGGTTGGGGTCTCCTTAACCCCTCTCCTTTCCAAAAAATAAATAAATAAATAAAACTACTAAGCCATTTACGATTACCACCATGAAGAAAGTATAGTCTCATTAAGAGAGGACCACCTACTGCTCCACAAATAGCGAAGGCACAATTTATAGTGATCATTGGCCAGTTTTTGGTTTTGGTTGGCTTTGGTTTTGAATTGCCGTCATCTTGGGTTGTTCCTAGAATCTCTGGTTTTACAATATTCATGGCGGATGTAGAGAGAGTTGCAAGGAAATCTGTTATGAACACGGAAGGTGCGCATTATATAGTGCATGAGATAAATTGTGTTATTTCCTTAAGATCTAGTGGTTAACTCTAGCCTTAAGTGTCAATCTTGAGAAGATGTAACATAAATATAGCTTGATAGAGAGACGGTTATCCGTTATATGGATATGAAATCTTAAAAATTAAAAGTTAAGCTAAAAAATAAAGTCTGCGATCTAATTAGTAGACGGTAAGTTCTTCAACTGTCGATCAGATATTATTATAATTGATATAGGGTAATCTTGGAGACCATAACTGAGAGACAAGTGATAGGATAATCCTGGAAACAATAAAAACTGTAGGCTATTGGGTCAAATTTTATTAGTTGAAGTTGGGCATAATATGAACAAACTTCATGATCCAAGACTCTTGGGTATAGATCTGAGGAATCCAATCCTCATAACTAGCTCTTTACTGCTAGTGGACGTAAGCAGAACGTGCATGACCATGATCGCACCCAAATATGACCACATCAAGAATTTATTACTAGCGTAGTCCTTCCGGTATTGACTTCATATTGAATTTACCATTTTTGTTGGCTTCTGTTAGTCGACATTTGTAAGAATATAAGTATGGTCCCGTGAATCCTGTCACTTCGTATTATTATTAGGAAATATCATTTTCGTGTTCAGCTGATGAATATTGAAGTGATCAGACATTTGCATGATCAGTGGTCGTTCTATTTTTCCTAGTTACGGAACTGGTTTTGTTCTTGCAGTACTAGAACAAATCCAAAAAGTCCTCCAGCGTGAAGTAGAAACCGCTAGAAATCCATCGTCCGCTATTGACCTCCCTGAGGAGTGATATTCAGCCGTGACCGATCCAAAAGAAAAAAATATATTCAGCCGTAAATGTCGTAATTCTTGTGTTCTTGTCATTAGATATAATCGTCGTTTGGTCCAATCTTTTCGTTCATTCTGTCGAGCATAATGTTCGACTGATATCAAAATCAATTTGCCCAGCATGCAAACGAGCATCAGTGCAAAATGTAACCTTGCACACCATTTTACTGCCTCGTCATGTAGTACTTCAAAAATAAATGCATCTATTTATGCTCTTGAGTCTTGACCTCGACTTAAAGACTGAGGCAAAATATGCGCCCCCACATCCATATGCTCGACGGTTTGAGGCTTAATTATTACATGATTTCCAATCTCATGTAACGGAATTGTATTCAGCAACATTTTTTTCGCTACAAGTCTTTGAAACGTGAATGGTTCCTAATGCACGTAGAATTATGGGGGCAGTTTTTAGGGACGAATAGTAGTGTGAAAGTGTTTAATACTGTCGCTAATTAAATCGCCTCGAGACACCACTACTTGCTTCACGATCCGAGGGACCATTTTCGCTGGTTATCCAATGCGACGGCCAATATCATTTCAAGGTCAAAATTTTCAGTAGGGATTATGCCGGTGTCCAATTCAATTGGCATTCTTGACCAGTATTCTGGTTGAAAATCATCGACTAGAATCCACTTCTTTCCAAAGGCTTTTGATTATTGGATGAGTAGTCAAAAAATATGGACAACAGTCATAATATCAGAACAATCCAATTCGATGGTAACAATTTGACAATTTACACCAGGAAAGGACCTCCTACTACGTCCACCAACAGTAGCAAACGCTCAATTTATAATGATCATTAGCCATCTCTTGGTTTTGGTCGGTTTTTCTCTCTATATATATGGGTCTCTGAATTGCCATTTTGGTTTGTCCCTTGAATCTCTAGTGTTTCAACATTCAATGTGGAAGTAGCCATCGAAATAATGATCAACTAGAGAGATAGAGGGTAAGAGACAGTTGGTAAGAATTACAGTATGTGTTACGGTTGTGCATTTTTAATATTGCATGAGATGAACTGTGTCATGGCAGACCTAGCCTTGCATCATGTGTACTATGCCAATCTAGAGGAGACTCTAAGAGTAGTATAAGTCTCGATTGAGAGAGTTGTCAATTATGACAGAAGGATATGAAATCATGAGATTCTGCTATCTAATGGTCTTGTTATGGGCACGAAACTTGTGGTGACTGTTAGTTAAAGATCATTAGAATCATTGGACTGACTAAATTGGAAAAAAATATACTTTTCAGCTTTTGTTTTCCTTAAAACTTTTGCATGCTAGTAATAGGTGTGCGCGCAGTGGGCACATGCGTTTTGGTGCATGCCTGTGCATATTCTCACTGAATTTAAATCACTCGTCTCAAGCAGGAGTAAACAACAAATTTTGTATCATTTTCGAATCGTAACCCAGCTAGAAATAAACACCAAAAAAATGTTGCCCACGTATTAAAAACAGTGAAACGTGCGATTTCCACCGGACCGATAACAACAGTACGTGCTCATAAGAATAAATAACGGTATGGCCCGTCTTGTGTGGTCATCATGCCAAAATTTCTACGAAAAGTAATAGCAAAAGGAAAATTAATGAATACGCACCACCATGCATAATTAAGTTAAGACCACTTACTTCACCAACTAGCTAGCAGCTAGAAAATGCCAACTCCCCCATTAAGTCTGGAGGGCAACAACATCTCCCAAAACCCTACACAATATATTGAGAGGTGATTCTCATGGATAAACCGATGAGTTTCAGCACTTTGCACCAGTATTGCTATCCCAACAACTTCATAGTTTTAGGCTATCCATGTTATCAGAGAATTTGCAAGCAAAGAAAGAAACGATTTTTTTTTTTTTGATCCGTCAAAGAGAAAATTCATTAAAAAAAGAAAAGGTACTTAAGAGGGGTACCTCAACCCAATGAATACAAATCGAAACAAAAAAGGATGGATTATCGAAGACGAATTCGGCAATCCAAAAAAACAAACAACGAGCTCAAGAAGGCTGAAATAAAGAGTCCCATAAAGCTACTATCATATTCGCCGTTAGACCTAACATTCTTGTGTTTGAATCGGCCCAAAAGAACGCTTGTAGTTTAACGTTTCTAATGAGACTAACCACATTTTTTTTCTTGTTTTCAAAAACTCTTGCATTTCGCTCTCTCCATATGCACCACCATATTGCGACCGGGATGTTATTCCATATTCGATTAAGCCTTTCGTCTTCCCAATTAAACTTCCAAGACTTCACATTTATAATGACATTTGAATTATAAGTCCAATGAAAGCGGCATCCTTTAACAAAGTAATCCCAAATTCTCTGGGTCCTCCAACATTCATAGAACAAATGCGAGCTAATTTCATCATTTTCTTCACAAAAACAACATAGAGTAGAAACCTCCATACCCCTTCTTAAGAGCTTATCCGCCGTCATTATCCTATCATGAGAAAGAAGCCAAAGAAAAAAAATTGAGTTTGCAAGGATAATCACGACTCCACACAACATCGATTGGAAAGTTTGGATCATCTTGATCTTCTTCATTCCTAACACCATCCTTAACCGTATATTGACCATGCTCATTTCCTACCCAAATCCGGCTATCCAAAACACCTTCTTGGATAGATATGGAAGAAAGAATATTTGATATGCTTGAAACTTCCCTTGAAATATTTTGAGAGTATCTTTGTCTAGACATAAATCCCCACCTTATACCATCTTCATCGACTTCATACATACTAGCCACCACAAACTCCTTGGTCCTTGAAGCTTCGTATGACAATGGAAACATATCACATAATCTTCCTTCACCAATCCAAGCATCTTCCCAAAATCTAGTTTCCTTGCCCGCGCCAATCTTGAATCTAATACTTTTGTTGAAATCTTCAAGTTCTTTGTAGATATTAAACCACAAGCTACCTCCTTTTGGTCCTTTGGGTTTGAGAGTTTCCCAACCGGTAAAGGTTTCTCCAAATTTCTCAACAACAATCTTCCTCCACAATGCATCTTTCTCCAAACCAAAACGCCACCACCATTTCTTTAGCAATGTCGATTTCACTTGCTTAGTTCTCCGAATACCAAGACCACCTTTTTCCTTTGGTTTTCTAGCAATTTTCCAACGAATATTATGAATTCTTTTCTTATCGGGAGCATCATCCCATAAGAAATCTCTCACCACTTTATCAATTTTCTTGGTAATGGAACATGGAGCAAGAAAAATGGAGAGATAATAAATGGGAAGACTAGCCAATACAATTTTGATGAGAGTTAGCTTACCTCCTCTTGTTATTGTTTTCCCATTCCAAATAGCAACTCTTTTCGCACAAGTTTCAAGCATCTTTTCCCATTTTTGTAATCCTCCCACTTTGTCTCCCGAAGGAAGACTAAGATAGATACTAGGAAAACTAGCAAACTTGCATCCTAACATGTTAGCAATATTTTCAATTCCCTTTTCGAACCCAACCCCAAATAAGCTGCTTTTAGAAAAATTTATCTTCAATCCCGAAGTTAGCTCGAAACAAAGAAGTAGGTAACGAAGGGCATCAACTTGTTCTCTTTTAGCATCAAGAAAAACAATAGTATCATCGGCAAATTGTAAGTGACTTATTTCCCCCCTCCTTCACCGAGAAACCCGAAATTTGATCAACTTCTTGTGCTTTGCTCAACATACAACTTAGGACTTCACCAACAATAGTAAGAAGAAAAGGAGAAAGTGGATCTCCTTGACGGAGTCCCTTCTCACTACCAAAGTAATCATAAGACGATCCACTAACAAGAACCGAGAACTTTGAGTAAGTTAAACAATTCCTAATCCAAGATCTCCAAGTACCACCAAACCCCATTTTGAATAAGACCTCATTTAGAAATTTCCAATTCACATTATCAAATGCCTTTTCAAAATCGAGCTTGCAAACCAACCCAGGTAATTTTTGGCGAAGTCTAGAATCTACACATTCGTTTGCTATCAATACTCCATCAAGAATTTGCCTTCCTTTAATAAAACTAGATTGAGATGTTGAGATGAGAGTAGGAAAATATACCTTTAAACGCTCCGCTAATACCTTTGAGATGATTTTGTAGACACTCCCAATAAGGCTAATAGGCCGAAAATCTTTTACTTCTTCTACACCCGCTTTCTTAGGTATAAGCGCAATAAAGTTGTTTTTCAAAGACGAATGAAGAACATTGTGGTCATGAAATTCTTCGAAAACCTTCATCAAATCTTCTTTTAAAAAATCCCAACGAACAATAAAGAACTTCATAGGATATCCATCCGGACCCGGAGCACGATCAACTCCCAAATCTTTAATTGCATTCTTGACCTTATCTTCACTAAAAGCCCTCTCCATCCAAACACTTGCATTCTCATCAATACGTCTTAAGCACATATTCTTGATTCTTGGACGGTTGTTAGAAATTTCTTTAAAAGCTAACTCAAAATGATCTCGAATACCCTTCTTGATTTCTTCTTTGTTGTCGGTCCATCGACCGTTTATGCGAAGGTTGTTGATGTTGTTAAAGGCTCTATGTCCCTTCACTACTCGATGAAAATGTTTGGTGTTGCGGTCACCATCCCTAAAATATCTAATTTCTTGACTTTTGTCTTAACATTATGAATTGACGACGATGAGCCTTCTCAAACTCCACTTTAGCCATCACAAGCATGTCCTCTTCAACTTCGGTAAGACCCCTACCATCATCTAGATCGTCCAACTCTTTCACCTTGGTAAGTGCCGCATCGATAGCCCTATCAATGCTCCCAAAGACATCTTTATTCCACACCTTCAATTTCTCCTTCAAAGCATTTAATTTCTTTGCAAAACAATCACCCGCCGTACCTACAAAAGAGAAAGATTCCCGCTATTCTTTCATTAAAGGGATTATGTTAGTACCTTCGAGCCAAGCCAACTGAAATCGAAAAGGGCAAGCACCCCAATCTGGATTCGATGAGCATAACTCAATACGAAAATGGTCCGAAAAACGTCTTGCGGGGCGCTTGAAGATAATATTTGGAAAATGATCTTCCCAATCCGAAGTGAAAAGAAAACGATCAATCTTGCTCTTCTTATTAGGTGGCCTGCTCCAAGTAAACTTCGCACCGGAAAGAGGCAATTCCACAAGATCAAGTTCATTACATAGGTCATTGAATAATTTCATTGAATTTGATGCTCTACGACAACCTCTTCTCTCCACCATATATCTTATCTCGTTGAAGTCTCCACCGAAACACAAAGGAATTCCATTCCAATATCCATGCAAAGTAGCTAGCTCCGTACGAAATGTTTTTTTCTCATTCACATGACAAGGATCATAAACACCAATAAGGACCCAACGAAAATTATTCTCCAAGCTACGACAAGATATACTTATAGTAAAAATACCTTTAAGAAAATCATCAACTTCAATCATATCGGAATTCCATATCAACGAAATTCCGCCCGATCTTCCGTAAGAGTTTAAAGCAATCCACTTACATGGAGTTGTGCCCCAACATTGACGCACAATAGCATCCGTACAAGCCTTGAGCTTCGTTTCTTGGATCATAAGAATAGTAGGCTTTCATCGTTTCACAAGCCCCTTTAACTTGAAGCGTTTATCTGGGTCTCCAAAACCATTCACATTCCAAGATACGATAGTAAACATTTAGAACTATGGCAACCCAAAGAGAACAAAGACCAAGATCGCGATCCATTAAATTCCAACTCTATATCCCGGGACAATCTCGTCTCTAAAGGCATTTGCATGAGAAAACAATGTATTTGACACAAAATTGATCTCCTTTTTTGTGAATTCAATTCCTGAATAACTGCCAGACTCTTTGATTTTTCCGAAGAGCACATTGAATTTCTCTTGTAAACCTTGTGCCATCTCTATAACGTCATTATTATCAAGCTGTGCTCTTTTCTTACTATTACTTGTTTGTGACGCCGCATCTTCACCCTCATCAAAATTCTCTTCATGCACTTTGTTATCTCCATTCTCGCCGCAACTGTCCATAGTGGTATCAGACCCCTTTACCATCTCTCTATTTCCGTTTTTCTTGCTTGATACCTCCCCATTTAGAGATTCAGAGGTAAGAGAGGCTTCTTTGGATAGTTTAGACTTTAATTTCTTCTTTAGACTTCTCAGAGATGTGTGGTCCATGGAAATGGTTCTAGAAACATGACCACCAGTCCCAAACCCGGGTGGTGCTGAAATGGAACCACTGTCTTCATTTTCTTCACTTAAAATAAATAAAATCTTGCTGCTGGCCCATAAAAGAAGGCCCAATCCCATTCACTGCTGAAATACTGGGCTCAGTCACAAGTTTTCTTGCCTCATTCTCTTTGGTAACGAATTCAAAATTTGAATTAATCATGTACCTGTACGACATTGACCGGGACAGGTGGCGAATTAAGACTCGGTATTTCTGTATCCGTTGTTGACTGTCTGACCCCTTGATTTGACATGTGACCAGTGGGATGATTAATATTTTCCACCAACCAATTGCTGCCACGTCCTACTTCATCTTCATTCCTAGTTTCGGTCCCTTGTATCTTCCTCCGGCGCCACAGTTTAGTACTGTTTTTATCAACAAAGATTGGTTTCATTTCTGATTTTGAGGACTCCAGTACCTCACCAATCATTCGAATTTCTACCCAAATTTTTGTATTAGCAATAATCAGATCCTCACACCAAAGACCACTGTTTACTGGACCATTCACTTTCACTCTAATCTCAGATAAATCAGTTACCATTGTTGTTTCTGGACAAACCTCCACCAAACCCCCAAACTTATCTCCTATAGCCTTAAATGTAAAGTAGTCCCACAAATTAAATGGAACCCCACCTACTCCAATCCAAACTTGGTTGATTTCCTTCTGCTTTGGTCTGGTAATTGCATTAATTCCGGCAGACCATAGGTATAAATGAATTTCTAAAGAAAGGATATTTATTTGCAAGATAATCGCCCGCAGCCATCTTGAAGCATGTTCTGGCGGTTGCGCACCTACGGCAGATGGCTGCCAAGCCTATTTTTCGTTTTTATATTTTCTTTATAAGGAGGAGACAATATTAATAAACTTTTTGTTAACTTTTTAAATTCATTATTAGGTGACCCCTCACCTAGTTAGCAATTCGGGATTCCGTAAACGTACGGAACGGCAAACGTACGAGTATTATACGGTTTTGTAAAATCCGATTCGGTCCAAAATTCGGTCAACGGGACGTGATTCGTTAGTAATTCAGAACGGCATACGTACGTGTATAATTCGATTTATAAATGTGAGTTCGGCTCTGAAAATTCGGTATCTATATATAACAAATAATTTGTATTTATAAGGTCATAGATCAATTTTTATGCATATGTGTGAGTTATTTAAAGAAAAAATAAACTTAATATGATGATATTAATAATATATACAACGTTAGTTATCCAAGAGGACGTCGTATGGTGGTTTAGATGCTTGGTTAGTGAGTTTGAGATCTCTCTCACCTTGACCTTCAAATCTCTTCAGTCGTTTTTGTTTCATAAAAATTACAACACGTCTAATATTCAGTCGTGTATGCTCGGGAGGCAGTAAAGCCCAAAAAATGGGGTCTTTGAAAAGTAAAAGCTAACGAATTTATGGTTAATTAAACGGACGTATTATTCGGGATACGTAAAATTCGTGAACGGTTCGCGAATAATTCGGGAATGCCACATAATACGCGACTTGGGTTCGGAGTTGCAAACGTACGCGAATAAGACGGTAAAATTCGTGATACGGAAAAATTCGCAAATGATTCGCGAATCATTCGCGAACTTACTAACTAGGACCCCTCATAGCATTTTTTTTGCCTACCCATCCCCTCATAGCTTTACTGCCTCCCGAGCATACACGACTGAATATTAGACGTGTTGTAATTTTTATGAAACAAAAACGACTGAAGAGATTTGAAGGTCAAGGTGAGAGAGATCTCAAACTCACTAACCAAGCATCTAAACCACCATACGACGTCCTCTTGGATAACTAACGTTGTATATATTATTAATATCATCATATTAAGTTTATTTTTTCTTTAAATAACTCACACATATGCATAAAAATTGATCTATGACCTTATAAATACAAATTATTTGTTATATATAGATACCGAATTTTCAGAGCCGAACTCACATTTATAAATCGAATTATACACGTATGTATGCCGTTCTGAATTACTAACGAATCACGTCCCGTTGACCGAATTTTGGACCGAATCGGATTTTACAAAACCGTATAATACTCGTACATTTGCCGTTCCGTACGTTTACCGAATCCCGAATTGCTAACTAGGACCCATCCAATAACAAAACATTAATTTACAGTGGAAATTGAATTATTGTCCATCCTTTTCATGGGCCTTCACAAATATCTCTAACAAACTTTACAAATATTCCTAGTGGCATAACTGAAATTTTCATTAAAAACTTAATACCAGTAATTCCGTGTTTAACCTTCCACGCATTCTTCTTCTTTTTTATTTCTATCTAATAACCCATGAGATAAATCTCCATCGCCTCCGTCTCTCTCACCACCACCATCTTCATCGTTCACATCGCCGCCACCATCTCGATCGCTCCACCACAACCAGCACCACCACCTATGTTATGTCCACCATTATTATCAATAAACTTTATCTTCCTCTTTATAGTTTGAAAATTGAGTTTGGAAATCAGATTCATATAGATCGAGAGATCTGATTTCTTTGGTTTCTTTGTGTAATGAACTGTGAAGAGATCGAGAAGATGAAGCTGTTTCTGAACTGAGATTGAAGAAGAGGAGGTTTCAGTCATTTAAAGCAGAAAATAAGATTGATTCGAATTTGGGTTTAATAAAGAGTTGCAAATAAAAATTTGATTGAATTGAAGATGATTGATGGTTGAAATTGATATATGGGTCCTCTGTGAGAGGTCGAGATATGGGTTTGTATGGAATCAGAGAAGAAGATGATGAAGAAATCATTCGAAACAGGGTTTTGTTGTGTTTCAATCGAGAACTCAGTTAAGAAATTAAGGTTTGAGAATAATTGGGGGTTCTTCTAAATTTGACTCTGCTGGTATTGATATCCATGCTGAAAAGACGAGGGTACCCAAATATACCTCAATCTAAAACTTTTCCACCTATAAGTCCTTTCTCTGAAAGTGATTGTCTATAGACCGAGTCGAGATAATACAACTAATGTGTTCACACTTTGTGTGATTGTCTATGTATACGAGATCGAGAAAATACGACAACAAGATAACTTGTGTGATTGATTATGGATACAAGATCGAGACAATACATCAACGAAGTATGTTTACTTGATAAATGGTTCAGACTTAACCAAACACAATAGGATTACTATCAAGTAAATAGGAATTAACGTTTGTGTCATTTACTTTAAATTATAATAACAACAATTATAATTGCGGAAAATAAAAGTAAATGACACATCAAGATTTTGTTAAAGAGGAAACCGCAAATGCAGAAAAACCACGGGACCTTTTCCAGAATTGAATACTCTCAGCATTAAGACGCTATACAAAATCAAACCAACTTCGTATAGTTGAGACCAAGCAACTAAACCTATAGTTCACCTAGTTCCGTCTGTATTCCCACGCCTCCGACTTGTAATATATCACGTACTTGGAACAATTCATTTGGTTTGTATTCCAAACAGTAAAGGAACAACAAATTTGTTCGGTAACAACTCTTTTCAACCAAGTGATATGAGTTCGACAAAAGGCTCTTCCGTTTATCCCAATAAACTCCTTTGTTAGGTCCCTAAATCTATCTAATAACAACTACCAAAGTAATTGTCAAGATTTTGCAGTCAATACTTTCAATCACAAAGAATTGTATTGATGCCGATCTACTCAACTAATCAATCCAATCTACCACAAGGATAAACCGATTATAGTTGGATCCTCTTTATCCGAAACAAGTATTGTGCACACCAAAGATTATGAACCCCAAATCATAAATCTTCTTCGTCTTCAAATCTTCTTGGATCTTCAATAAACACCAGCATACAATCAACTTGAATCTCTTGTGATCAATCACACATAAAACGAAGTCTGGTAATTATGGATTATCACAAGACGTCTTTATGTCTACAAACAGTCTAAAGATCCCCGTCAAAACTTCGATCTAGTTTGAGTGAATCTTATATCAGAAGATAAGATTCTCAAGCATAAACAAACTAGGTGCAATCAAAGTTCAACAACCGTTAGTCAATCAAATCAATCGAAAACTAATAATAAACCGCAATTACCTAGTTTTCCACCAACGGTACTAATTGAGCTTCTCAATCCCAAAGAAGTCTTTAAACCGAGCGGCCGTAAGAGACTTCGCCTAATTAGGTTATTTTCCTCTCTGAATAGGCGGCTCCACCAGTAACAACACAACTAGGTAGTTTTGCTGGCTCTGAGGATTGGTTTGCTCAAAATGCAAACTTTGACATTTATAGACCAAGGAAGTTTGGACACCAAGGAATTTCTAAAACCGAAAATATTCTCAAGATATGCAATATATTTCCAAATTCGGTTTCCATAATTCCTGGAAAAGCTTTATCCAAATATTGACCGAAATCTCTTAGAAAATATCCAACTAGTAAATGCACAATGCTAATTTTTATTTTCCAAATATAAAATTAAAAAACTTAATTAAAAGATTCTCAATTTATTTTCGATCCGGGATTCTCCTTTAGCTATTAAGGAATATCTTTGAACAATAAAAGATAAGCGTTACTGCACATGTTCAAAGTATGTCGACATCTTTACTTTGTAAGTCCTCTTTCATACTTACACTCTTGGAATCGATTTGCCACACTTCTAAACAAGTTTAGAATTGGTTCATCTGACTTCCAAGAATTATGTGATTGATTAAGAACTCTCAATCACCAAACATGGGTTTCACGGTTCTACCAAAACAAGTTTCGGTTCTACCTGTATGTGGGTACTGGAATCAGTCATGCTAGTTGCCAAAACTTGGTTGACTAGGTATTAGGATTGGTTCCCACATATATATGGTATCTAACTTGTATTTTTTGCACATGTCCATATGATCGGTTCCCAATATCTAAAAACGTGTTGCACATGTTCATAGGATCGGTTCTCAATATCTAAAAACTTGTTGCACCTCTTACAAGGATCGATTCCCCTGTTGTGATCGGTTGCACCTCTTACTAGGATCGGTTCCCCTTTGCCTAGAGTTGGTCATACCAATTACAACAAATCGATCATGCCATCTCAGGTGATTACTTAAGATCGATTTCACTAATAAAAGTCATACCAATACAAAAGTCAGGCCTTGTGAATAGTTTTACCAAGAACATAAGCAAAAGTCATGAGCGGTTATACTAATCACACATATTGGTAGTTCAATATATTTGCAATGAATGACAATACCAATAAGCCTAGCGATTTCCCTTTCGATTCACAAAACAAGTTCATGAATTTACTTCCTTTAAATGAATCTAAAACATTTTTTCCTAGGATGGAATATTCACCTTATACCCATACACAATCACAATAGCATTCAAACGATTATGTCGATGTCTTATATACGAAATTCAAAAGATAAGCGTTATACTTTGTATTGTATTCCTTAATACTATGTCTAACTCATAGCTTCGCAGTTTTGTTTTCAATATGCACGACTTGAAAGATATGTTAGGAAATGAAACAGTTCAAGTCAAATATTACCAACCTCAAATGGAAGGATGGTGACGTCGTTGTAGCTCCTTATTTCTTCACATTCTTCAAGTCTTCACGTAATACTTGTAATGTTTCATATCCTAATACATTCAAGCTAATATATACGAAGTTGACTCTAGTATATAATCAAGAGACTCTTTAAATGAGTTTTGGTTCACTAAAATATGACAACCAAACTTGACATACCAACGCTTGGTGGGTTCAACCAAGCTTGACATACCAACGCTTGGTGGGTTCAACCGAGCTATGCTCTAACACATGTGGTGTTGTCTAATGTGTTGGTGGTGGATGATTTTATAGTGGAGATGATGGTGGTAATGTGTTGTGAAGGTGCTGGTGGTGGCTTTTGTTGGGATGGTGGAATCAACAATGGGGATTGACTTATTTTGTAACTATGTTAGCTTTAGGAGCATATTTGGGGATACTACATTGAGGATTATGTATGTATCAGGAACTGAAATCACCAACAATGCATGATATCAGCTATTTTTATGGGATCAACTATTGTTGTTGATCTAATAAATGGATCAACTCATGTTGTTGACGCCATTTTTTATGGATCAACTACTGTTGTTGATCCTATTTTTATGGGATCAACTCCTATTGTTGACCGCATTTCCTTGGATTAATATAATTATACTTGTAGTTTAAATGCTTGGATTTCATAAATGTTGAATTTTTGGTGCAATGGTAACATGACTGACACCATGTCAGATGATGCGTATTCGACTCACGCCAAGTTCACTCCGTTTACATGGACCAACTTTCATTGTTGATCCAATTTAGGGGATCAACTACCATTGTTGATCCCCTAAATTGGATCAACTTCTACTGTTGATCCCTTTTTTTTTGATCAACTACCATTGTTGATCCCTTAAATGGGATCAACTTCTACTGTTGGTTCTATTTTTATTTGGATCAACTATTGTTGTTGATACAAAAATATATGAACCACTGGTGACAGCGGTGACGGCGGACTGGTGGTGGTGCGGCGACGGACTAGTGGTGGTGGAGGACTGGTGGCGGTGTAATGGTGGTGGTGAAGTAATGGTGGTGGAATATTAGTGGTGGTGGCGGCTGGTAGGTGGTGGTTGTTGAACGGTGGTGGTGGAATGGTAGTTGAATTTTGGTGGTGGTGGTGCTAGTGGTGGTGATGAAGTGGTAGAGGAAGAAATTTGTTTCATTTTAAAATAAAGAAAAATATTATGTGTGAGGATATTAAGGTAATCTAATTTTTAATGGATAAGGTTATTAAAAAGTAAAGATATATTTATTATTGTATAAGGATATATATTTATCAGAAAGAGACCGCACAAATGGACAACGGGAAAACCATTCCCTCAGAGATTTCCTATAGTGGGACCCCCTGCTAATCTCCTGTGGGGTGGGGCCCGCCCCCATGTTAGGGACGGTTTTCACATTGTTCAAATATGCGGTTTGTTTACCATGATTGTATATTTATTGGGTTTCAAAAGTAAGGACATATAAATAATATACCCTAATTTATACACATTCAACTACCACTAATCGCAAACAGAAAAACAAAAAACAACTCAAAATTCATCAACTTCTTTTTTTTCTTTTTCTTGCCCCCTTGTGCCTTCGATCATAGTTTCGCCACTGTGTACATTCGTTGCATTAAGGCAGTCTCTCCCTCTTTTACCTCAAAGCCAAATAATCTAGCACACACGCTTATACTAGCTAAACTATTCAACATGGAAGAGGAAACCTTGGAAAACATTTGTTCATACAGTACTGTATGGCGCTTCTCGATCATCTAATCTTCCGGGATCATTCCCAACTTTCTCGTTTTTCTCGTGTGTACTGTCGTTATTGCCCACTTTATTCATGGGTTAAGTGGCAAAATGCCCCAAAATGGACCCCAAAGTTGTGAAAATGTTCCGGACGTTAGGAAAAATATTAAAATGCCCCAAAATGTTATTAAAATGCCCCATTCCGTTATGTATTCCGTTTCAGATGGTTAAGTGGTCAAATTAGTTAGCATGTGGCCCCGCACGTGCAAAAAATTACATTTATACCCTTTTGTCAAACATGCTAACATGCACGTGACTGCTATGGCATTTGCCTGAATTAGTGAGATTGCGACACGTGGCTACTCAAAAATTGGACGACCGCAGATGAAGGGGTTAAATTTACTGAAATGGAGGTTTCTTTTTAAAAAATGACCAGCGTGTCCTATTAAATAGGATTGCTGACACATGGGACATCATTTCAAATCAACGGCTACAGATTCCAGTCGTGGAAAAAATTCAAGTTATGGAACAAAGTAATCATGTACACAGTAAAACTGTTTCCATATAAGAGTTACCAGCAAAGAACTACATTAAAACATAGAACTCGAATTTCATTACAAAACCAAAAGTAAATGTTGCAGAGTATGGTGGTGAATCCATCATTACATATTTCAAAACCTCAGTCTAAATCTTAAAAACTTTTCAAACTTCAAAATTCCATTCTAAACAAACAGTACCAAGGAAAGTAAGCATCACTTCATACTTCAAACTAGACCTGTTCCATTCTAAATCTCATCCCAACCGTCCATTCCTGATCCTGCTTTCCTGCTAATCAAATGAAACAAACAACACCAAGGAAAAAAAAACATCACAAAATGGTAGAGAATTATCATGTCAAACGGAATCAAGATTGCGATGTAAGAGAAGTATCATAAAACTAACTAGACATCAATACCAAATCCACTCCTAGACATCATAGTAAACCATTTCCAGATATCCGTTACTTTTCAAATATCAAGCCACTAACCCCACTAATCAAAATGCTGAATTGAACATAATTTGTTTATCTGAAACCCTAATTCAATTGCTTACTAATTCAATTGCAGCAAAGCGTGACCAACTGAACAGAATTGTACTATGAACACTCAACTATATACAAAAACACAAATCATATCCCTTAATTCTACAAAAAAGTGTGCACATTACACTAGTGGACATGCATTACACTAGAAATCCAAAGACTCAAATATAACCTAATCTCTATATGAAATCCAAATTACACTAGAAATGGAGAGGGAACATGAATAAGAAACAGTTTTCATAATATATCACTCAATTTCGTTAAGATATGTATTGAATTATGGCCCTTCTACATTCACTAGTGGACAAGCATTCAGAGAGAGTGATATATTTTTGTCGATACGCATACAAGGAGATATAGGTTATAATGCAGTAACCAAATTAATCAATACACTAAAAAGCTCATTTAGTAGATTCATTCTTATAGATAGACAGAATTCATAGAAAGAGAGATAGAGACACAATTATAAATCATCATATAAACCGATTTCATCTTCTAAAATTGAAAAACCCCAAATTATAATCCCTAATTTCGTTTCCCTGAAACCCTAATTACAGCTCGGGCTTCTGAAAACTTAATTTCATTTCAAGTCTCCGAAACCCTAAGTTCGTAAATCACATGTACCATTTTCACAAGATTGGGGCTTCAAGAAAAACAAACGATTCGAAAATCAGAAATCATAAAACAAAATTAGGGTTTAACGAAGAAAGGGAAATTACCCGTTCTTCACTGTTCTCGGACGCGGATCTTATCTTCTCCGTCTCTCGATCTTTCTCTGTCTCTCGATCTCTTTCTCTCTCTATAGGTCTGGCGCTTTTTTTTTTTTTTTGTGTGTCTAAGATAAGTCTCTCTGTCTCTCGACCAAGGTTGAAGATAAGACTAGAAAGCACACGTACGAAATCACTCGTGCGGTACAGGTGTCTATCACAGTCCACATGTTGACATTTTACACTGCATACGTGTCAAGGGTTTATTTTGCCACGTGTCTAACGAAATTATTAGCACATCTGTAGCAAGTCTACCGTCATTTTAATCGAAGGGCAAAATCGTCAATTCGTAGTACAGTTGACTGGTCAAACTGGGGAATTTTGACTAATTTGACTATTTAAGGTAAAAGTAACGGAATGGGGCATTTTAATCTTTTCCCTGACGTCCGGGCCATTTTCACAACCTTAGGGTCCATTTTGGGGCATTTTGCCATTTAACACTTTATTCATCGTCTTGTACTCTCCATAGAAGTAGGAAGAGAAACCCCAGAGACATAATGCCAGTGCCATTCCTTTTAATCCTGTGAAGCTCTCATGGAAAAATATGACGGCGCCTACTTCGGTGAAAGGGACGAGAACTGATGTGTATATACCGTTGAAAAGAGCATTTGTGTACGAAATGAGGCCTAGGAATCCAACAGACGATAATTGCCATGTTAATGCAGTCAGGATTATTATCATATAATACTTGCCTTTCCCAAGCTCAAACTCATCTGCTTCTCTGGGTATAGCCTGTGAAACAAATCAATTTTCAAATGTATTGTAAGATATTGAACATTTGGAACCTGAAGTTAGTTTAATTTTAGACATGTATAGTTCCATCTTTTGCTAAGAAGATTGGTTCAAACTGGTCAGTCATACATCATTGACTCGCCTAAGAAAAACAAACACAACTTAACAGGGACGGAGGGGATATGCAACTTTGTCTACTCTACTTGCGCATAATATCAGGAAGCCATTTCTGTTATAAACACCAAAGCTCACAACACCAAAAGTTGATCGAGTTCTATTTATGGGGATGAATAAAAAAATAAAGGCCGTAAAACCCCCAGAAAAGTACGTACCTGAAAATCTTTGTTTATTAGCATCCCAATGACGTTTAGGACGGTTCCAAACAGGCCAATAATGATTTGAAACTGCAACAAAGTCGAATAAGTAATATTTCGGGTTGCTTTACTGAAAGCAAGCTCAATAAAAGGCATCCCGAGGCCAGTTAAAGCAGCAGCAGCCAATGTTAAAAGAAACCCCAATAAGTACTGAGCTTTTGATACCCCAATTGGTCTATCCCCATTGGTATTGATACCCAATAAGACCGATCCTAATGTCATTACAATAACTGCATTTATAATAAATGCTGTAAATTTTTGTTTCACAACCAACCATGCAAAAAATGCTGTAAAACACAGCTGAGTTGCAAAGAGAATTGTTGAAGTTGATACTGGAAGATAAGATAAACCCAATGCGTACATGAAATTAGCAACACCAAACACAATCCCAATTATGGCACTCCAAAAGAACACCATTGGTTCCATAAAGAAGGAACAACTTTGATCATTCTTTTGCGTTGAAGATTTGGATTTAATATAGAGAAAATTGAGAGGAAATAAGAGAACTGGAAAACCAGCAGTTTGCAAACAACTACTCAGCCATTTACGACTACCACCATGAAGATAATATAATCTCATTAAAAGAGGACCTCCTATAACACCACAAAAAACTAAGGCACAATTAATAATGATTAACGGCCAGTTTCTGGCTTTTCCTGTTTCTTCTACATGGGGCTTTGAATTGCCATTTTGGTTTGGTACTATAGTCTCTGGTGTTTCAATGTTCATCGTGGAAGTAGCCATTGAAATGAGACCAGCTAGAGAGATAGAAAAAGAGAGAAAGATTTGATGAGATGTTCGGGCTGAAGGGGTGCATTATAGATCTAAACAGAGAGTTACACAAAGGGTATGAAATGTATTTCAATCTAATGGTCTTCTCTTGTGCATGATATTGAAGTTTATGGTGACCGTTAGGTCATCCATTATGAAAGTGGAAAACAACCGCCCCCCCTTTAGTTTCGACTCTTGTTTAAGTGTAAAACGATAATGAAAACACAAGAATTTGTCTGCATGTTTACGTGAAACAATTTGCTCCAGACAAGAAATACGTCTCTGTCAAAATATATTTCAACCTTTATCAGCAACGGAATTATAGATGTAAAGATCGAGGCAGCAGCCGTCGTCACTTATGGCTCTGAAAATCGAGTTACACATTTTTATAACAACCTCTAAATTTACTCTTTTATTCATCGTTCTCGGGACAGTTGGGATTTGTCAACCCCAATGCCATGAAAGTGCAGTAAAACATTTTCATTTTTGACTGTGATATTAAAACCGCATTATAATAGCAGCCATGGAGAATTTCCTCCAACACAGTAGACATGCTGTTTTGTGTGATTACAAGTACAGCAGTCATCAGTACACCAATTATTTTATATTCACGGTTTATTAAGAATTTTTGTATATTTATATACATAACTTGTGTCCTTTTAAAGTATGCATTGTTGATAATATAATAATCCACTGAGACCTATCGATAAAAATAATAGCTTGAGAGAAAAAAATGAAAGCAGACACCACTCCAGTGCTGGGTTGCACCGACGTTTTCGCGACAAAATTCTTAGGGAATCACGACGCGAACACGTATATACATATTTTATTTATATATTATTTATATATATAATTATGTCAAGAGTTTCAATCCTAAAAATTGAAAAATAATGTTACATGTGTAAAAATTTCAAAAAAAAATGAGAAATCGTTTGTTTATACACGTCGAAGGTCAAACAATCAATCACTATTAAACACATGACATAATCAAAATGCATTTTTAGAACAACACATACCCAACCAAATGTATATGTGATGTCATTTCCAATTACAAAACCCTAGTAAAGACTTAAATGATTGATCTAATTGTTTGTCTTTCTTCATTTAGTTAATAATAGTAAAAATAAAGGAAAAATTTAAAATGAAAATGAAAAAAAAAATGCTTTAAACTCGAGCCATCGATGCATCCAAACAAGACGCGCGCATATTGGTGTGTCGGACGCGCGTCGTGTCAGCGTCCAACGCGCGTCCTGTGTACGACGCGAGTGGGACGCGGACACGACTCAAAAAACGGAGCGTCCGTGCAACCCAGCTCCAGTGTAGATTCATGGTCGGATGGTCCTCTTGAAAAGATATCAAATGAATAAAAAGAAGAAAAAATCTATCCTTACTCGCACACAGACAGACGCAGCCGAGGACAATTTGCGTCTCTAAGTGAAAATCATCTACCTGCAGAACCAATTTTCAAATCCCAATATTCGCGAACAGTTTTTCTTATAAAGAAAGTTCTTTTCACTCCATGTCTTCATTATTGTTTCCCTTCCCATTCTTTTGAATCTCTGATACTGAGTGTGAATCATACCAACTAGTCGTACAGGTTTTTTACTACCCCAGTTTCATTAATTAACATGAAAGCTAACACTGACAGGCCCTTTAGTTCGAACTAACATTGCTGGATTCTCTATAATTGGAACCAACTTGCTTAATAACTGGACCACTAACAAAAATAGCAGTGAAGGAATTAGAAAAGTGTGAGAATGTAACTAAAATGTTCTAGCTGCAAGTCATGAAACACCAAGTTCACAAAGCAACAGCTCTCAAAGAATTAGGTATGGAGCAATCTGGGATGTTTACTGCTAATACTCCGTGGTTATAGTTCGATGCAATGGAATGAAAGAAACGAAACCTTGAGAGTTTTGATCGCGTGACCACCAACTTAGAATACTTTATGAAGGATTCCCTTTGCCAAATTTTTTGCTTGAACTTCAATCCGCAGAGACAGTAAATTCTACGTAGTATACGAAGTACAGCCTACTACCTCATGTACACACCCTAAAACTACCTTTGCAAATGCCTTTCTACCTCATCTACTGTCTCATACATACCTGTATTTCACATAGATCCTATTACAGAACTAATATTAATGCATGACGCACATAAAAGAATTATTCACCAAATTTCCTAATAACACAATAATAAGAGTCAGATAGAATGCATATGGGCCCGCAATTGTGAATCTGAGACTGTTCGCATGGTTTCTTCTTCACTTTCTTCTGAATTTATCTTCTCTCATCAAACTAAGTGTACAACCAGCCTAAACTTGCCTAGTAAACTCGTCGCAGGGAGTTTAGTATGTGACATTGCGAATATATGGAACCCCTGCATGGACTGTTTAAAATTTGAGACGACCAAAAACTTCAAAAACATGATGGTGAACCACTTACCAAAAACATCGCTCGACATCCTCCCAACTCTCTCTAACACCAACCACCGTCGCTCTATTAATTGAAAATTCCCTAGGATCACTGAAGTCACATCCTTCCCAACTGAGTGCAGTATGAATTGTTGGAACTTCAGCTCCTTAAACTTTATGCTTATCACTAAATATCATATTAGCTAACAACATGCTGAAATCAGAACTTGAACCTAGTATAAACATGCTCTTACAACACACAAAATCAGCACTTTACGTAGCTGGAACTCTATATGCAGCATATACACAAAACAGAAGTAACAACAAGGAAATACATAGCAATATCTTTAAGGTGTCATGACTTCTTCATCTACTTCAATTTCCTCACCTTGATGATGGATGAGAACAGATTTTCATTCTAAAAACAAGTGAGGCTAGAAGAGAGTCCTAATCATGCTTGTCATATGTCTCTCCAACCTTTCCATCATGAGTTGGAGTGACACCTCATAGCTACAAAGAACAGCACATAGGACAGCTCATGCAAGATTAGTTCAACCACAAACAAGATTACATAAATGATTAAAAAAACAATCATACCATAACTTACACTACACTATACTGGATTATCCTGAACTAATCAAGAATTACCTTAGGCCAATAATGATTTGTTGCTAAACCGACACTAAGTCTAACATGAATTACTCTTCAATTCAATGTGTTCGATGAAGTTAGCTTTTCATTCTAGCTGTAAGGGATGTGTTAAAGTACCTATTGCTGACCAATAACAGCCACAAAAAAGTCAAGCTGAAGTAACCGTATCCTGGCCTTTGCTCTGTAGCATTAGACATAAGAAACAAATATTCCAGCGATGACGTGGAAGTTTCAAGATTTAAACCAAGTGCGAGATAAGGCCATGAAGTGTGATGTTAAGATCAAAAATCTGTACCTTCTGCAACCTACCAGCAACAAACTGCGATTGCACAGCATTCTGACATTACAATCATTTACTCATTGGAAGCCTTCACTTACATTTGAATGAGACCTAAAGTTTTTAGACAGCTTGTTTTTGTGGCCATGCATGGTTTCTCATCACACCCCTAAAGAAGCATGTTTTTCAGTGAAGAATCTACGAGGAAGTTCTACGAGTCACTAAAACATAAATATTCAAAGACTCTAAACAGAAGTTTCTAAAATCAACATCTAAGAACCTCTCTATAAGTTTTGCACATTAAACAACAATACTTCCCGGGTTTGTTTTGGATGTGTTAAAGATCACACTCTTAAACCGATTGCTTCACTTTACTGCATAAATGTGGAAGTATACCATTTAATTGCAGAATTTGTAGCATTATCTAATCAAACTATTGCTTGCTACTGCGAAGACTAGTGAAGCAAAGTTTACTCCCATTTATTTAATACAGAATTAAGTTATAATTTGTTCAAAATGAAGTTTGAATAATGTAGATGTAGTAATGAATTTGACCACCAACAGATGATACACACATTACATATTTATAAGTACATTCATACCCACAAGTACAGCTACAATTCAGCAACGTATAAGATAATACGGAAAATAAATGAAGGAAACAAGTACAACAACAACAACATACCAGTTTAGGTTATGTGCTGATATCACAATCCGACAGCCAAGCAATGTACAACTGAAGAGCCATTCGGAACCACAAGAATCACTTGTGACCAAACAATAGAACCCCATAATTCACCACTATCTTTCCCAACCGAAATTTCAGCACACCAAATCTCCATTTCCTTCCCCATACCCTTTCTTTCCCACAAAACACACAAATTCCCTCCAACATTAGCCATTGTAGCTCCACACAAGAACTTATGCAACCCACTATCCAAACCCTTCAATTCCCTCCAACACCCTACATTCTCATCAAATCCTCTTATCTTCCCTAAATAATCATAACAAAACAAAACCCCATCAACAACAGTAGCTCTCCCTCTCCACCCTAAATCAATCTCTGTATTCACAACATCCCAAGATAATTCATTCGCATCGTAGACAACTCCACCTCTATCCGCCATTGCATACACCTTATCCCCAATCACAGCACACCCATGCATCCATTTCTCCTTCACATCAACCGGACTCGGCACCGCCTCCCAACTCCCCGCAACCGGATCAAAAACCTCAGCCCAGTGAGTGGATTTAGACCATGAATCAATCAAACAACCACCTATAACATAAATTCTCCCATTCACAACCCCAGCAGCTGCAAATTCCCTCCCAACTCTCATTCTTGGACCAAGTTCCCATCTTTTAAAACGAGAATCAAAAACCCAAACATTTGATGATGGAATATCATTAATAGACCCACCAATTACATAGATTTTGTGGCCTAGTGCAGCAAAAGCTGAACCAATTGATTGAACTGGAATTGAAGGAACAGAGAAAAGGGATTTGGGGTTTTTCGGGTCACAAAAAAACCATTTGAAAGATGAATTGTGAATACGGATGTTGATGAATAAAAGGGTTTGTGTAGAATTGAGATTGAAACGAGTATTGAAGAAAAGAGGGGATCGGAGAAGTGAATTCCATGATTTTGAAACCAGTGATAGATTTGAGTGATGGATGTGTGGTACTCTAGCTATACACTGGAGAGAGATGTCATTCGGTAAATCCGGAATCAATAAGTTTGAGTTTGTGGATGGTGGCGGTGGCGGTTGTGGTGGTGAATCCCCCATCTCTCCCTCTCGCTCTGACTCTCTGTGTTCACTTTTTAGTCTTTACTAAATCCACTGAGTTGACAATACATAACAAACCCCACGGGCCACTGTTTACGGGCTAAAGTCTAGATGGACCTTTAGACTTTAGAGTCTTTAGACCACCAATGGGCTATCTAGGGCTAAAAGTACCACATAGTAATTAGGGGAAGGATCCGATGACATGGTTAAAATAGTAATTAGGGGAAGGATCCGATGACATGGTTAAAATGATATTATTAGGGCTGCATATTGGTCGGTACAGTCCAGGTTTTCTCAGAATTCAGTACATGTATCTCCTAGTAGCAGGTTTCATGTTCTAGGTACCTGCATCTGTATCGGTGTTTGTACCTGTACTGGTGATACAGCTCCAGTTCTAGACTGTTATCCGGTTTTTAGCTGATCCAAAAAGTCATAATAACATTGAGAAAACATCTAAGTAATTCAATAATTCTGTTATTGCAGTAACATCATTCAAACTTCATATCACCACCAGAACTCATTCTCAGCTTAGTTTCTTCTCTTAATCTTCAGAAGCATCATCTTCTCGATCCCCATCTCTGTTGACACAATTACTAACTTTAGAATCAAACTGTTGTTTATGGGTGAAAACTATTTCTGCCGGTTTTGGTAATTTGGGGTGTGTGGATGAGAAATGAATCTAAATCCTAAACAAATGCACTGCACGGGAGTGCTTGTGATTCGAGAAATCAATCTATACAACTCTGGCCTAAACCAAGAAATGGTCGTTCCAGACTTGCTTCGTTCATAGAGTGAAGGAGATGGGGTTGATCTTAGGGATGGAAGCGAAGAAGGTGTTGAGATTGTGAAGGTGTTGGTTGTGTATGACTTGTATCAGAAAGCTGAACTGGCTTGCAGAATGAAAGCTATCAGTTCTGGTGTTGGAATACGATTGTGTCAATACATGGCTTCTGTCTTGTTCGGAAATAGGGAGGAAAACCTATTTATACAAGTCATTGCGCCTAACCCACGTTTTTCATGGGAAGTGGAGGAAGTGGAGTGATGGAGTACTGGAGTCGTGGTAATTGTCACACGATCATGTAAAGCCCACTTCTCCCATCATCACTAACCGTCGATGACTTCCTGACACGTTCTTATGATGGCGCGTTGTGCGCTGCACGATGTAAACCGCCAGACCAATACCCCAGTAAGTATCCCCCAGTTTGTGACATGATTAATGTCTCGGGTGTGTGGATCGTGGGACCCACAAAAGGTAGCATGTGATGCTAGATTAAATAACTAAGTTATTTAGGAAGTCGATATTTATGAAATATTATGTGTATTCTATGCATGTAACGCATCGAATATATTCAGCACGTATGAAGCATTGCTATTTTAAGGCTTAACGGAGTAAGTCACGATAGCATCACGTCCGACCATCTTCGAGTGATCGTTTGGAGGCTGTACAGGTAAGCTATGACTTGGCCAATCACTCTGTGTGGAAGAGTGGTGGACGGTGATCGTGGTGATGCCTCACTCGTCGCCTAACTCCTGTCTTAGGCTATCCATCCAAGCTGGCGAAGTTGGACGGACGAGATGACTTGCGATCCACATCTGCAACCGTTGGATTAGGGTTTAGGAGGTGCTCAAACACCAACCTTTAGCTTGGTCGAATCCAAGCATGAGACGCGTTTTTGGCAAGATCGATTGGTCATGCGTGTAGGCGGCATGCCGGTGTACACGTTCGTCTGTCCCATGGATATGCGATCTAAGCCACTCAATTTTTCCGGTTAAGTTGAGTGATCCAGATCAGTTTGCAAGAGAAAACCGCGCGACCATGCGTAGTTTGGGCGCACGAATCGAGACACCTAGCCATGGTTTGTCTTGGTCGATCGGACATGGAGATAGATGGGTCCATATTGATCATGTTGATACTCTACGGACCTGCTTAGTCTATTCCTGGACCCTTGATCCAAGATGGCGAAAACGGATGCTCGCGATCAATTTGCGACATATGCATGTCGCAAACCCTAATTAGGGTTTCCGGCCGGTTGCTTGCATGCTAGTTTGGACGATCGAAATTGCACCCTACACTCCTCATCTGGAGAGGTCGATCGTGTGGGACCCATATTGGGCCAGTGGTGAACACGCCAATACCTGTCTGGCGGTTATAGGTCTGATCTAAGCCATCCAATCATGCTGGTGAAGTTGGATGGTCGTGATCAATTTAAGACCTTTAGTGGAATTTCCTGCGACCCTTTGAACATCACGCCGTCCGAACTTCGGGAAAATGTACGTGATTATGTGGCTAGGTCAGGGGAGGATCGATTATGCAGGCGTGAAGGGGACCTTCCGATGTGCAGGAAAACGCTTGTCCAACCGTTCATGGGACGATCTACGCCGTCCAACTATGACGGTGAAGTTGGACGGATGTGATGAATTTGAGACTGCCGTAGGCGGCCTTTGTTCGTACGACTCCTCCAAGCCGCTCAATACCATCCTGGACATCCAACTTCAGGCTGGTGTTTGGTGGTAGTTTGGGAGGCATGGTAGGTATTCGACCAACCAGGGCATAAGCGGGCCCACTGGTGGTCATTAAAGTGGTAGCCTGATCCTGCTGAGGATCATATAGGCTGGTTAAATCATGCGGCCAACTTGCGTGGTCGTGATTATTTCTGAGACTGAGATGGACAGTCCAGATGCTCGATCGGGCTAGTATAACACACCGAGAGATGTATGCTCAATCGGGCTAGTATAACACACCGACAATTGTAGCCTGTACGGGTATTTCGTGCATGCTTCATTAGTGACACTTGGAGATTCGTGTTACTCTGCTGAGAGCATCACACAGTCGTCATGCCGCACCAATAATGAGAGTTCAGCAGGAACAACACAGGAAATACAAGGCTGGTCATGCATTAATTGATAATGCTATAAATTCACATAATACTGGGATTGTTGCCATATGCTCCATTCTAGGTGAATTAGTAAAGTGGAGAAGTATTCATCACTTATCAGTGGATTTATCCTTTGCAGGATGTCAGCGCATAATTTTATCTTTTACAACTTTAGCCTTAAATGAAAATCCACCATCAACATTAAGTCCCATGCCTAGCACATGATGGTTACACTATTGTGGGGTAGGCATGAGATGGTGACAAATTGGTATATTGAAATTACCAAGCTAAAGTAAACACATATTTACCGCATAGATAGATATCATCAGGTGTTGTCCTGGAGCTGGTCAAACCTGATTAGAGTTTTGGAGGAAGCAGGACTTGGTCAGACGAGCCACTCTGGTTCCCATGGGTTTCTTCCGTATATGTCTGGGCAGAGCTTGAACCGTTTCTTGGACTGGGTGCGCTCCCATCCATTATACGGCGACTTTTCTTAAATATATCCGATAAACATTGTTGATTGTTATCCCGAATTAGCATCCTTTATAGGTGGCAAGTGAAGACTCCTTTTTTGCCTGGGATTCTGTTAGTTCGTGAAATATAAAGAAAATTCTAAGGACGTATCCTATCGCAAAATCGTTTTCTTCTACATTCCAGGTACCGCTCCGCGCTTATCCGATCTTCTGATTGACTGATGATGATATTTTTTTGTAACCATAACTTCTTCTCCTTCGCAGTTTATCATGGAAGCGGTTGGTGATGATCACTCTGTAACTTCTCTAGACAAAAGTTTTGAAGTCAACAAGCCTGAGGAGGCTGGTGCACATGAGGAGGTAATGGCTAAGGTCGATCTCCCACTTCGTGAAGTCGGTCGTGCTATACAGGGGATGTCCATTATGCACCTGCGTATTGCCAGGGGACGTATCTGTGCTCTTTCAGCTGCGATCGACATGGAGGAGCAATGGAGGCGCGATGAAGCGTTGCGAGTACCAACGAGCACAAGATCTGAGAGGTTTGCAGCACGGTTAAAGAGGTGGGGGGTTGAACACAAATGGCCTCTTGGTGGAGACAAGTGTGATTATCCAATCCACGATGGCGTGATAATCCTCGATTCTGACACAGACAAACCTGAGCGTCTGAAAATGATCAACACAATTTCCAACGCTGTCGTGGCTCTTGGGGAAGATGTGGAAGCGGTCTCTGTTGATGTTGTTGAGGAGGATAGCGTTGCTGCAGAAATATCCGAAGTGGAAGCTGAGGCAGATCCAGAGGAAGAAGCAGTAGCGGTCAACAATGGCGACGGTGTTGAAGCAGGCTCCAGTGATGGTGGAGACGCAACCAATATTCTTGACGACTAAATTTTCCTGTTCTTTCTCTTTTCTTCTTTTCTGGGCTTTTCTTCTCGTAATTTGTGAACATTTTCCTTCAACTCAGTGGCGGCTGAGTTTAAGGTCCTTTTTTACTTGCTTGATTGAATAAGGGTTTCACACTGCTTTTTGATGTAAATCTTCCATATATCGGATACGATCATAATATGTTGTTCTTGCAATGAAAAAGTGAATGCCATAATGAAACACCACAGACCTGTCTATGCTCCTGACGCGAGATCTCTCTAGTCTTGCTGGGGTAAATGGCCCGAAATAGTTTCCTTTTTCCGCACACATTCTCTTTCCCAATATCTTCAAGGGAATACAAGATGTTTGTTTAGGGTTTCCTTCCAGGCCTGCTCTAGTGGGTAACGATGATTTAGGATGACTCAGGACTTTGTTTCTTTCTTTAGGGGTAAATAAATTCCTAGATGGAAAATATTTTGATTAATTTGAAAATTGAAAATTGAAATCCTAATTATGAATGCAAGTATTGCAATCATTTTCTTGAGGAATTACAAGTGCGGCATGAAATGGAAATTGTAAAAGAAACACGCTGGCGGAAATAACACAACGTTTTAGAGTGTGGAGGACGCTGGAAAGTGGTAGCACACGTCTTAAGTACGGTAGGGTTTGAGCCATCGTGAGTGAATTTTTACGCCTTCCAGTTTGTCAGCGTTGATGAGCTTGCAGTAGCCTCCTAGGATAACATCTGCTACCAGGTACGGTTCATGCTCCCTTTCGGCAGGTGGAGTGGTGATTTTCACCGTCATGCTCCCAACCTTGAATGCAGTCATCTTCGTCACCAGATTTCCAATTCCAAATGGGTTTGGGCGTTGTAAGATACCTGGTCCTTGGTCTTGTCGTCCTTGATCGAGACAACTTCTAGGCTCCTGATAAAACGCTTGAAGGGACCGGCTTCCCATTCAATTCTCCTAGCGGGAGTTAGGTTGTTGGTTGGAGCGAGTCCCCAGGGCTTATCAAGAGGAATGATTGGTTGCAAAAAGGGTTGCGTGATGAGACTTACTTGAGATCGAAACCTTTCAATGTATGTTGATGGGTTCTCTCCAGGAAGTTGTGTCACGTTGGCAAGCTGTAGATACGGCAACAAACAGTCTTCAGGTCCACACGGCTTGTTGAAGATTCTTTCGGGTATCGAAACCGGCAGAGGAAAAACTCCCAGTGTTGCCTTGTTGTCGTGTATCCAAGAGCATCCTAGGACCACGTCATAATTGGGATGTTCTTTGACTATGTAGAACTTTGCTTGCGTCAAGGCATCACCCAATTTAACTTCAAGATCGATGTATCCATAGGCATCTCCAAGTTCTCCTTCTGGATTCTTAATTACAGTTGGGCTGCGAGTAGCTTCCTGTTTCGAAATCTTTGCCGCCTTCAAGGTCTTAACAGTGATGATGTTGAATTCGGAGGTTGTATCAATCAATGTGCTATCGAACTCGACATCCTTCAAACGAGTGACGGTTAAGATACCCCAGTTTCCCTTGCTCGCATCTTCCAGGAAAGACTGAGGTTTCGAGACTGCTTCCTTCTTTGGATACAAACGCCTTCCTGATACAATGCGGTTGAGGGTTGCAAATATGTCTTGACGCTGGGCCTTGGAGAAATATAAGATTTCGGATAAACGCTCCATCATAGATTGTACAGTCTTGGGAACAGAATCCCCGGAAATCATGCAGTTTCTGATAGGAAGAGGATCTCTATGAACACCTTCGTTTCCAAGCTGGAGTTCTCCTGACTCTATCTTTTCTCTGAAGATTCCTTTCATCCTGTTGCATTCCTTGGTCGGATGATGGACGAACCTATGGTAGCGGCAGTACTTGGGGTCCCCCATGTCTTTCTCAGTTGGCGGGCGCCTGATAGGAGGAAGCTTGATAGCATCGTCTTGAATCCATGCTTCCAAGAGTTCCATTACTTCACTCATGGGGAATGGGAAGCCTTAATCTTCGGTGTCTTGTGAAGGAGTCTTTCCCGTTCCCTTTTGAGACGAAGTCGTGTGTGTCGGAGCCGCACGCTTGGGTTGTTGTTCTGTTGCTGAAGCTTTCCTTTTTCCTCCTTCGCCTACCACGCTTACAGAAGGACCAGTGTTGTATTGCTTGTTTGTGAGACGCCTGCTTCCTCGACTCTCACGTGGATCTTCGTTTCGAACAACCCTGGTTCTCTCTAGCAACGCTGGGGCAGTTGTGGCTGAACGCTTAGCAGCATCATGGAGTTCGAAGAACGTCTGAAAGCCCAGATTCTCTAATAAAGAGCGGTATATGGGTATCATCCCGTTGATGCACAGCTCTACCAGCTGACGTTCAATGACGTTCGGATCATGACAATCTAGTGCTTGAGTTCTGAACCTCTTAACGAAGTCGTTCGGATGCTCGTTGTTCCGCTGAGAGACTCTCCCTAGATCTGAAAAGGTGATCTGCTCGGATACGAAGAAATACTTTCTGTAGAAAGCACTGACCATCTCGCCCCAATTGGATATGTTGTTAAGCGCGATGTTGTTGTACCAGGTGTACGCCCTTCCCGTAAGTGAATTCGAGAACTCTTTCAGGCGGAGAACATGATTGTACTCATGCTCCCCTAAGGACTCCAAAAATCAAGAGATGTGTTCACGAGCGTTACCAGTACCATCATAGAGGGAGAACTGAGGAGAGGTGTATCCTCTTGGAATAGGAATCCGTTGCACATCTTTAGGGTACGGTGGATGATGCTGGTGCGCATCCATTAAATTTCCTTTGCCTCGGTTTTGGTGAAGTCGTTCCAGGTCCTCACGCGTGATGAAGTTGAATAATTGGTCCCTTTCCCTTGGAAATTCAGGAGAAAAACGATCTTCTTCATTCATGTGGGCTCGAGTGGAAACGCCTGCTCCGAGTGTATTGAAGGCATTCCTTGTTGGCTCCATGGGTTGCCGTGAATCTTGTGGCAATCGTTCAGTTAAATTTTTGAGGAAAATGAGTACCTATTTCTGAGTTGCATCCATATTCGTTTAAGTCTTAGCAAGAACTTTCTGCCTCTCCATCAAGTCTGCAATGGTAATGGGAGATGGTCCTCCTCTTGTCCCTCCGACTCCTCGTCCTGATGAAGGAGTGGAAGTTGTTGCCCTGGTGATCACCGGAAGTGTTACACTTGAGGATATGTCAGGATTCGCAGCTTCTCTGGATCTAGTGATAGGAGGCATTACACTTACTGGAATATCTCCTGCTCCGCTGGCGTTGGTGGTAGAAGAAACGACTCCACGAGATGTATTGACCACATTAGCTCCACTGACAGGTACATCCACACCGAGAGTGTTATCCACATTAACTTCATCGGAATTGATTGTTGATCCAGACCTAAGTTCTACCATCTCGAAATGAATTGATGATTGAATTGATCCTAAGATCTATCCTTTCGAAATTGATAAAATTGAATCAGATTTTGAAGAAATCGACTTTACAACCGAGAGATTAACCTCCCACTTTGGTCGCCAATTGTTTATGGGTGAAAACTATTTCTGACGGTTTTGATAATTTGGGGTGTGTGGATGATAAATGAATCTAAACCCTAAACAAATGCACTGCATGGGAGTGCTTGTGATTCGAGAAATCAATCTGTACAACTCTGGCCTAAACCAAGAAACGGCCGTTCCAGACTTGCTCACAAAGTGAAGGAGATGGGGTTGATCTTAAGGAGGGAAGCGAAGAAGGTGTTGAGATTGTGAAGGTGTTGGCTGTGTATGACTTGTATCAGAAAGCTGAACTGGCTTTCAGAATGAAAGCTATCAGTTCTGGTGTTGGAATACGATTGTGTCCACACTTGGCTTCTGTCTCGTTGTCTTGTTCGGAAATAGGGAGGAGAACCTATTTATACAAGTCATTGCGCCTAACCACGTTTCTCATGGGAAGTGGAGTGATGGAGTAGTGGAGTCTTGGTAATTGTCACACGATCGAGTAAATCCCACTTCTCCTATCATCACTAACCGTCCATGACTTCCTGACACATTCTTATGATAGCGCGTTGTGCGCTGCATGCTGTAAACCGCCAGACCAATACCCCAGTAAGTATCCCCCAGTTTGTGACATGATTAATGTCTCGAGTGTGTGGATCGTGGGACCCACAAAAGGTAGCATGTGATGCTAGATTAAATAACTAAGTTATTTAGGAAGTCGATATTTATGAAATATCGTGTTTATTCTATGCATGTAACACATCGAATATATTCAGCACGTATGAAGCATCGCTATTTTAATTCTTAACGGAGTAAGTCACGATAGCATCACGTCCTACCATCTTCGAGTGATCGTTTGGAGGCTGTACAGGTAAGCCCTGACTTGGCCGATCACTTTTTGTGGAAGAGTGGTGGACGATGATCGTGGTGATGCCTCATTGGTCGCCTAACTCCTGTCTTAGGCTGTCCGTACAACCTGGCGAAGTTGGACGGACGAGATGACTTGCAGCCCAGATTTGCGACCGTTGGATTAGGTTTTAGGAGGTACTCAAACACCAACCTTTAGCTTGGTCGAATCCAAGCATGGGACGCGTTTTTGGCAAGACCGATTGGTCATGCGTGTAGGCGGCATGCCGGTGTACACGTTCGTCTGTCCCATGGATATGCGATCTAAGCCACTCAATTTTTCCGGTTAAGTTGAGTGATCGAGATCAGTTTGCAATAGAAAACCGCGCGACCATACCTGGTTTGGGCGCACGAATCGAGACACCTAACCATGGTTTGTCTTGGTCGGTTGGACATGGAGATAGATGGGTCCATATTGATCATGTTGATACTCTCCGGACCTGCTTAGCCTATTCCTGGACCCTTCATCCAAGATGGCGAAAACGGACGCTCGCGATCAATTTGCGCCATATGCATGTTGCAAACCCTAATTAGGGTTTCCGGCCGGTTGCGTGCATGCTATTTTGGCCGACCGAAATTGCACCCTACACTCCTCATCTGGAGAGGTCGATCATGTGGGACCCACATTGGGCTAGTGGTGAACACGCCAATACCTGTCTGGAGGTTATAGGTCTGACCTAAGCCATCCAATCATGCTGGTGAAGTTGGATGGTCGTGATCAATTTAAGACCTTTAGTGGAATTTCCTGTGACCCTTTGAACCTCACGCCGGCCGAACTTCGGGCAACTGTACGTGATTATTTGGCTAGGTCAGGGGAGGATCGATTATGCAGGAGTGAAGAGGGTCCGCCGGTGTGCAGGACAGCGCTTGTCCAACCGTCCATGGGACGATCTACGCCGTCCAACTATGTCGGTGAAATTGGACGGACGTGATGAATTTGAGACTGCCGTAGGCGGCCGTTGTTCGTACGACTCCTCCAAGCCGCTCCATACTAGCCTGGACATCCAACTTCAGGATGGTGTTTGGTGGTAGTTTGGGAGGCATGATAGGTATTCGACCAACCAGGGCATAAGCGGGCCCACTGGTGGTCATTAAGGTGGTAGCCTGCTCCTGCTGAGGATCGTATAGGCTCGTTAAATCATGCGGCCAACTTGCATGGTCGTGATTATTTCTGAGACTGAGATGGACAGTCCAGATGCTCGATCGGGCTAGTATAACACACCGAGAGTTGTAGCCTTTACGGGTATTTCGTGCATGCCTCATTAGTGACCCTTGGAGATTCGTGTTACTCTGCTGAGAGCAGCACTCAGTCGTCATGCCGCACCAATAATGAGAGTTCAGCAGGAAAAACACAGAAAATACAAGGCTGGTCATGCATTAATGGATAATGCTATAAATTCACAGAATACTGGGATTGTTGTCATATGCTCCATTCTAGGTGAATTAGTAAAGTGGAGAAGTATTCATCACTTATCAGTGGCTTTATCCTTTGCAGGATGTCAGCGCATAATTTTGGCCTTTACAACTTTATCCTTAAATGAAAATCCACCATCAACATTAAGTACCCTGCCTAGCACATGATGGTTCCACTATTGTGGGGTAGGCATGAGATGGTGACAAATTGGTATATTGAAATGACCAAGCTAAAGTAAACACATATTTACCGCATAGATAGATATCATCAGGTGTTGTCCTGGAGCTGGTCAAACCTGATTAAGGTTTTGGAGGAAGCAAGACTTGGTCAGGAGAGCCGCTCTGGTTCCCTTGGGTTTCCTCCGTATATGTCTGGGCAGAGCTTGGAACGTTTCTTGGACTGGGGGCGCTCCCATCTATTATAGGGCGGCTTCTCTTAAATATATCTGATAAATATTGTTGATTGTTATCCCGAATTAGCAGCCTTTATAGGTGGCAAGTGAAGACTCCTTTTTCCCCTGGGATTCTGTTAGCTCGTGAAATATAAAGAAAATTCTATGGACGTCTCCTATCGCAAAATTGTTTTCTTCTACATTCCAGGTACTGCTCCGCGCTTATCCGATCTTCTGATTGACTGATGATGATTTTTTTTGTAACCATAACTTCTTCTCCTTCGCAGTTTATCATGGAAGCGGTTGCTGATGATCACTCTGTAACTTCTCCAGAAAAAAGTTTTGAAGTCAACAAGCCTGAGGAGGAAGGTGCACATGAGGAGGTAATGGATAAGATCGATCTCCCACTCCGTGAAGTCGGTCGTGCTATACAAGGGATGTCCATTATGCACCTGCGTATTGCCAGGGGACGTATCTGTGCCCTTTCAGCTGCGATCGACATGGAGGAGCAATGGAGGCGCGATGAAGCGTTGCGAGTACTAACAAGCGCAAGATCTGAGAGGTTTGCAGCACGATTAAAGAGGCGGAGGGTTGAACACAAATGGACTCTTGGTGTAGACAAGTGTGATTATCCAATCCACGATGGTGTGATAATCCTCGATTCTGACACAGACGAACCTGAGCGTATGAAAGTGATCAACACAATTGCCAACGCTGTTGTGGCTCTTGGGGAAGATGTGGAAGCGGTGTCTGTTGATGTTGTTGAGGAGGATAGCGTTGCAGCAGAAATATCCGAAGTGGAAGCTGAGGCAGATACAGAGGAGGAAACAGTAGTGGTCAATGATGGCGACGGTGTTGAAGCAGGCTCCAGTGGTGGTGGAGACGCAACCAATCTTCTTAACAACTAAATTTTCCTGTTCTTTCTCTTTTCTTCTTTTCTGGGCTTTTCTTCTCGTAATTTGTGAACATTTTCCTTGCACTCAGTGGCGGCTGAGTTTAAGGTCCTTTTTTACTTGCTTGATTGAATAAGGGTTTCACACTGCTTTTTGATGTAAATCTTCCATATATCGGATGCAATCATAATATGATGTTCTTGCAATGAAAAAGAGAATGCCATAATGAAACACCACATACCTATCTATGCTCCTGACACGAGATCTCTCTGGTCTTGGTGGGGTAAATGGCCCGAAATATTTTCCTTTTTCCGCACACATTCTCTTTCCCAATATCTTCCAGGGAATACAAGATGTTTGTTTAGGGTTTCCTTTCAGGCCTGCTCTAGTGGGTAATGATGTTTTAGGCTGACTCAGGACTT
The DNA here is from genome assembly GCF_003573695.1 of Papaver somniferum. Classification (NCBI taxonomy): domain Eukaryota; kingdom Viridiplantae; phylum Streptophyta; class Magnoliopsida; order Ranunculales; family Papaveraceae; genus Papaver; species Papaver somniferum. The sequence goes on along the minus strand of NC_039358.1, from coordinate 32,947,274 downwards.
TGATTCTTTCTTTAGGGGTAAATAAATTCCTAAATGGAAAATATTTAGATTAATTTGAAAATTAAAAATTGAAACCCTAATTATGAATGCAAGTATTGCAATCATTTTCTAGAGGAATTACAAGTGCGGCATGAAAAGGATATTGTAAAAGAAACACGCTGGCAGAAATAACACATCGTTTTAAAGTGTGGAGGACGCTGGAAACTGGTAGCACAGCGTCTTAAGTACGGTAGGGTTTGAGCCATCGTGAGTGAATTGCTACGCCTTCCAGTATGTCAGCGTTGATGAGCTTGAAGTAGCCGCCTAGGATAACATCCTACCAGGTACGGTCATCCTCCCTTTCGGCAGGTGGAGTGGTCATTTTCACCGTCATGCTTCCAACCTTGAATGCAGTCATCTTCGTCACCAGATTTCCAATTCCAAATGGGTTTGGGAGTTGTAAAGATACATGGTCCTTGGTCTTGTCGTGCTTGATCGAGACAGCTTCTAGGCTCCTGATAAAATGCTTGAAGGGACCGGCTTCCCATTCACATCTCCTAGCGGGAGTTGGGTTGTTGGTTGGAGCGAGTCCCTAGGGCATATCAAGAGGAATGATTGGTTGCAAAAAGGGTTGCGTGATGAGACTTACTTGAGATCGAAACCTTTCAATGTATGTTGATGGGTTCTCTCCAGGAAATTGTGTCACGTTGGCAAGCTGCAGATACGACAACAGACAGTCTTCAGGTCCAGACGGCTTGTTGGAGATTCTTTCGGGTATCGAAAACGGTAGATGAAAAACTCCCAGTGTTGCCTTGTTGTCGTGTATCCAAGAGTGTCCTAGGATCACGTCATAATTGGGATGTTCTTTGACTATGTAGAACTTTGCTTGTATCAAGGCATCACCCAATTTAACTTCAAGATCGATGTATCCATAGGCATTTCCAAGTTCTCCTTCTGGATTCTTAATCACAGTTGGGCTGCGAGTAGCTTCCTGTTTCAAAATCTTTGCCTCCTTCAAGGTCTTGACAGTGATGATGTTGAATTCGGAGGCTATATCAATCAATGTTCTATCGAACTCGACATCCTTCAAACGAGTGACGGTTAAGAGTCCCAGTTTCCCTTGCTCGCAACTTCTAGGAAAGACTGAGATTTCGAGACTGCTTCCTTCTCTGGATACAAACGCCTTCCTGATACAATGCGGTTGAGGGTTGCAAATATGTCTTGACGCTGGGCCTTGGAGAAATATAAGATTTCGCATAAACGTTCCATCATAGATTGTACAGTCTTGCGAACAGAATCCCCGGAAATCATACAGTTCCTGATAGGAAGAGGATCTCTATGAACACCTTCGTTTCCAAGATGGAGTTCTCCTGACTCTATATTTTCTCTAAAGATTTGTTTCAGCCTGTTGCAGTCCTTGGTCGGATGATGGAAGAACCTATGGTAGCGGCAGTACTTGGGGTCCGCCATGTCTTTCTCAGTTGGCGGGCGTCTGATAGGAGGCAGCTTGATAGCATCGTCTTGAATCCATGCTTCCAAGAGTTCCATTACTTCACTCATGGGGAATGGGAAGCCTGCATCTTCGGTGTCTTGTGTAGGAGTCTTTCCCGCTCCCTTTTGAGACCAAGTCGTGTGTGTCGGAGCCGCACGCTTGGGTTGTTGTTCCGTTGTTGAAGCTTTCCTTTTTCCTCCTTCGCCCACCACTCTTACAGAAGGACCAATGTTATATTCCTTGTTTGTGAGACGCCTGCTTTCTCGACTCTCACGTGGATCTTCATTTCGAACAACCCTGGTTCTCTCTAGCAACGCTGTGGCAGTTGTGGCTGAACGCTTAGCAGCTTCATGGAGTTCGGAGAACGTCTGAAAGCCCAGTTTCTCTAATAAAGCGCGGTATATGGGTATCATCCCGTTGATGCACAACTCTACCAGCTGACGTTCAGTGACGTTCGGATCATGACAATCTAGTACTTGAGTTCTGAACCTCTTAACGAAGTCGTTCGGATTCTCGTTGTTCCGCTGAGAGACTCTCCCTAGATCTGAAAAGGTGATCTGCTCGGATACGAAGAAATACTTTCTGTAGAAAGCACTGACCATTTCGCCCCAATTGGATATGCTGTTAGGCGCAATGTTGTTGTGCCAGGTGTATGCTCTTCCCGTAAGTTACTTCGAGAACTCTTTCAGGCGGAGAACATGATTGTACTCATGCTCCCCTAAGGACTCCAAAAATCGAGAGATGTGTTCACGAGCGTTACCAGTACCATCATAGAGGGAGAACTGAGGAGAGGTGTATCCTATTAGAAGAGGAATCTATTGCACATATTTAGGGTACGGTGGTTGATGCTGGTGCGCATACATTAAATTTCCTTTGCCTCGGTTTTGGAGAAGTCGTTCCAGGTCCTCATGCGTAATGAAGTTGGATGATTGGTCCCTTTCCCTTGGACGTTCAGGAGAAACACGAGCTTTTTCATTCATGTGGGCCCGAGTGGAAACGCCTGCTCTGGGTGTATTGAAGGCATTCCTTGTTGGCTCCAGGGGTTGTCGTGAATCTTGTGGAAATCGTTCAGTTAAGGTTTTGAGGAAAGTGAGTACCTCTTTCTGAGTTGCAACCATATCCGTTTAAGTCTTAGCAAGAACTTACTGCCTCTGCATCAAGTCTGCAATGGTAATGGGAGATGGTCCTCCTCTTGTCCCTCCTGCTCCTCGTCCTGATGAAGGAGTGGAAGTTGTTTCCCTGGTGATCACCGGAGGTGTTACACTTGAGGAGATGCCAGGATTCGCGGCTGCTCTGGCTCTGGTGATAGGAGGCGTTACACTTACTGGAATATCTCCTGCTCCGCTGGCGTTGGTGGTAGAATAAACGATTACACGAGATGTATTGACCACAGTAGCTCCACTGACAGGTACATCAACACCGAGAGTGTTATCCACTGATAGACGCATTTATGTGTCTAATTTGTACTCAATGTTTCGTATTGTTAGTATTTTTTTTCGTCCTTATTATGGTGTTTTGTTTGTTTGTAGGTATTTTTTGGAAATAAATATTGTTGGAAAATTCGGCTCGAAAAGTTGCTCAGAGCACCCCTCGGAGGAAATTTGCTATACGGACCCCCGTTTTTGCTATGTGTCACCCACGGCTATGTGTAGCCCATTTGTCCGCAGCACCCACAGGATATTCGCACCCCAGCTGATTGGATAAGGGCTGAACTCTCTTCTTCGTTTGAATATTAGAGTTGGCGGGAAAATGTTTTTGAATCTGCTGCATTTCCTGTTTTGGTTACGAATGAGAATCAATGAGACTTAATCGGCGGGATTGGTTGGATATGACCTGTTTTGGTCAAACAGGGATGGTACACTCATTGGAATCGATAAAAAAGGAGGAGGAAAGCACGTGGAAGGTTGAACAGAAGTGAGAATATCTCGGGATTTTTTTTTCCCGAGCAATTCTGAGGAAATTCTGAGGCTGGCATGTGTCTGGTGAAGGATTGACTCAATTTATGACGTGAAACCATCGTGTTTGAAGTACGCTGAGTTGTAGAAGACGTGTGGAGATCAAATAAAAGGAAATTATTCCCATGCAGCAGCAGGGAAGGAAAGGAGATTATATAGAGTTATTGCGCGTGATTTGTCAGCCCTGTGGAGTATAAATTAAGTGTTCCGGGTCAGATAAGGGGGATGGAGAGTTGGGGAAGAGAATATAGAGCTACAGAGAAGAGATTGGACGAGTTGCAGAGAATATTTTTCTGCTGTTGTAGATAACGAAGAACAGACTGCCAAAGACAGTCGTAAAAAACTGTCGTTCATGTTAAGAGATAAGACTGTCTTCTGCGGCAGTTACAGTTATTCTTTGTAACACTTCGGTTTGTAACAATTATAATTGTTACAAACCCGGTTTTAATTGTTGTTCCTCCCTTTTCATTCTTGTAAGCACCTTTTTGAGCAATGAAGAATTCCTTTGAGTGTGTTTTCACCATGAGAAGCTAAACCCCACCACCGGGACAACGGAGGAAGCAACTTTTCATGATTGTGGTAAATGAATTAATTCTTTTATTGACTTTTTGCATAGATTTAATTGCTTTATGATTTCTATTAATTACTTGTTATTTTGTTAGATGCCGCATGCTTAGTTTTAATTACTTCAGGTGCGTCATGCTTTTAACTTACAAATAATATTTTACGAAATCTATTTTTGGCAAAGAACTAGAGTCACAACTTCTTTTGTTTGAGCTATATTGTCTAGAAGTAATGACTGAACCACAAAAATATGAAAAATTGTGAAATCCCGAGTCCCGGTCTCTCTTCATCCTGTGACAAATTTTGTATATATATTTTTCCTTATTTTCTTTATTAAGTCTTAAAACAAATTATCAACAAATCTGAGTGAACGAATCATCTTACTACAACATCATTGAAAAATACCATCAATTTTTGGTGCCGCCGACGCGGATTTGTTTATAGATTTGTTTTTAGGTTTTCTTTTTCTTTTTATTATTTTTGTTCTTTTTATGCGTTTTGGTATTTCTTATTTGTTTTCAGGTTTGGAGCTAAGCTAAAGAAAAGGGAGAAAGTGTTGAAAAAAAGGCAAAGCCCAAAAAGGAAAGAAAAAGAAATCAAAAAGGAGTGAAGAAGAAGATTTTGTAAATAATTTTATTTTATTTTATTTTAGAAACTCTAATGAAGGTTTTTATTTCTGTAATATTTTATTTTTGGACTTTTTTTCTTTTTGGACTTTATTTTTGGACATTGGACTTTATTCTATTTTTAAAAACCCTACGGAAGGGTAGTTTTAAATAAATGTGTGCAGAGAAGGACGGAGATTACAATATCGCCTCGGCCCCTCGGGTTCGTACATGACATAGGAGTCGTGGCCCGAGTCGACTTCAACGGTTCATCCCCCGTATGGAACGGGAGGTAAGAATTCTAAACACCCGCGAATCCTCTGTCAACGGGTTTATTGGATGATTTTGTATGCATATATGTTGAGGAATCGAATACGGTTGTTTTAATTTCCTAGTAAAGGGTAAGGCTTGGCCATACAAGATAAGGGTTCGGATTTCATCACCGTTCTCTTCTTGCACGCCTTAGGAAAACGAAACCAAACGCGAACCTAAGCCTAAAATTTTGACTAGAACGAGACCGATAGGGTAATGATCTTAATAGGAAAGTCATTCGAAAAATATTGGTTACTCTTTTAAGCATACTTCGAATGCGTGATTGCGCCGCCTTGAGTATCCGCCTTCGAAGTTCATGATGGTTTCTGTGAGTTGAATGCGTGATTGCGCCGCCTTGTAATGCGGTGAGGCCTTGGGTATCAAAGCTCCACGCAGCTTCCCTCGCCTCTATTCAACTTACTTTGACTCGGATTGATTCTAGAGGGGTTTTCATAAATTGTAACGAATCGCTTTCGAAAGAATAGAAGCTGGTCTAGAAACAATCTAAGTGGAGCCATCATGCTTTTTGTTTGCTAGATAAAATAGGCTTGTTGTGATCGAGTCATCCTTCTTTGTGTTTGTTTAGAATTCCCTTGCAGTTAGGATGTCGAACTGGTATTATAATAGCCAATACAATGAGTATCCGACTGAGCAGCTTGGACATTATCCTTTTTATGACCATATAGTGAATAGTGATTGGGAACGCGAAACTTTTGAAGGTTATGGTCCATACCATTGTGAGCCTAATTATTATCCACATACCCACAGGTCATACGAGCAAAACAATCCTTCTATTTCTCTAGAAGAGTCTCTCAGGAGTTTCAATGAGTCAACACGGAAGTTATTTATGAAAGAGACTTATAATATTCTTCTCCCAGAAGAGTCCGTAGAGCGGTCAACTAAGTTATATCTAGAAGAGACCCTCAAGAAATTTACTGAGAGTACAAATAGGATTGTGGAAAAACTTGCTCAGGATAGTCTTAAATTCCAGTATAGTGTTCCCAATACCACCCTTGAAAATAAGGATAGTTTTTACTCATATAATCGAGATGACGAGGTTATAATTGGTAACACTACCTGTTTTGATGAAGGTCGATCTTTTCATGTTATTATAAAGATGATTATGATGAGGATAGTATTGATGAAGAACATGAAATATGTAGGCATAGTGATCAGGAATTTGTTACTCCGATTGAGCTTTATAATGATAGTGTTGTTTCTAGTACAAATCCAAATAATTTTAATAATTATTCACCTATTCAAAAGGATGAGGATTTGACTAGAGATACCACAGTTTTAGACGATGTAGTTCATGATCCTTTAGCCTGCAGTGTGTTGGATAATCCATTATTTGATGTGCCTATCAGTGAATCGGAGGAAGTAACCATGATTAACCCCTTAGTTAATGAGCCTTTACTAGAAACTTTCGCTGATAATCCTTTATATGATTGTGATGATGGTTTAGAGGAAAAAGTTTACTATGAGAATAATGTTTTCGAGTCTAGCGATTTAGAAACACTAATCTTAGAAGACCACAAACTCGTAGATATGAGTGAGGATGAACCAGACTTAGAAGAATCAATTGACCATTTTCAGGAATCTGATGACCTAGAAATTAGGGAGACTGTGACTAGTCTATCTAGAGACACAGAAAACTCTAAGTTTGGGGGTGATTATCACTTTCCCGGTGCCTTACCTTTAACTCTTAAGTTCCCTCGTGTAGGACTTGACATTTTTTCCTCAACCATTTTACAAAATTATCTCCATGCACTCTTTCCTGAACCTAGTTGTGTCCATAAGAGAGCTCAGTTGTTAGAAACCCATCCTCTGGTTGATGTGGTTAACCCAGGCTATGATACCAAGATTGACTTTGTTTTCCCACCAAAAACTTTTCTTCCAATTGTGGGAGCTTACGATTTTCAGATGCGTCGGTTATTAAGTTTCGAGACTAAACTTAATTACTTTAGGATATTAGGCTCGACACATTTTCTTAAGGAAGACCACCTCTTTCATTGTGGTCAGCTGGGTGAGTCAGATCTGATTGACTTAGAGGATCCCCAGTTATTCAGGCTTTTGTTATGCGCTTCTAAGTTCCTACTAGAGTATTTCCAGACTCTTCAGCCTGATCTTCAGAATTCCTTTGAGGAAATCCATTCCAGGAAAACTTCTTATTTAGACCCTTTTATAGAGCCTGAACCTGAACCACAACTAGATGTAGTTGTCTTAAGCAAGGGTATGTTCGGTATCTTCTTGGTCTGTTGCACTTTCCTCTTCTTGTGGGTAACACTTTTTGATCCAGATGACCGACAGTTATTCCAGCTACTTCTTTATGATTCTACGAGGTGACTAATTCTTCCAATGTATGGCTGAAGACTTTAAACTTAGCACTTCTTGGGAGGTAACCCAATATTCTTGCGACACGATAATATTCTTCCTTATTTCTTTTCCCTCAAGTGGTAATAGTTTCTCCTTGTTCATGTTTTTAATTTTATCTTTAGAACATTGAGGACAATGTTATATTTAAGTTTGGGGGTAAGGGAGAAACTTCTAGCGTCACATAGTATCCGGTTAGCTAAATTTACATACTGTTTCTCACCGAAAAGATAGAAATTGGAATGCTAGGGATAACAATCTATTGAGACATTAGAGAAAAAGACATTGAGATCCTTGAAATTCAGGAGAGAACTTGTTCCTTTTAGAGGGTAACCATGATGGACCTAACCATCCATGATGGAAAGGCAAGTAGGTCAGAAGGAAATGCCAGAAAGACAAAGCTGATGAGTGCTAAAAAGTGCATATATTTATCCCTTTTTGTTGGCATTTAACTCATCCTTTGTGCATTAATTCTACATTTTATCCCATATTCTGTATTTTCATTGTTTTCAAGAATAAATATTTTTCTTACTTAATTTTATATTTTTAGGTAATAAATAAAGTTTGGATGAATTGCGGAGCGGAATATAGCAGAAAAGTAGTGAAAAGCCGGGAGGAGTTACGCAAGGAAGCCGCGAAGAACGTTGTGCACAAAACCAAGAGGCTAGGAATGGTCTTGAAGAAGAAGAATTGTCCTTAAAGAAGATATGGGCTTGGCATACCCAAGGCCCAAAACCCTTACTCAAACACATTTCCACTATCTAAGCCCGTCTCGGATTTCAGCCGTCAGATCGAAGCATTTCAGCATCCTACGGTCGCTCCATCGTCGCACATCAAACTCCGAAGCCCCCGCTTTACATCGCAACGCCCATATCCATCTTGGGTCGTCCGTTTTGCTACATCCCTTCATCCGACGGTCGCTCCACGCTTACCTCCGTATCGCCGTTGGATCCACCTACCATCTTCCCATCCATCGCTCCTTGTCGCAGATCATCAAACCTCGCTGAACCCGCCTAAAACCCAAGTATCGAACACCCTATACCCCTAGCCAAACGCCCCCTAACCCTAACTCTATCGACTTCTTCTTTCTTCTCCATCTCTTCTTCCTTCCCCCGTCTACAGAACCCGTACCACCACCATGTCCGCCATCATCACCACCAACTCCACTTCGACAACCACCACTTCCACCAACTGCCAACAAACACCATCATCATCACTCACAAATCCCTCTAACGTGCCCATCATTTCCTATTCACTGATTTCCCCTAGTCTAGGGTTTTAAAAATTAGGGAAAAAGAATTGATGGACATGGAAGAGAAATTAGGTGAAGCTAGAGACAAACTGACACATGGGAATGGAGTAGGAGAACAAGAGGAAGGATGGGTCAGTGTGGATTGAAGAGAAATCGCATCAAAGAAGGTAAAATCCGAAACCCTAATTTCTCTGCCAAATTAGGTATTTGGGAGATTTTCCCCAATTTTCAATTGAAAAAAGCATGGAGAAGAACAGAGATGATAGGGGTATGGTTGAATTAAGTGAATTAGGTGAGAAACCCTAATTATGTACTGTTTGATTTTGGGGATTTTTGGGGGAAGAACCCTAATTTTGTAGTTTTGGAAAATTGGGTCTGTGGGTATAAATAGGAAGTGTGGGTGTGTATGAGAGGGGATATGCCTGGATTAGCCAGAGCTTCACCCAAGAGGACTGGACTAGCCAGTTCCTCAACTGTTGGTTCATTTGTTTTGTAAATTTTTAGTCATGTTTTGTTTGAATTTTCTCTTATTATCATATGTGATAAATGTTAATGTTGTTTATATGTTGAGCATGAGCTAAATTGTTGCAGCTGAGGTTTAGATGAAACCTCAGTGCACTGTCTGATAGTGGAATGCTAGGTTAGAGCCTTAGTGCATTGTTTTGATTGAGCAATGGGAGAAATTAGTGCTCATCTGTGTGCTTGTGATTGATTTTACTGTCAAAAGACAGTCAATGCTAGGAGCACATTAGTTGAGCAAGCTAATTCTCTTTCCATTCCATTTGTATGCTTAGGATCATAAGTTGACCTTAGCTGTCACTTAGTTCCATTAGGAATTCAACCTAGAATTACATTATCTGGATAGGTCACAAGGGTGGATTCAAGGCCTTAGCTTAACCCACAACTTGTTTTCACAGTCACTTGCAACTCCGAATCTGTTTTTCTTATTGCTTAGTTAAATTTTCCTTGCTGCTTTGTTTAGTTTTTGTGCAATTTACAGCTTGCTGTGCACTGAAATCAGTGCACAAACTCCCCCCTGCCCTTGGCTTACAGCCTTGGTTCTTAACTGTTCTGCCTTATTGCTTTGCCTTGCTCACTGCCTTGGCCTATCCCTCATTGTCACTACCTTGCATATAGCTTAGCTAGGAAAACTTCATAACACCCCAAGTCCCTGTGGAATGACCCTGTTCTTGCACACAAGCTACAACTGACCCTGTGCACTTGCAGGTATCACTGTAGGCATCCATTTATTGTCTTATTTTCACATCTTTAAATGCCTACCAAAAGCAACCTTACAATGTAGTCTTAGTTACTGGATTACGACTTTCTCTCAGTAAAAACTTATCATCATGAAGAAAGTTGAAGACGTTTAAGGTTTAGAAAGCAACAATAGAAAAGAATAATTCAAAAATCAAAGTTGAAGACTTAGTTACAAAAAGTTATAAGAGAAAATGATATAAGTTATTGAAGTTCATGATACCAAGACATCACAAGTTGCGAAGATCCAAGTTCTAAAGTCCTTCTCTCATGGCCATTTAAATTTTTGTCTTGTTTCAAAAAAAAAAATGAAAAATGAAAAAAATCATCGTTATGTTTTGTTCAATAAGGCCATAGGGAAGTAGAAATCTATAAGTTTCAAGCAAGAAATTAAGGAGAAAAGTTAAATTGTCAAGGTTCTACGAGGTTCGAGAGTTTATCATCAACAGTTGAAGCCGAAGAAGATGTTGTTTCTACTGAGCACTATGAGAGAGTCGAATAAAGATACATTTGGTTGCTTTGTTAGTCCGCTTTTCATCTTGCACAAGATCTTTCCAGCACTGGTTCAACTCATCACACGTAATTAGTCCAGCTGTGTAGCAGATGTCCCTCTCATCTTTATCTTTCTCCTAATCTTATCCAGCTGTAAATCAGCGGACGCATCTTACAATGTTTATCTAGATGTGTAGCGGATATCTTTTTATCTAGTAGTGTTGTGGATGTGTCTCCCCTTTTCTTCAGTCAGCTTTAGAGCTGACACCTTAAAGTTCTCTGGCATTCTAGTTACTTGAAGATAGGTTGAGAAATATGTATGTCCTCATAACTCTTTGGATACTTGTGACCAATTAGAAGTCATGGTTTTGTGGGTACACCTCTGTTAAACCCACCCTAGTTTATAACTCGGTCACTAGGGACACCTAGTGAGTTTGAATTGTATTTTTCTAGAATAAATTTGCTCCAGGACTAGCAAATAATAATTTTGGGGGTATTTGATAGACGCATTTATGTGTCTAATTTTTCCTCAATGTTTCGTATTGTTAGTATTTGTTTTCGTCTTTATTATGGGTTTTGTTTGTTTATAGGTATTTTTTGGAAATAAATATTGTTGGAAAATTCGGCTCGAAAAGTTGCTCGGAGTACCCCTCGGAGGACATTTGCTATACGGACCCCCGTTTTTGCTCTGTGTCGCCCACGGCTATGTGTATCCCATTTGTCCACAGCACCCACAGGATATTTGCACTCCAGCTGATTGGATAAGGGCTGACCTCTCTTCTTCGTTTGAATATTAGAGTTGGCGCGAAAATGTTTTTGAATCTGCTGCATTTCCTGTTTTGGTTACGAATGAGAATCAATAAGACTTAATCGGCGGGATTGGTTGGATATGACCTGTTTCGGTCAAACAGGGATGGTACACTCATTGGAATCGATAAAAAAGGAGGAGGAAAGCACGTGGAAGGTTGAACAGAAGTGATAATATCTCGGGCTGTTGTTTTTTTTCCCGAGCAATTTTGAGGCTGGCGTGTGTCTAGTGAAGGCTTGACTCAATTTATGACGTGAAACCATCGTGTTTGAAGTACACTGAGCTGTAGAAGACGTGTGGAGATCAAATAAAAGGAAATTATTCCCATGCAGCAGCAGGGAAGGAAAGGAGATTATATAGAGTTATTGCGCGTGATTTCTCAGCCCTGTGGAGTATAAATTAAGTGTTCTGGGTCAGATAAGGGGGATGGAGAGTTGGGGAAGAGAGTAGAGAGCTACAGAGAAGAGATTGGACGAGTTGCAGAGAATATTTTTCTGCTGCTGTAGAACACGAAGAACAGACTGCCAAAGACAGTCGTAAAAAACTGTCGTTCATGTTAAGAGATAAGACTGTCTTCTGCGGCAGTTACAGTTATTCTTTGTAACACTTCGGTTTGTAACAATTATAATTGTTACAAACCCGGTTTTAATTGTTGTTCCTCCCTTTTCATTCTTGTAAGCACCTTTTTGAGCAATGAAGAATTCCTTTGAGTGTGTTTTCACCATGAGAAGCTAAACCCCACCACCGGGACAACGGAGGAAGCAACTTTTCATGATTGTGGTAAATGAATTAATTCTTTTATTGACTTTTTGCATAGATTTAATTGCTTTATGATTTCTATTAATTACTTGTTATTTTGTTAGATGCCGCATGCTTAGTTTTAATTACTTCAGATGCGTCATGCTTTTAACTTACAAATAATATTTTAAGAAATCTATCTTTGGCAAAGAACTAGAGTCACAACTTCTTTTGTTTGAGTTATATTGTCTAGAAGTAATGACTGAACCATAACAATATGAAAAGTAGTGAAATCCCGAGTCTGTGACAAATTTTGTATATATATTTTTTCTTATTTTATTTATTAAGTCTTAAAACAAATTCTCAACAAATATTAGTGAACAAATAATCTTACTACAACATCATTGAAAAATACCATCATCCACACTAACTTCATCGGAATTGATTGCTGATCCATATCTTATGGGGGAGAGTTCTTAAATGAACTTGTGCTTAATTGTCATATCTTTGTAGAGAAAAGCGGGTTTGGAACATGAAGGGGTTACTTGTATCTTTATAAACTCCTTGATGAAGTCACTAAGTTTCGACTTTGTGATATCGTCTAAACAAAGTTGATATGCTTCATTCTTTTGGTCATGAACTGTCTCCGTGAAAATTTCATGAGGATCCCACCAGTCTTCGTACCTTTGCCAATTTATATTGACAAAAAGGGGGAGAATTATTTTGTAGTACACACTACATATACATATGGTTTACGGATCATTATGTAAGGGGGAGTGGTTTTCATGTTGAGATGGAGTATTGACTAAGGGGGAGTGATACATATCACCGTAGTATTATTGTCAAAGTTGTGATATAATGAAACTTTGATGTTGTGTAATAATACTACGATGAATCTTCAACAAGTACAGGATGAACACATGAAGAGTTGAAGAACCAAGGAAATCAAGCTTGTCGATTTTGCTTTTAACAAGTACAAGCCATATGTAAAATGGTTTTGTCACTAAAATTGACAAAGGGGGGGATTGTTAGAGCACTGCTCGGTTGAACCCACTAGTGTTGGTATTTCAAGTTAGTTTTCAATTTTAGTTGCCAAAATGCATTCTTTATTTAGCATACTAAAGATAGTTTCGGACTAGATTAGGTCTAAGAAGTTAAATCGAAGCTATCATTAAAGGATGAAGATTGAAGATTGAAGACTACAAGAAGACATCAACAAGTACTTCATCAACAAAGGTATGTGATTGATTTCATTTGGATTCTTGTTCAATTGTACCTTTCTAATCTAAGATATATGCTCACTCTATGGAACAATTTCGATGAAGGTAAATGTACATTTATGTATATATACTTGAGGTTATTTGATTCATGACCTTGGAGACAATAAACTTTATTCTTGTAAAGAATCTCATGTTATAGTGAATGAGCTTATGAATCCAACGAGCCAAGAATCACTCAATTCCGAGTTATAACGATGAAGTTATGGGTGATTTATTAAAGTTCGTTAGTAGAAAACAATCCATGGGCTGTTTGTAGTAGTTCATGGACTTGGGCCCGATTCGTGACTAAAAGCTATTTTTGTTCAAGTTGGTGATGAATATTTGATTACCATATTAAAGTGTTTGAGATAAATTTTAATTCATGCCTAAGTTAGAATGTGATTTATTCACATAAATAAATATTTGCTATTTAATTATTTATTAATTATTTATGCATAATATTTGTAACTTAGGAAAGACTCCCATAATTAGGAGAGTCTTGAAAAAGGAAAATAGTCAAAACCCTAGCTTTGTTTTCAAGCTAACTTTTCACTATAAATAAAAGGTTCGTGAGTTTACACGTTTTTCATCCCCTTTGGAAAATTATTGTAAGCTTCGAGGTTGTTTTCCACGTCTTATGTTCTTCGTGAACAAGAGTGAGATAAAAGTCTTTGTATTGGGGATCACAAAGCCAAGTTGGATTAAATCTTCGTGATTGATTATACAACTTGTAATCTAGGTTTTTCACCTCTTGTTTATTCTAAGATTTTATCTTCTGATATAAAACCATTCAAGAGTTGTTGATCATAAACCCTAGGTTTTGATAGATTTCATTTTCTGATCGTATACCAACACTTGTTAGTCGAAATCGAAGACTAGAAAGAAAAACTTCTATTGAGGCATCTCGTAAAAATCCTTGAGAACTTTTAAACAAGATATCTCTAGATTTATTCTAGTTGTTCTTGTTATAGAGTTATTAGGTTTCTCTTCCTTTTATTGAAGAGTATAATAATCCCTAATATACACGTTTGTTTTGATATTACTTTTACCTAGTAATTGTTTTTATCAAAAAAAAAAACACAAGATTTCCAAAACCTTGATTCACATCTAAAGGGAAATCAAACTGGTGTTTTGTGCAAACAAAATATCAAATCGTATCAATCGTGTTGGTGTATCTTCTAAAGAGAACCTCGGGTTCTGCTAGAAGATTTGCGTGAAGAATTTCTAAAGAGAATAAGTATTCTTCTAGGAGTTCTACAAGTGCTGAAGGAGGTATTACATCTAGTCCGAATAGGTAGTAGGAAATTGGTGTAACAACTTATAATCAGTGTGTGTTTATTCTGGACTAGGTCCCGGGGTTGATCTGCATTTGCGGTTTCCTCGTTAAAAAAATTCCGGTGTCTGTGTTATTTCTTTTCCGCATTATATTTTATTTATATAATAAAAATATCACAGGTTGTGCGTTAAGATCAATCAGTTCTTATACCCCGGCCTTTGGGTTGTTGAGTGAATTGATTGACACTTGAACATTGGTCTTTGGTACCGTTCAAGTTAATCCTCTTATATTCAATCGGGCTCGCAAATTCCTATTTGCTGATTGCGGATTGAATCAAGAGATAGAGATATAAAACTCGTTGATGTACTTTTCTCAAGATTGAGTCTGACTGTCTAGTTGATTCTCTTGAAAGTATATTGGAGTTAGTCCATACATATTGACAAACGAATTATTGGGTGTGGTTGTTAGACCTCCGCTTTTCACTATGACACAATCATCACCATTAATAACTCCTCCCATTCCATTCTCTAGTTAAATTATTATAATTTTGTCTAACGCTGGTGTTATTCTCTCTTGTTATAATAGCACAAGCTCAAAATGGAAGAAGATGAAATATAAATTAATTATCTACGTAAATTTGTATTGGTCTTACTTATGTTTTCATTGACATTACATATATCATTAGCTTGTTATTGAAGTTCTGAAAGAATAAAATGACGCCCATAAAAATGATCTGACCAAACAAAACCACTGATCAAAAGCCCATCTAAGAGGTCAAATTCATAGTCAAATAGATTTGACTGATGGTCAAATAATGCGTAATAATTTTCCGCCTGATGTATCTTCCTTGTCCGTTATCCGATTATCACGATCTAATAGCCCATTTCGTGTAACTTTTCCCAATGGTACTAATTTCATCTCAAGATTATTGTTGGATTAATTTTTATTAATTAAAATTCGTATTCAGTTAATCGAGTCATTAGTGGCTAAGTGGTCTCTTGACCGGTCTAATAGAATTGACGTGCTTACGGGTCTTTATAGTATTTTTTTTGAAGCATGTCTTTATAGTATGTGTATAACCATTGATATTAGTCATATTTTCAAATCAAGAAAAAAATTAATGAAAAGAAAAGAAAGAGTACATAATATGAAAAGGTTCTTTATTGGTACTGCCTAGGAATCACCCAACAAAAAGAATCTTCATTCTCATCATGTAATTGTTGGTGACTATAATACTAAACAATTAGATATTGGTAATGATTTTCTTCATGGAGATATAAAGGAAGGTGTCTATATGACTTAACCACCAAGATTTCAAGATAAGGACAATCCTCACGATGTTTGCAAGATAAACAAATCCCTTTATGGACTTAAGCATGCACCTAGGGACTAGTATGAAATACTAGTGGATGTCCTAGTTGATTTGAATTTCACTCCTTCTTTAGCTGACTCTTTTTTTTCTCCAGAAGCTTGGATCCAAATTGACTTATGTTCTGGTGTTGATGATATTTCCATTACAGGAAATGATACAACACATTATAACTCTTTGATTACTCACTTTTTATCTTTCTCTATTGTTAAAGGTCTTGGTTTTCTCCATTCTTTTATCGGGATTGGAGGTCGATCAAAAGAGGTGCCCAAGGCCTTTTTCAATGTCAGACAAAGTATGATGTTAATCTTCTTAATAAGACCAACTTACTTGGTACCAAACCTTATTATACTCCTTGCTCAACTGATTTCACTCTAAGACCTACATATGGTGAACCATTATTAGACAATTATACAAAATATAGGTCCATTGTTGGATCTCTCTAGTATCCGACTTGGACCAGACATGAGATTGCATATGCAGTTAATCAGGTTTGTCAACACATGCAATATCCCGCTATTGCTCATCTCTCATTGCTCCAAAGAGAGTGTTGAGATACATCAAAGGTACTCAGGGTTACAATCTGCTATTCACTAAAGGGTTATCAACTCTTAAGGGTTTTACTGATGTTGACTGGGTTGAAAATTCATTTAACAGAAGGTCTACCAGTGGTTATATTGTATCTTTCTCGGTGACAACCCAATTTCACGATCTTCTAAAAAAAACCCAGATGTTTCTAGAAGTTCCACTGAAGCAGAGTATATACCATTAGCTTCTACTGCAACAGGGGTTCAATGGCTATGTCAATTTCTAAGAGAGATCTTCATGTATTTATTACCTAATGTTCCTGAAATTAATTGCTTATGATAACAAGGGTTCTATAGCACCACACTCTTATCTAGTCTAGTGTTTCATAGTTGAATGAACCACTAAACCATTGATTATCACTTTATGAGAGAGCTAGTTCAGTCCAAGTGATACAGGTGGTGTATATTTTTTTCTCCAAGGTTTCATTTTCTAACCGACAAGCTCAAAATGGTACATCTACTTAGAGCATCTCCAACGGGAGTTTCCCACATTCCTATATTATAGGCCACATAGAATTTTTGCACTTTTTATAAAAAAAACATCTCCAACGGAGATATGAAGGAGGGTGCGAGGATGACGTGGTGAGTAAGTTATTACCACATCCTCTAGTTCATCCTCTAGTTTCAAAGGTTCTTCTGGAGGATGTGATAAATCCTAATCATATATCTTAACCAATCAAAATAAAGTTAAACCAACTGAAAATAAAAAGTAAAACTAAAGGAAATATTTCAACCAATTAGATAAATCTAAATGGATTACAAAACATCAACTATTGGAGATAATTTATCTCAAATTCCTAAATTGTAGGAAATTTTTGGGTTTATATTGTAGAAGGATGTCTAGCTACACCACCCACGTAGGATACACACCACAATACATTGGAGATGCTCTTAGGTTTGAGGGGGAGTAGTAGAAATATTATGTGAAAACTACAGACATACCCATTCTACAAATTCTTCCCACTGTGAAGCCCACACTCAGAATTTCTCATACGCACACCCATTCTCTGTGATAAAATTATGCACGGGCCCATAATCTTGAGAAATTATGTTTTCGTTTTTCTTCTTTCCAAACTAACATATTTCACCCGATTCATCTCAGATCTCATCTTCTCTGTTCTTCTCTTGATCTACACAGCTTCATCACCATCTTAATCTTCAACCTTTGTATCATCGCATAACAGATTGATCTTCAACCTTCTCTCGCACCACAAACACATGAACATCCCAATTTTCTGCATCACCATCACCATCGTGAGATTGATGGGGTTATACAGTGAAATGAGCTCTATTGATTCGTCGTAGGGAGAGATTGATGAGGTTTGAGGTTGAAATACAAAATTAGGGTTCGTATGTGATGCTTGAATTCAAGAAGGAAAATGGGTTTGCTGTTACGGGTGTTAGAATTGGTTTTAATATGGTTTCGCTGTTGAACGAGGAAATTTAAGCTGTTGATTGTTGAATCGAAGATGGGTTTTGCTTAAAATCGAAGTGTGGAATTGCTAGACAGAGATGAAGAAGGAATTTCTGTTGTTAGTGAAGATGAGATGAAGATTAAGAATCAGTGCTAGAAATGAATTAGGGTATGATATTGAGACGATTTTTTAGCAGAGAAGAAAACCAATTGGAGAGTGGTGGTTTTCACCAAGATTTATGCTTAGAAGATGGAGGCAGTGACGATTAGTGAAGGTGAGGCATTGATGATTAGTGAAGATGAGGCAGTGGTTTTCCTGTAATCGTGAACTGAGGTAAGCCATCACCGCTGCTGGTACAGGTTAGTGTTTCTTTCCTGAAGCATTTTAAGTTTGTGCTTATGCTCTATTGTTCTTTAGGTGTAAATGATAAACTGAACAATGTGAAT
This sequence comes from Papaver somniferum, assembly GCF_003573695.1. Lineage (NCBI taxonomy): Eukaryota > Viridiplantae > Streptophyta > Magnoliopsida > Ranunculales > Papaveraceae > Papaver > Papaver somniferum. The sequence continues at coordinate 32,929,095 of NC_039358.1, read as the reverse complement.
TGCTATTTGTGATGCTTTCTCTTAATTGTTATGTACTTCGTTGCTAATGTTAATTGATTCAGTTGACATAAACCATGTTATAATTGAGTTTAAAATATAATAGCTGTGTTCAGTGAGTTTGGTCGAGTCCGCATGTGGCTTATCGGGGTACTAACCCCTATTTAGAAAAAGTAAGCTTATAGAAGGGTCACCACCCACCACAAACTCCACTGGCACATTTCACTCCATTTGAATATTAGTTCTACAAGGATAGGATATTAACTGCTATATGTAAAGTATTTCATGGTGCCTAAAAATCTTGCACTATTCTTCTGATATAATCTACTATGGGACTGGTTGGATTAGCCAGATTATAGACCTTCGCCACTGTTTTTTGCGCAAGTTTATGAACTTATTTGCTATATCTGCCAAGTTCAGAAGTGATATGCCTTTAAAGTACCTAGCACACAATAGTGACTTCGTTGACAAGCTATACCTTGCAATGTATCCATCGGGACCACGAATCATGGGACCATTCAACCTCTGCCTTTTCAGTCCATCATAACAGAAATGTGTTTTTTTTTCCGGATATCCATTCCTCATTAATGTCCTACAAAATGACTGCACATATTAACATTCTAAGTGTCAGTGTTAGAATGATTGACGCATACTCGTATAACTAGTGTATCATTTTATGAAGGATTTCTTTTATTGTTCAGGTATCTATATATCAGATGGGGAATAGAACTGCCGGATATGGTTTTTATTGTTGGAGAATGTGGAGACACAGATTATGAAGGATTGCTTGGAGGAGTACACAAGACAATGGTATTAAATGGGGTTTGCATAAAAGCATAGACTCTGCTTCATTCCAACAACAATTACCCACGACTCGAATTTAGTTTTATTAACTACCTTGTTTATAGTTGGGTGCATGTCACTTGCACGTTACTTGTTTGGTGTGAATAGTGATGCATAACGGGTTATGCATCTACAAAAATTTGTTACATAACTTGTTATGCATTCCCGAAATTGAATGCATAACACGTTCTACAACTTTTTTTTTTGCATAACTTGTTATGCAGTCCAGAAAACGGTTACATAACACGTTATGCAGCTATTTTTTTCTTAGTATTGAAACCAACAAAAAATAAGGCTGCATAACTTGTCATGAACCTACAATAACATCTTAATAATTTCATATAATTATGGGTGTCACAGTACCCAAAATTAATTGTGGGCCTGAAAATGAGAATTTTTTTTTTGGGTCTCCCCCTAAGTTTCCCAAATATTATTTGAACGATTTTTTGGGGACCATGGTTTTTTTGGGGGGACCATGGTTTTATTTTGGGTAAAGACGTTAGAAGTAAATCTAGGTCACTCCTTATCTGGATATTTATATTAATACCTAAATTACTCTCCTGATTAATTTTGGGTGATGATTAGTTAATGTAATGAGTAGTGAGATGATTAAGTTAAAGATAATTAGTGAGATTAAAAAATCAGATGGTTTTTTTTAAAGAAGTAGAATTATTGAGAGAGTAAAGTTAGAGAAGATGAAGAAGGAAAACATGAAAAAAGATGGATTTTACCAACCATAACCGGAGGAAGGGTATTTGGGTACCTAGGTGTGCTTCAAACTTAGATAATGTTAGTTGAATTGCTCCAAACTTTCAAAAAAAATGAAAATTTTTATGTAGATTTGGGTCAGTTCGGTTACCATATGTCAAGAACATGTAACCGAACACACCTGAAAGTGTAGTTCGGTTACGTTTTCCAAACACGCAGGTTACCGAACTCGCTCGTTAATGGAGGTTTTGGTCGTACAGCGTAATGTTCGGTTACCTAGGATAAAATGGTAGGTAACCGAACTTTGAACTTAATAATTTATTTGGGTACATCTTGTGTGTTCGGTTAGTTTGCAAACTTCAACGCAACCAAGTTCCCAACCGAACTGCAAGTTAAAAGTAACCTAGTGTTAGAAATTCGGTTGGTTCGCAAACTTCAACATATTTTGCGAATCAACCGGACTGGGCTTATATATGCATATATACAATTAGGCAAACGTTCGGTTACTACAAAATTTATTTCTTGGCGAATTAGGTAGAGTTCGGTTACGAAGTTTCAAAGGTAGAGTTCGGCTACAAAGAAAACTTAACATTTTTGCGAACGAAACGAACTTGTGGACTTCTCATTATTTTCGTAAACTAAAGTTCGGTGATATCCTTATTTTGCGAAGGAACCGAACTTATGGACTTCTGTTGTACTAATACAAGGAGTTCGGTTAAAAGTATTTTTTGCGAATCAATCGAACTCTATTGGCTAAGTTCGGTTACTTTTTAGTTCTAAAATTTTTTGCGAAAAAACCGAACTCTATTGGCTAAGTTCGGTTATTTTGGACTCAAGATAGTGGCCACAACAACACAGTTCGGTTAGACTGGATTTGTTTTTTTTTTTCGGTTATAAGGGTGGAGTTCGTTTAATTTGTAGTTTTAAAATTTTTTGCGAAACAACCGAACAAAGAGTTCGGTGACTTAGTTTTAAATCCAATAGAACTGAACTGTTTTTCGTGTTCTTCATTTTCAATAAGTTCGGTTAGTAAACTAGGGTTTTTTGGAAAATCGGCCTAACCGAACATGGCTCTGTAACTCCTACTAAAACCCTATTTTGGTGATTTCTATTCGATTGAAGCAATCAAAATCAAATTAAAGTGAAGGGTTTGTTGGAAAATACCTCCGGAGTGGTCCCATGGCAGAATCAGGCTGCGGCTGGCGTCTTTTATACTCGATAAAATTATCATGTAACATAACTTAATTGTGATTGCATTGATGTTGTTACATTTCTTAAATAGGCGGTGGTGGTGGTGGTGGTGGGAGGAGGTGGTGGTGGTAATCGGTGGTTGGTGGTGGTGATAATCGGAGGTGGTGGTGGTGGTAATCGGCGGCGGTGGTGGTAATCGGCGCTGGTGGGCGGTGGTGGTGGAATGAGGTGTGGTTATATATATAGGTGGTTATTAGGTTGGTTTTAAATTAAATTAGATTAAGGGTAGCTTAGTCATTTCAACGTTTTAGGACACCCCTTATCACTATAGGGAAGGTGGCCTAATAAAACCATGGTCCCCTCAAAAAAACCATGGTCCCTAAAAAATCATTCTATTATTTATACGTAAGCCCATTTTATTGTTTTTCTGTCATATGGGTTGCTCATATCTTATATGTCTGTGTGCGTAGCTTACTTGTCATGAACTGTTTTCCATCGACTGTAACAGTCGATTATCACCTCCTATTATTCGTGATAACCTCTGTAATCTTCTCTCTCATGTGTAATAAGTATCTTTGAGCATCTTTTCATTAATCTCACTAAAGAATACATAAATTTATATCTTGATAGAGAGTTATCCGATTCGATATAGATCATTAAATTCTACAATCTAATATTGGTCCCGTTCTGATCATTTATCAAAAGACCAAATAATTTTACAGTACCATGTATTATTTACTCGAACAATTTATGGTTCTCCATGATCATTCAATCTGTTTGGTTCATTTTCGTCTTTTACAATTGTCTCCGGGGTTCCATTATTGATTACCTTCTTTGACATCATCTTGTATTCTCCATAAAAGTAAGAACAGAAACCCCAAAGACATAACGCCAATGCCATTCCTTTTAATCCAGTGAAACTTTCATGGTAAAATATTACGGCTGCTACTCCTGTAAATGGTACCAGGACTGATGTGAGTATGCCATAAAAAAGAGCACTCGTATATGAGATTACGCCGATTATTCCAACATTTAACAACTGCCATGTTATTGCTGTCAAGACCATTATGAGATAATACATGGTTTTGCCAAGTTCAAACTCATTTGCTTCTCTTGGTATGACCTGGGATATCATTCATCCAAATGCATAAATTAGTATGGGGAATTGCTTGATAAAAGATTCACACAACAAATGTATTTTTATGTACCTGGAAATCCTTGTTTACTAGCATCCCAATGACGCAAAAGATGGTTGAAAAAGCAGAAAAACTGAATTGGAACTGCAACAAACTTGAATAATTAAGGTTTCTAACTGCTTTGTTGAAACCAAGTTCAATGAGAGGCATCATTAACCCAGCTAAGACAGCAGCACCCAACGTCATAAGAAACCCTGTCAAATACTGAGCTTTTGATACACCAACTGGCCTGTCCCCATCAGTATTGATACCCAATAAAACTGATCCAAGTGTCATCACAACCACTGCATTTATGATAAATGCTGTAAATTTTTGCTTCACAAACAACCATGAAAAAAATGCAACAAAGCATAGTTGAGTTGCCAAGAGAAGGGATGAAGTTGAAACAGGAATATAGGATAAACCCAACGAATACATAAAATTAATAAGACCAAACAAAATCCCGATTATGGCACTCCACAGAAAAAGCTTTGGTTCCAACCAAAAAGATGGCGACTCGGTGGATAATTTCCATTGAATGTAGAGAAACGTGAGAGGAAATATGAGAAGGGGAAAACCAGCAGATTGTATACAACTAGCAAGCCATTTACGATTACCACCATGAAGATAGTATAGCCTCATTAAGAGAGGACCTCCTACCAGACCAATAGTAACAAACGCACAATTTATGATGATCATCAGCCAGTTTTTGGTTTTGGTTGGTTTTTCTATATGAGTTTCTGAATTCCCATTTAGAGTCGTTCCTAGAATCCCTGGTGTTTCCATATTCAATGGCGTTGAAGTAGCCATTGAAATAATGATCAACTAGAAATCAGACCAGATAGAGAGAGAGAGAGAGAGAGAGTTGCACAGAATTATGTGCTGAAGTTGTACATTATATAATTAACATACCAACTAGTCTTACAGGTTTTTTACTACCCCAGTTTCATTTATTAACATGAAAGTTAACACTGACAGGCCCTTTATTAGTTTGAACCAACATTGCTGGATTCTCTGTAAACAAAGATAAACCATATGCCCATTTAATTGGAACCAACTTGCTTAATAACTGGACCACTTACGAAAACAGCAGTCCAGGAATTAGAAAAAGTGTGATAAAATTTTCATGTATAACTTGTGGAGTAAAACAGGCTATGCGTCTGCCTCTTGAACCTTAAGATTGATAATCCAGAAGCGCCAAAAAGGAACATAACTTGGATTTCCTAGCTAGCAAGTCATGGATATGTATCCAAAAAAAAAAGTCACGGAGCACCAAGTTCACAGAGCAAAAACTCTTGATATGGAGCAGTCAGGGGTGTTTACTGCTAATACTCCGTGGCAATGCAAAGCAATGAAAAAAAAGAAGAAATTTTGAGACTTTTTGACTTCGTGACCACTAACTTGGAATACTATATGGAGTTTCCTTTGCCAAACCAAATTTTTTTTCAAAGAAAAACGTTATATTATAGAGAGAAAAAACCTTTACATGATATAAAGGGAGTTACATAGACATAAGAGCTTCCCAATTACTCCAAATAAAACTTGGAGAAACAAATTTAAAAGTGTCGGAGTCACAAGACCAAACAACTATAAATTGTTTAACTAAATCAATTATCTCAGTTGCCTCTTTCTTTCTAGCTCCAAAAACTCTCCCGTTCCTTTCCTTCCACAGTCGCCAACAAATTGCATAGTTGATAATCCCCCATATTGTTTTTCCTCTACCTATCAAAACATTCGTTGTCCAAGCTTCAAACAAATCAAGTAATGATTTCGGAATTGGCCACGATATCCGGAAAGCTTTGATGAAGTAGTTCCATATCTCAAACGAAAAAGGACAATGCAAAAACATATGATCCGCGGTTTCTCTAACGGCGTTACAAAAAACACACAAATCACTTTCTATCTCCACTCCTCTGTGTCTTGACATGTCCCTAGTCGAAAGAGAATTATGAAAAGATGCCCAAAGAATAAAACTGACCTTATGGGGAATATTGTTCTGCCAAGCCAAAATGCTTGACTTCAATGTTCAGTGTGGAAGTAGCCATTGAAATGAGACCAACTAAAGATATATAGTGACACATTTGCACAGAAGTAAAAGGTGAAGTGTGCATCATATAGTGCATCATAACAAACAGTGTGTGTGCCATCCTAATTTAACCTTAGATGCACCTTGCATCGCGTGTTTTGCAAAAAGCTAGGAAAATCCAACAGTTTATAACTCTAGATAGAGAGAGTCACTCATGAGGATATGAAATGAATTGCAATCTAATGGTCTTCTCTTATGCATGATATTAAGGTGACTGTTAGGTCATCCACTATGATTGGCCAAAGTGGAAAACAGCCAACCCCATCTACTTTTTGAACCTGTGGCACTAAATTTCTAACTGGTTCCTTGTTTGAAGTTTAAAAAGATTTAAACAAAAGAAAAAGGTATCTGTTCACCTGGAACAATTTGCTCCAAGCAAGAAACAAGTCCGTCTTTCTTTCAAAAAATTTGCACAAGTTATCTGTAACGGAGTTAGGTATAAAAAAGTTGAGGCAGTCGCATTCACTTGCATAGCTACATGCTAATGAAAAGTCTATTCATGCATGTTTTTAAAACCACCTAATTTGCTAGTCTATTCTTTGTTTGCCCACAAACAACAGTTTTTTTGTTTTTGTTAATCCTCTACCCCCTTTTCAGTCCTCTTCACCTTGCCACTGGCTTGGGTGCTGCCTCTTTGTATTCTAACTATTCCATGAAAGTCAGTAATACATGTTTACGTTTGACTGCAAAAATATGACTCGACTATGTTGAAGCTGTATATTGACCTAGACTTGCTGTTTTGGATATATATTTTTTTTTTTCTTGAGCATGAAAAAACAAAGAACAGAACTAAAATCAAATTACACGTGGATATCTAATACCCATTGAGTTATGTGAAATAAATTGGCCGTTAAAACGTGGGATTGCCTGGTCCCAAAGTGTTGTCGATAAGTTTCTCGCCTGACTTCCATCAGCACCATAGTTTGCTAAACCCTCTGTCGCTTGATTACCTTCTCTATAATTGTGTTGGATTATACATTGTGGAATTTGTAGCATTTTCTGTTTTATTCCGGATATCATTTCCGTAATATACCATGAGGCTTCTGTGTCGGTTTTTATAAATCGCATCAAGTTTTCCGTATCTGTTTCGAAGATAACGTTTTGTCATTCTCTCTCCGTAGCCGTCCTTGAAGCCAGAGGAGTTGCCCACATTTCAGCGATTAGAGCCGTCGTTATTCCCAGAGGTTGTGTTAGAGCCTTCACAACTTGAGAATTTGAATCCCTGCAAATAAATCCTGCGCCTGCCATACCTGGATGCCCGCTCGCGACCCCATCAGTGTTGATCTTTAACCAATCTGGTTCCAGTCTGTTCCATCCTGCTAGTATTGTTGTCGTTGATTTGACATTTATTGTAGTGGCTGTAACCGGTGGATCTCCAGGTAAAATTGGGGGCATTACCTTTTTTTCCCATTCGAATTCTTGTTGTTGCTTCCATGTCTGTGCCAGAATGTTATCCAGAGTTGAATGACGTTGGTTAAATACTAATTCGTTTTTGGATGTCCAAAGTATCCAGAAAAGAAAGCAGAAGGTTGATAATGATTTGGTATGGCTAGCTTGTTGTAAAATCTGAGAAATGGTTGATTGGTTGTGTATGGAGATGTGTGAGAATATATTGATTGGTGATGTTGATAGAGAAGATAAGAGGTTGTTGCAGGAAGTTGCTGCTAGTGGGCAGTGAATAAGCATGTGTTCCGCTATTTCTGGTGCGGTATTGCAGCGGGGGCATTGGTTGGAGTTGGTGAGATTGATATAGTGTAAAATGGAATAGGTCGGCAGACCTTCATTTATAGCTTTCCACAAGAAAAGCTGAATTTTTGGTGGACAAGATAATTTCCACGTGAATTTGGTTGGTGGTAGGGGAGTTGGGTTGTGATGGTTGTCATGTTGAATTAAACAATTGTAGCCAATGGAAGTTATGTATTTTCCAGATTCTGAGTGAGGCCAAAGGATCTTGTCCTGAGGCATGCTTTGGGGAATATGAATATTAATAATGTGTTGGATTGCATCTGGTGGTAGGTGATTTAATTGATCATGATTCCATGTATGGGTAATAGGGTCAATGAGATCTACCACTGATTGGATTGGGTGGCATTGAATGGGATCAAGGTTTTGTACCTGATGAATCCAATTTGCTTTGATAAGATTTTCTAAACCGTTTCCTATTTGATGGAATATGAATTGTTGTAGTGTAGGGATTAGGGAGGTCATTTGTCTCCATTGTGGGCTAAAAGAAGAAGGAACTGGAGTTCGGTTTATTTTGCAGAATTTTCTCATTATATAGTCTGGAGCAAATGGAATTAGGTTAGTTGTTGATATTCCAGATTCTCGTCATGAATAAGGATTTACTGTGTTGACTACTTTTCCTGAAATCGAGGCCTCCTACTGTTAATGGTTTTTTTAGCTTGGACCATCCTAAAGGGTGGAGTTTTCTAACTGAAAAATCACGTCCCCAGAAACAATTCCTAACGGTTTGATCTATCTGTTTGTGAATATGGGTGGGAAATAGTTGTGTTTGCATTAAGTGGTTGGAAGTAGGTACTAAGGAAGTTTTTATGAGAACTAACCTTCCCATTGGAGTAAGACATTTAGTCATCCATCCCTGAGCCTTTCGTGCTAACCGTTGAAGGAATGGTTCAAAAATGTGACTGGATATTCTTCCGTGTTTGAATTGTACTCTTAGGTATATTGGCGGTGTTGTAGATGTTGGCATGTCAAAGAATTGTTTGATCTCGTCCAACTGATGGTGTTGCAGTCTTGGGTGATGTATTATTTTGTTTTTTTATTTTTTTTTTGAAACATGAATTTATTATAGAAAGTTTAGATTACAACTTGTCGTGGGTGATGTATTATTTTGTTTTTTTATTTTTTTTTTGAAACATGAATTTATTATAGAAAGTTTAGATTACAACTTGTCGTGGGTGATGTATTATTGTGTATTTTATTGTTAATAATATATCATCCATCTGGACCTATCAATAAAAATAGATAATAGCGTGCAAGTCTGTGTAGAATCATGTACCTTCAATTTTGTCAGGAATTGAAAATGAGTAAAAAGAAAAAGAAAAATATATCCTTGTTTTAGGAAAAAAAAAAAAAAAAAAAAAAAAAGAGAATGGGACGCTCGGAAAACATCCAAAAACAATCAAGAATATAAAAATAAGCACAAAGATTTGCCGTCTCTAAGAGAAAACCTTCTTCAAGAATCTCTAAGTGAAAATCTTCAAACTGATGCAACCTTTTTAAAGATGGACCAAACAGTTAGTTCCCCTGGAAACCCAATATTTTCTTATAAAGAATGTTCTTTTGAATTTCAAAAACTGAGCATGAACGGTACCTACTAGTCGTACATTTTTCTACTAGCATGAAAGCTAACACTGAAAGGCCCTTTTTCAGTTTACTAATGTTACTGGATTCTCTAAGGAAGTAGATAACCAAAGAGAGGCCGTATGCCCATTTAATTGGAACCAACTTACTTAATATGGACCATTAACAAAAATAGCAGCGAAGGAATTAGAAAAGTGTAATAAAATCTTCTTGTATTACTTGTGGTCTGTGGAGCTGCATGCGTTATGCCTCCGCCGCTTGAACCTTATGGTTGATATTTCAGAAACGTGAAGAGGGGAATGTAACATGGATGTCCTAGTGGCAAGTCATGGAGCACCAAGTTCACAAAGAAAAAGGTCTTAAAGAATTAGATACATATGGAGCAGTCAGGGATGTTTTACTGCTATTAGATATGCAAAGGAACGAAAGTAAAAGAAAGCTCGAGGCTATTTGACCTTGTCACCATTGACTTGGGATACATTATAGAGGATTCCTTTTGCAAAACCAGAATGTCTGAACTCCAACCAGTACAGACGTGGTAAACTCTAAAATGTAAGGGTTACATATGCCTGTAATTCAATATTCTACTGTTTCTATACATACCTGTATTTCGCATCAGTCACTAGTTCGGCTTGAGATCCTAGCGTAGAAATAACTGAAGTCCAGATTGTAGGAATCACTTCCCAAAAGGAATAATATATGCAAACTGGTGCAGTCATAATGCATGATGCACACAAAAGATTTATAAACTGAGTCTCCTAGTAAAACAATAATCAGAGTCAGATGAAGTGCATCTGGGTCTGCAATTGTGAATCTGAGATTAATCACATGGTTCCTTCACTTTTTTTTTTTTTTTTTTTGTAACTAAAAAGATTGAATTGAAGATTAAATAGAGTTTAAATTGTTTGCATCCTCTTGAATCTGATAGATAATTTCATCAGGAGGAGCTAAAGACCAAACACCACTAATAAATTGAGTTCTAGCTAACTTTGAAAGAGAATCTGCTACTTTTTTTTTTTCTTTAGGCACATAAGAGCATTGCCAAGAGGGATGAATACTTAATAAGTTTTTGATGTCTAGAATTAAGTTGTGTAATCTCCAATCAATACCAAGATCGTCTTTTAAAACTGCGTCCACTACAAGCCTTGCATCCAGCTCAAAAATCACTTTCTCCAGCTTCTTCTCTAATGCCCATTGCATTGCCTCCCATAAAGCTTTGCACTCCGCTTGCTCTGGACTAGTCGCAGTTGTTAAATTGATGCACTTTGATCCATGATGCGCACCTGTAAAATCTCGACAAATTAGTCCTACGCCTCCAGTATTATTTTCTGAAATAAAAGAACCATCAGAATTAATTTTAAGATAGCCAGGTGAAGGTGGTTGCCAATGGATGTTAATCCTATTCTGAGGTGCAAGGAGTCTATAGTTTGTAACTGGTTTATAATCTAAAACGGAAAATTCTCTTCTGCATCTCTGGATTATGATCTCAGGTGAAAAAGATACGCCTTTGAAAACCTTGTCACATCTGGTATTCCATAGGCACCAAGCTATGATTCCTATCTTGCAGAGATCAGTTTCTTGAATCTGTCCATCTATGAGTTTATCAAACCATCCACAAAGCCATTCAGATAACATGCTTCCCTGAGCAATGTGCAAACCCATTACTGCAAACCAGACTGCCTTAGAAATGGGACAGTCAAGGATTATATGAGAAGCAGATTCCAATCCATAAGAGCATAGGGGACAACTGAAGTTATTATCTTGAATGATTCCCATAAGTGTATCCCTTGTAGGTAGTATTTTCTTGAGACATTTCCACATAAATTGCTTGGTTCTTGGAAGTATAGGTAATTTCCACAGCCTTTTAAATATTCTTTGCATTCTTAAACCAACTGAGTTATTTCCATTTCTTTCCTAGAGCAATCTGTTATAATGCTGACTTGACTGTAAACCTTCCATTTTTTTCAAGAGCCCATACCAGCTTGTCTTCTTGATTTCTATGGATAGATTTTCAGCATTAAGTCTGCAACTTGTGGATCAAAAAGGGAAGAGACTAGACCAGAATTCCAACCATCATTTGTTGCAGAGAAAAGTTCACGAATATAAGTATAATTCTGATAATGAGAAACACCAGCTTTAGGATAAGGGGGAAGACCCATTTCAGGAATCCACCTGTGTTGCCATATCATGATCTTTTCCCATTTCCTACACACCAACAGCTGTGAGTTTTGATGAAAGGAAATTCTGAACTAATACTTTTCCATGACCAAGTGGAGTTATCATAATCTGTAGCATTGAAAGAATTGCCATCTTGGAAATATTTCGCTTGAAGAGAAGCAGAACATATAGAAGTTGTGTCAGAACACAGCTTCCATGCAGATTTTGCAAGGAGTGCTCTGTTAAACAACTGAAGATCTCAGAAACCAAGGCCCCCTTCTTCTTTAGCATTGCTTACATTTCTCTAGCTTATGTAGTGTTTGCCTCTGTTAGACTTTTTATTTCTCCAAAATTTCTGCTGAATTGAGTTAAGTTGATCAACTGTATTATCTGGTAACTTGAAGCTTATCATGTGGTGAACTGGAACAGCATTGGTTACATTCTTGATCATAACTCCTCTACCTGCTTCAAACATATTAGAACCATTCACAAACATGATGGTTCCTTCACTTTCTTCTAAATTTATCTTCTCTAATCAAACTAAATGGACAACCAGCCTAAACTTGCCTAGTAGACTCATCGCAGGGAGTTTAGCATGTGACTTCGTGTTACATGGAACCCCTGCCTAAACTGTTTAAAATTTGAGAGGACCAAACACTTCACAAACATGATGTTTAACCACTTACCAGAAACATCACTCGACATCCTCCCAACTCTCTCTAACACCAACCATCGTTGCTCAGTCAAGTGAAAATTCCCTAGGATCACAAGTCACATCCTGCCCAACTGTGCACAGTTTCACATAACTCCCTGAAGAAGCATGTTTCTCAGTGAAGAATCTATGAGGAAGTTCTACGAATCATTACAACACCGATATTGTAAACGTAGAAGACACTATACCACAGTTTCAAAGATCTATATGGTTTGCACATTAAGCAACAATTGTTCCCCAGGTTTGTTTTCGATGTGTTAAATCACACTCATAAACCGATTGCTTCGCTTATCTGCGTAAATGTGCAAGTATTCAATTGAATTATAGAATCTGTAGCATTATCTAATCAAACATTGCTTGCTGCTGCAAAGACTAATGAAACAAAGTTTACTCCCAATTACTTAATACAGAGTAAGTCGGTTCAACTTTATGCAAAGCAAACTTCAAATACATACATGTCATTACATTTTTATAAATACATTCATTGTTTCATACCCACAAGTAAAAGCTAGGAATTCAGCAATGTATAACATAACACGGAAAATAAATGAAGGAACAACAACAACCACATACCAGTTCAGGTTATGTGCTGATATCACAATCCAACAGCCAAGCAATGTACAACTGAAGAGCCATTCGGAACTACAAGAATCACTTGTGACCAAACAATAGAACCCCATAACCCACCAAAACTATCTTCCCGAATTGAAATTTCAGCACCCGAAATCTCCATTTCCTTCCCCTTACCGTTTCTTTCCCACACACAAATTTCCACCTACATAAGCCATCGTAGCTCCACACAAAAACTTATGCAAACCACTACCCAAACCCTTTAATTCCCTCCACCATTTCACATTCTCATCAAAATTTTTTATCTTCCCTAAATAATCATACGAAAACAAAATCCCATCAACAACTGTAGCTCCCCCTCTCCACCCTAAGTTAATCCCTGTTTTCACAGCATCCCAAGATAACTCCTTTGTATCATAAAGGACTCCACCTCTATCCGCCATTGCATACACCTTATCCCCAATCACAGCACACCCATGCACCCGTTTCTTCTTCACATCAACCGGACTCGGCACCACCTCCCATTCTCCCTCAATTGGATCAAAAACCTCAGCCCAATGGCTCGATCTAAACCATGAATCAACCAAACAACCACCAATAACATAAATCATCCCATTGACAACCTCAGCAGCTGCAAATTTCCTCGCAACTCTCATTCTTGGACCAAGTTCCCATCTTTTAAAACGAGAATCAAAAACCCAAACATTTGATGATGGAATATCATTAATAGACCCACCAATTACATAGATTTTGTGGCCTAGTGCAGCAAAAGCTGAACCAATTGATTGAACTGGAATTGAAGGAACAGAGAAAAGGGATTTGGGGTTTTTGGGTCACAAAAAAAAACCATTTGAAAGATGAATTGTGAATACGGATGTTGATGAATAAAAGGGTTTGTGTAGAATTGAGATTGAAACGAGTATTGAAGAAATGAGGGGATCGGAGAAGTGAATTCCATGATTTTGAAACTAGTAATAGATTAGAATGATGGATGTGTGGTACTCTAGCTACACACTGGAGAGAGATGTCATTCGGTAAGTCCGGAATCAATAAGTTTGAGTCTGTCGGTGGTGGTGGTGGTGGTTGTTGTGGTGGTGAATCCCCCATCTCTCCCTCTCGCTCTGACTCTCTGTGTTCACATTTTTACTGAATCCACTGAGTTGACAATACATAATAACCCCCACGGGCCACCTTTTACGGGCTAAAGGCTGTGAGTTAGGCTAGATGCACGAGTCTTTAGACCACCAACGGGCCATCATTCACGGGCTAAAAATACCACATGGTATTCATAAAAAAAAAATTTATAAAGAAAATTTTATTGCTTAAGAAGAGATGGAGTTTTGATCTTTAGAAATAAGATCACAGAATACTGAAGCAAAATTCTCAAATTGCAAAATGTCCATAGCCGTTTCTCTGATCGTTTTGGCTATTGCATCTGCAACTTGGTTATCTTTTCTCCTCATGAAAGAAAAATTATAACAATTAAAAGTAGAACTCAAGTGTTTAATCCATTTTATTAAATTCCGGTTCTCTCAGGATATGTAGCCTAGATCTTCAGTGATAGCTTTGATGACAACCTCAGCATCAGCTTCAACATGAATCCTCTGTAAGTGCATCTCATTCGCCCATAAGAGTGCATCACGAACAACTAGACACTCTCCTTCTTCTACGCTTATGGTATTCATAATTTTGAAATCAAGAATTACTATGGAAATTTGATTAGGCAGAATGAGACTACACAGTATATGTAAGATTCAAAATTGCCTTACCAGCTAAGCTGAAAAACAGGAACAATAACTTTAGTGCAAGATATGAATTGAGCCAAAGAGGAAAAAGTGGGGAGAATCAGATCACGAAAGGATGCTACATATCAGTCATCTATGGGGAAAGAACAACAACGTCAAATGACATTGCAAAGCCAGCAAAACAAATATCAGAAAATTTATCTCTTTTTCGAGTTTTAAAAAGGCACGGAGAAAAATAAATAGAGCTTCAGATCTTCTGTTAAAGAAAGAATTAGAAAAATAGAAATGGAAATGTAAATATTTTAGGAAGATTAGGCTCCGGTTTCTACTTCTAGTAGTTATAACATAAAATGAGCCATTTGACCAGAAACACTCAAAACCAGGTCAATATGAACGAGTAAGATTTTGTCTGGGTCAAATGGACGGGAAAATAAGTTAACTTGAATCTGACCATTATACCCTGATTCTTCTTTCTTCTACACATCATAAAGAAACTCGATATTATCTCCACTTTTATCCGCCATTTCTGAAACCCATCCATCTCCAAAAACCATTGAAACCACTGCTATCATCGTCGACATCTTCTATTCTCCTCCATCTCGATGTTATATTTCTTCACACCATTAATTACAATCACCACCACCACCATCATTAAATGTATTCAAAAACACCACCACAAAAACAATAACTAAAACCACTACCACCATCACCCACAATAACTACAACCACCACCACCAGCATCTACAACAACTATAACCAACACCTCCATCTTCCTCCACCATCAAATTTGAATTCCCTAATTAATTTCGTTAAATTTTCCAAATTTCTTCATCATCTCATAATTCCGGAAAGCTAAATTAGGTTATAAATCGACCAATTTACAAAATGGGGAATCAAAATATGGATTAGTTCTTGATAATCTACGTAAGTCTCCTTACCCTAATTTTGTTTTAATTCTATTTTATGAACGAATTGCATTGGCATGTGTAAATCTATCTTAAAACATGATTAAAATTTGTTTGGATTAAACTGGTTTTATATTGGTTTAACTTTTGTAAAATCCAGTTTAAAATTCATCGAATTTTATTTGTATGTAATTAGTTTCATCTGGGTTAAGCTTGTGTAAAATCTATATTGAAATTCACTGAATTTTGTTTGTATGAAACTGGTTTCATCCTGTGTTTGGATAGAGTTGAAATTGTTTTCATCAAAGTTTTAACATGGATGAAACTGGTTTTTCGGGTTGTATTTGGTGGGAAGGATGAAATCAATTTCATCTAGTTTACACGTTGATATACCTTAATTTTTTTCAGAATACTCAGGGTGAAACCAATTTCATCTAGTGTAGACTGTAATATAATTGTGTTTTTTCCAAAATATACAGGATGAAACTAGTTTCATATAGTTTATACACTGATATACCTTAAATTTCGTCAGAATACTCAGCTAGAAACCAAATTCATCTATTTGTAGACTTTGATATAGCTGTGTTTTTGTTAAAATATGCATGATGAAACCAGTTTCATATAACTTATATATTGATATACCTTAATTTCGTCAGAATACTCATGATGAACCCAATTTCATCTAGTTGTAGATTATAATATAATTGTATTTTCTTCAATGTATGCAGGAGGAAACCAATTTCATCTAGTTGTAGACTATGATATAACTCTATTTTCATCAGAATATGTAAGATGAGATCGGTTTCATCTAGTTTTAAACTGCGATATACCTAGATTTTCGTCACAATATGCACAGTGAAACTGGTACTTCCTGCAAATGAACCAACTACGCTAATACAACTTCTGAAGTACATGAGAAGATTAATAATGTTTTATTAGTAGTTGTAGGAAATGTGTATAAATGAATGATTAGAATTGCTTCTCTACTAACTCTTCGAGATAATTGTGATTATGTAAATTGTTTAGATTGCAACTGCTTGTGGTATGGATTATTTGAGATGGATGACTGTGTTTTAGAGTAATAAATTGTTGATATATCTTGTGTAAAAGTTTATGCTGTTTTTGGACATGAAGTAATGGTGGTTTTGGAAGTAGGAGGATTGTTGTTGGACATGAAAGTCTCATCTTTTTGGCGTTTCATGATGTTTTTTGCTGTGCTGTTATCTTCATATTGTTTTGTTTGCTCTACTTTCCATGTGGGCTATTACTTTCTTGATCATTGTGAATTTTAAAAATTTGAGTTATTACGTTTGTGGCTTCTATTAAATTAAGAAGGGTTTTGGTGCAGGATGATGTTGGGCGTGCACCCTTTGTCTCAGCACATCCTTCTAGACCAGCTAGCCGTACTGCCTTTGATGATTTCCTTGACACATTAGGTTCTGCTGAAGCGCAGCTTGCACAGATGCATCATGAACGGTTAGGTCAGTACTCATATCCAAGATGGAGAACTGCTAATTGAGTGTAATGTTGCTACTAATTGACCCAGGTAAACAAGAACGTGAATGTGGTTGTTTGCAGCAGCTTGGTGTTGTGAAGCTGTACTGGTTGGTCTGAGATGATGGATCAAGTGGTTGCAGTTGAGCTGAAAGATGCAGGGATGCTCTGGTGGTGCTGAGTTTGATTAGAGTACAATTTGGCTGGGAACTACAAGTGCAAGGATGAGATGGTGTTTAATGTTAGTTGCAGATGTTGTTTGTGTATGAATGCAGTTGCAGGTGGGAACTACAAGTGCAAGGCTGAAATGTACTCAGTATGCTTGTATTTGAAAGAGAACGTGACTTGCATGTTTACTATTGGTATAGAGGAGTTCTGAAAATATGTGTCTGAGGAAAGAAACAAAAGGGTTAAAAAGGTTAAGGGGTATTTTAGGTGATTGTTATTTTTTTGTTTTTATTTTTCTGGGTGAAATATCCAAAATGGATTATTGAAAAGTATTTTTTTGATTCATGTCCATTAAACAGTATCAAAACTTATCCGTTTGTTTCATCCATAAATTATTGTTTTTGGTCTTTTTAACCAATTTTGTGTACTTATAAATACTTTGGATTCTTGTAAGACTTTTATGGCTAGTGTACCATAAAGCCATCTAAAAGGGCACCCTTCTTAACTTAAGGGCACCAATTATGGGGCCTGTATTAGAAGATCAGTTGAGCTCTTTCTTCTAATGTTAGTCTGAAAATGATTTATGTGTCGGGAGATATTCCTGAAACAAATACCGTGTGAGGAAGGGAATGGGAGAAAAAAAAAAAAAGATTGAGGAGAATGTACAAAGTCTACCAGAGATAGAAAGAAAAAGAGAAAAACTTAGATTACATAAACAGATTATCCCAATCATTTATCATTGAACTCCTTCCCATAAGTTGCAGCCCATAAGACAATCAAAGCTTTGTATTCATATCTCAGATCACCATATGTTTTGAAGGTATGATCATCATCAAAGATTTTTTTGTTTCGTTCAAGGAATGTGATCAACTTTACCCATTCCCAATCCCAATGTTTGTCATCCATTTTTCTCTTGGGTTATACCATGAGATTTTACACGGTACGTGTATATCCATTGATATTAGTCTCATTTTCAAAAAAAAGAAAAAGAAAAAAGAATACATAATATTGACAAAGTCCTTGACCGGTACTGCCTAAAAATCACCCACCAAGTGGAATCCTCGTTCTTATCATTGATTGCTTGTGACTATACTCCAAAGCAATTATATATTAGTAATTCATTTCTTCATGAGGATACGAAGGAAGATGCCTATATGACTCAACCACCAGGATTTCAAGATAAGAACAATGCTTACTATCTTTGCAAGATGAATAAATCTCTTTATGGACTTAAGCGGGCACCTAGGGCCTAGTATGAAAACTAGTGGATATCCTGCTTGGTCTGGATTTCACTCATTATGTAGCTGACTTATCTCTTTTTTTTCACAAGTTTAGATCCAAATTGTCTTACGTTCTAGTGTATGTTGATTTATTCTCATTACAGGAAATGATGCAGCACATTGTAAATTTTTGATTGCTCATTTTTTTTATATATCTTTCTTTCAGGTTAAAGATCTTGGTTTTGTCAATTTTGTCTTGAGGTAGGAGACTAGGAGGTCAAAATAGGTGCTCGAGGTCTTTTTCAATGTCAAACAACGTATGCATTTAATTTTCTTAATAAGACCAACTTACTTGGTATCAAAACTTGTTCTACTTCTTGCTCAACTGATTTCATGCTGAGACCTAAAGATGATGAACCATTAGCTAATTCTAAAAATACAGGTCCACTGTTGGATCTCTCTGGTATCTGACTTGGGCCAGACCTGAGATTGCATATGCAGTTAATCAGGTCAGTTGGTACACGCAATCTCCCGCTACTTCTCATCTCACTGCTACAAAGATAATATTGAGATACATCAAAGGTACTCTGGGTTATGATCTTTTATTCACTAAAAGGTTTATAACTCTTAAGGGTTTTACAGATGTTGACTGGGCTAAAAATCCATTTGTTAGAAGGTATACCAGTGGTTACATTGTATCTTTTTGGGTGACAATCCAATTTCATGGTCTTCTAAGAAATAACCAAATGTTTCCAGAAGCATAGTATAACTATATACCATTAGCTTCTACTGCAACATGGGTTTTTATGCTATGTCAAGTTACGAGAGATCTCCATGTATTTCTTACCTAATTCTCTTGAGATTGTTGAAATATAATAATAAGGGTTCTATAACACTCTTATCCAATCCATTGTTTCATAGTTGAACGAAACACTTAGCCATTGATTATACTTTATGAAGGAGCTAGTGCAGTCCAAGAGACACATGTGGTGTATATTTCAACTCTTCAAACAGGCTGCTGATGTTTTTACAAAAAGTCTTTCTACTCCAAGGTTTCATTTTATCAGGGACGGGCCTAGCAAGGGGCTAAGTGAGGCTATAGCCCGTCCCTTAATTTGGCAAGACTTTTTTTTAGAGTGCTAATTTGGTGGATTTCTTAACTTATCCCGGTAGCTTAATAATATTGGCCCATCAGTTCCCAAGCACATTGGTTAATAAACACTTCGAATGTTAGTTTTCGTTGTTTACCTCTGGCACCAGTCGACAATATTAGGACTGTTTTCATTTCGATTGATATATTTTACAGAATTTGTGGCGAAGATTCTATTGTCGCACAACTCGAACAATTCATGGACTTCATTATAATTATGCATCATATGATAGTATATCTATATTGCGGAACTCTTCTTACATGCAGATCAGCTCAAAAACAAAAAAAAATTGGCGGCCTTCGACCGGCAAACATAACCTTGAAAATATAGCCCTACCCAAGAGAAATTCTTGGGTCTGTCCCTGCATTTTCTGACAGACAATCTCAAAATGGTACAACTACTTAGACAGTTATGATTCAGGGGAACTAGTTGATATATTATTATTTATTTGTAAGCCCATTTTGTTGTTTTTCTGTCATATGGGTTGCCCATATCTTATATGTCTGTGCTTACGTGTCGGTTATCACCTCCTGTTATTTGTGATAACCTCCAATTACCAATTACAGCTGTAAGATCGTATATAACCTCTGTAATCTACTCTCATGTGTAATAAGAATCTTTGAATATCTTTTCATTAATCTTACTAAATAGTACGTAGATGTATATATATCTTGATAGAGAGAGTTATCCGTTTTGATATTAGATCATTAAATTCTACAATCTAATATTGGCCCTGGTCTGATCATTTATCACAGGACCAAATAACCATGTGTTATTTGCAAAATAGGAAAAATAACATGCCGACCTGCAACACACGTGCTCACTATTTGTCTTGATAGAGAGAGTTATCCGATTTGATATAGATCAATAGATCATTAAATTCTACAATCTAATATTGGTCCTGGTCTGATCATTTATCACAAGACCAAATAATTTAATAGTACCATGTATTATTTACTCAAACAGTTTATGGTTCTCCAAGATCATCCAATCTTTTTGGCTCATTTTCGTCTTTTTCAATTGTCTCCGGGTTTCCATTATTGATTACCTTCTTCGACATCATCTTGTATTCTCCATAAAAGTAAGAACAAAAACCCCAAAGACATAATGCCAATGCCATTCCTTTTAATCCAGTGAAACTTTCATGGTAAAATATTACGGCTGCTACTCCTGTAAATGGTACCAGGACTGATGTGAGTATGCCATAAAAAAGAGCACTCGCATATGAGATTACACCGACTATTCCAACATTTAACAACTGCCATGTTATTGCTGTCAAGACCATCAAGATATAATACATGGCTTTGCCAAGTTCAAACTCATTTGCTTCTCTTGGTATGACCTGGGATATCAATCATCCAAATGCATAAATTAGTATGGGGAATTGCTTGATCAAAGATTCACACAGCAAAAGTATTTTTGTGTACCTGGAAATCCTTATTTACTAGCATCCCAATGACGCAAAAGATGGTTGAAGAAGAGGAAAAAATGAACTGGAACTGCAACAAACTTGAATAATTAAGGTCTCTAACAGCTTTGCTGAAACCAAGTTCAATGAGAGGCATCATTAACCCAGCTAAGGCAGCAGCACCCAACGTCGTAAGAAACCCTGTCAAATACTGAGCTTTTGATACACCAACTGGCCTGTCCCCATCAGTATTAATACCCAGCAAAACTGATCCAAGTGTCATAACAACCACTGCATTTATGATAAATGCTGTAAATTTTTGCTTCACAAACAACCATGAAAAAAATGCAACAAAACATAGTTGAGTTGCCAAGAGAAGGGATGAAGTTGATACAGGAATATAGGATAAACCCGACGAATACATAAAATTAATAAGACCAAACAAAATCCCGATGATGGCACTCCACAGAGAAAGCTTCGGTTCCAACCAAAAAGATGGCGACTCGGTGGATAATTTCGATTGAATGAAGAGAAACGTGAGAGGAAATATGAGAATGGGAAAACCAGCAGATTGTAAACAACTAGTAAGCCATTTACGATTACCACCATGAAGATAGTATAGTCTTATTAAGAGAGGACCTCCTACTAGACCAATAGTAACAAACGCGGAATTTATAATGATCATCAGCCAGTTTTTGGTTTTGGTTGGTTTTTCTACATGAGTTTTTGAATTCCCATTTTGGGTCGTTCCTAGAATCTCGGGTGCTTCCATATTCAATGGCGTTGAAGTAGCCATTGAAATAATTATCAACTAGAGATCTGATCACATAGAGAGAAAGAGGGAGTTGCACACAGTTATGTGCTAAAGTTGTACATTATATAATATGCCCATTTAATTGGAACCAACTTGTTTAATAACTGGACCACACTAACAAAAATAGCATTGAAGGAATTAGGAAAGTGTGATAAAATCTTCATGTACAACATGTGGAGTAGAACAGGCTACGCGTTTGCCTCTTGAACCTTATGATCGATACTCCCTCTGTTTATGAGAAAGTGTTATTTTCACTGTTTTCAATTTGACCAATTTTTAGACTAAAATACAAAAAGTAAAAGTATCACTTTTCTAGAAACGGAGATAGTAATCCGGAAGCGCGAAAAAGGAACGTAACATGGATTTCCTAGCAGCAAGTCATGGAACTCCAAGTTCACAAAGCAAAAGCTCTTAAAGAACTAGATATGGAACAGTCGGGGGTGTTTATTAATACTCCGTGGCAATAGTTCAATGCAAAGCAATGAAAGAAAAGAAACCCTGAGATTTTTTGACTTCGTGACCACTAACTTGGAAGACTTTATGAAGTTCCCTAGTTCCCTTTGCCAAACCAAAATGCTTGCCTTATTGTGGAAGTAGGCATTGAAATGAGACCAACTAGAGATAGAGAGGGACAGATTTGCACAAAAGTAAAAGGTGAAGTGTGCATCATATAGTGCATGGTAACCAACAGTGTCATCCTAATTAAGAACCTTAGATGCTGCTTGCATTGCGTGTTTTGCAAAAAGCTAGGAAAATCCAACAGGTTATAACTCTATATAGAGAGAGTTACTCATGACGAGTATGAAATTAATGGCAACTGCAAGATGAAACTTAGCTCATATAAAGACAACTCTCTTTATTGATGTTTAGAAAATCTCTCAAAACTAAACACAAGCTCTAATCTTGCTCATATGATCAACCACAACTTTGGTGATCATATATATAGAACTATGAATTCCTTTTCCTAGTCCTATTACCTTATTACATGTCTTTCCTTTTCTTAGAACTAGATGACTTCTAATTCCCTTAGGATTACATCAATTTCCTAATCTTGTCCTAACCAGCTTGTTAGTGACTTCTATGTTGAAGTTTAACCAACATTCTCCCCGTTAAGCTTCAACCTTACCCGTGACATATCTTGTACTCCAATCAATTGTCTCATTTCTTCAAACTTGATCCGAGCTAATGTCTTTGTCAATATATCTGCTTTCTGCTCAGTTCCTGGTATGTGTTCAACGTTGATGATGTCCTTGTCGATACATTCTCGTATGAAATGATACCATTTGTGAATGTGTTTCGTCTTACCATGAAACACTGGATTTTTAGTAAGTGCAATTGCAGACTTATTATCAATCTTGATGAGAACTTTTTCAGGTTCTCTTCCTTGGGTTTCATCCAACAATTCTTGAAGCAATATTGATTGTTTAGCTGCTTCTGTTGCGGCCATAAACTCAGCTTCACAGGATGAGAGGGCTACAGTGTCTTGCTTCTGTGAACACCATGTAATAGGTGCTTCTCCTAGATAAAATATATGACCAGTTGTACCTTTTCCATCATCTTGTTCAATATTATGACTGCTGTCACTATACCCAATAATTCCTTTTGATCCTCCTCGACCATACTTCAATCCACATCTGATTGTTCCTCTTAGATATCTCAATATCTGCTTTATTACATCACCATGAGACTTGCGTGGACTCTGCATATAACGGCTTGCTACTCCTACAGAGAAAGCCAAATCTGGTCTTGTGTGTAATAAGTATCTTAGGCATCCAACATTTCTTCTATAACTCGTTGGATCAATCTCAGCTTCTTCTTGTGCCTTTGAAACTTTAAGTCCAAACTCCATTGGTATCTTAGTTGGATTACAAGTTTTTCAGAATTCTCCTTGCATAAGCTTCTTGTTTAATCTGAATCCCATCTACTCCTTGATGGACTTCTATGCCAAGGTAATAAGTGAGTTTTCCGAGGTCTGACATCTCAAACTTTGATGACATTTATCTCTTGAACTCATTGATCACCTTAAGGGAGTTGCCAGTCAAAAATAGATCATCTACATAGACTGCAATCACAAGAAGCGTTCCCTTTTCTTCTCTTCTGTATACTGATGTTTCTTTAGAGCACTTAACAAATCTGATTTCTCTTAAGATTTGATCTAACTTTGTATTCCAGGCTCGAGGAGCTTGTCCTAGACCATATAGAGCTTTTGATAACTTATAAACCTTATGCTCTTGTCCTTTTACTTCAAAACCTTTTGGTTGTTCAACATACACATCTTCTCGCAATTCACCATGTAAGAATGTTGTCTTAACGTCTAAGTGGTGAATTCCCCATGAGTTTGATGCTGCTTCTGCTATTAAGAGACGAATTGTCTCTAGTCTAGCAACTGGTGAGAAAACTTCATCAAAGTCTATGCCTGATTCTTGAACGTATCCCTTAGATACAAGTCTTGCCTTATTTTTGTTGACAGTACCATCAGCATTCCGTTTTATTTTGAAGATCCACTTAAGACCAATCACTTTTACCCCACCTGGCTTATCAACTAGAAACCAAGTCTTCTGTTGATTGAAATAATTTCTTCTCTACATGCTTGTGTCCATTTAGTCGAGACCTTTGCTTCCTGAAAATTCCTTAGTTCATCATTAACAGAAAGTAGCATTATCTCACATTCTTCTGCAGCTTGAAGAACATAATCCTCCAGATACTGTGGCTTTTGTATCTGTCTTGTTTATTTTCGCAGTGGAATGGGTTGAGTTATTTCATCGATCTCTTCTTCTTCTTCTTCTTCTTCTTCTACTTCTTCGTTATTCTCAGTGTTTTCATTATTCTCTTCTTCTTCTTGATTAACATCATTGTTTCCATTGGTATTGATGATTATGGGTCCTTCGCCTTCATCAATTACTTGACCCCATCTCATGTGAAACATTCCTGGATCCCTACTTGGTCCATCATTAGTTTCTTTCCAGTTCCAGTTTGCTTTTTCATCGAATACCACATCTCGACTCACTATCACTCTTTTCGTTGTTGGATTGAATAATCTGTAAGCTTTGAATCTGTCAAATGCTTCACTCTTTTCTTTCATAAGAATAGACCACATATATCTTGAGAAGTCATCTATAATAACAAATATGTATTTGTTATTTGCAAGGGTTTGTGGTGTAATAGGACCACATAAATCAGCATAAAGAAGCTCTAATGGCTTTGAGGCTCTGAATGTTTTTGCTTTTGGGAAACCTTGACGAGTTTGTTTCCCAACTAAACATGATTCACAGATTTTTGCTTCATCATTTATCTGTGGTAGTCCTCGAACCATCTTGTTTTGAGACATTGCCTTTAAAGTTCTAAAGCTTATGTGTCCTAACCTTGCGTGCCACTTCCATGTCTGATCTTCCAGTCTCATATTCAGACATAATAGCCTTCCAATCATGAGACTTATCTTGTAGAGTCTATTCTGTGAGCGTGAGACTCTAACTAAAAGTCTTCCACTTGGGTCATGAACTGTTAGATAATCTTGTCGCATTCTAACATCACATCCAACTTCTGTAGCTTGTCCTAAACTTAGAATGTTGCTTTGTAAGTTTGGGATGAATTAGATGTTTGTGACAAGCTTCTGTTCTCCGGTCTTGCTCTGAAATAGAATTGATCTTTTCCCTTCAATTTCTACAGAATATTCATCCCCAAACTTCACTTGTCCTTTGATTTTCTCATTGAGTTCAGAAAAGTAGTGTCTCTTACCAGTCATGTGATTGCTGGCTCCATTATCTAAATACCAGATTCCTTCTTCTCCATCCTTTGATTCGTAGTTCTTTGGTATTAGTTTCCCTTCGTTTAAGAATACAACTTCGTGCATGAAAAGAGCTGTATCTGCTTCCCTTGTTTCATTCTTGTTTGTTTCTTCCATCTTTTGTATTCTTTCAGGGCATACAAAGGAGAAGTGTCCTGGTTTATTACATCTGTAACAAATAATGTTTGATCTATCCTTCTTTTCTTTCCCTTGGTTTTGATCATTCTGACTTGTTGTTCTATCTTGTGAGTTAAACCTTCCTCCCCTTCCTCGACCTCTTCCACGACCTCTTCCTCTTGTCGCAGAGTTTTGTTGGTGAGAGTTTGTGTACAAGAGTTTTCCTTGAGTTTCTCCATTGTTTTCTTCATCAAGGATTCTTTCTTCATATGCTTTCAATCTTCCAATTATATCTTCATAGATAGTCTTCTTTAAATCTAAGACTTGTTCGAGAGAAGCTATGATATGAATATACTTGGATCTTAGTAAACTATTGAGAAACTTCTTTACCAGTTTATCTTCATCAATGGATTGTCCAAGTGACACAGCTTTTGAGGCTATCTCTGATAGCTTTCCTGCAAAGCTATCAATAGTATCAGTGTCTTTCATCTTCAATCTTTCAAATTCAGACATTAAGGTTTACAGACGGGCTTCTTTAACTCGATCAGCTCCGAGATTACGTGTCTTTATTGCATCCCAAATTTTCTTTGCAGTTTCCTGTTCACCAACTTGTAGAACAAGACATTCTGGTATTGCTTGAAAGAGTAATCCAATGGCAACATTGTTTTTGTCTGGGTCCAATGTACCAGGATCAATTGTTTCCCAAACTTTGTAGATTTTCATCAGTATCTTCATTCTCATGGCCCATACTGTGTAGTTTGTGGCGTTGAGGATTGGAACTTGTATTGATGGTGGTGTGAACTGTTTTGCACCCACAATGGTGGTTTCGTTTTCCATGGCTCAGAAACAAGCTCTGATACCAATAAATGGCAACTGCAAGATGAAACTTAGCTTATATAAAGACAAGTCTCTTTATTGATGTTTAGAAAATCTCTCAAAACTAAACACAAGCTCTAATCTTGCTCATATGATCAACCACAACTTTGGTGATCATATATATATAGAACTATGAATTCCTTTTCCTAGTCCTATTACCTTATTACATGTCTTTCCTTTTCTTAGAACTAGATGACTTCTAATTCCCTTAGGATTACATCAATTTCCTAATCTTTTCCTAACCAGCTTGTTAGTGACTTCTATGTTGAAGTTTAACCAACAGAAATGAATTGCAATCTAATGGTCTTCTCTTCTGCATGATATTATGGTGACTGTTAGGTCACCAATATGATTGGCGAAAGTGGAAAGTAGATAACCCCCCAAAGAGAGGCCATACGCCCATTTAATTGGAACCAACTTACTTAATAACTGGACCATTAACAAAAATAGCAGCGAAAGAATTAGATGAGTGTGATAAAAATCTTCATGTATAAGTTGTGGAGTTGCCTTATGGTTGATATTGCAGAAACGTGAAAAGGGAAACGTAACATGGATGTCCTAGCGGCAAGTCATGGAGCACCAAGTTCACAAAGCAAAAGCTCTTAAATAATTAGATATACTTATGCAGCAGTCAGGGATGTTTTACTGCTATTAGATATGCAAAGGAACGAAAGAAAAGAAAACTTGACGTTATTTGACTTTGTCACCATTGACTTGGAATACTTTATAGAGGATTCCTTTCGCAAAACCAAAATGTTTGAACTCCATCCAGTACAGACATGGTAAATTCTAAGAAGTATGGTAGGGGTTACACATGCCTGTATTTCGCATCAGTCATTAGTTCGGCTTGAGATCCTAGTACAGAACTAACTGAAGTCCAGATTGTAGGAATCAGTTCCCAAAAGGAACAATATATGCAACTTGGTGCAATCTTAATGCATGATGCACGCAAAATATTTATAAACAGAGTTTTCTAGTAAAACAATAATCAGAGTCAGATCAAAGGATAAAATAAACTGTTTTCTCTTCTGTCTTCTATTTTACTGGATTACTGAGTTGACATTATAGTAAACCCACGGGCCAATATCCACGGGCTACAAGCTAGTACGAGTTAAACCAGCATGCAGATTCACTCAACCTCTGTCAGTCTGGCTGTATGCCTGTACGAGTATTTGGTTATCCCATGTTGGTCAATAATATGCCATCATATACATATTTATGATGTGTCTGTTCTTGTCAAGCAGTGATCGAGTACATTATATGTCAAGATCCTCGACCGGCACTTCCTAGAAATTATCCAAGAAGAATCCTCGTTCTCATCATACAATCGTTTATTACTATACGTCTATATACCGCCTTGAACAAGAGAAACATTGAGAAAAAGACAATATAGTTAACGCGCATTAAAAATGTGCTTTAGATATAAAAAGGTGATCGAGCAAGAAGTTTTACTTGAAGAGTTACAGACCTAGCTAACAAGCTATACTTGAGATTTAAGTTGATAATATAGCAGGATTAATAATCAAACATTGGCGGGCATTTTCTGTATGCTCTCCTCTCACAGGTAACTAAACAAGGAAGATAAAGAAAGAATAGCAAAAGTTAAGAACACGAACGAGGAAGATGAACGGGAACAACGTACAAGTAGAACCATTGCCAACTCTCACAGAAGATATCATCGTTGAAATCCTTTCGAGGTTACCTCTTAGATTTCTCTTACAATACAGGTGTGTATGCAAACGTTGGGGCATCCTATCTAATGATAATCCAAAACTTATTCACATGAAAAAAAATAGCTTCAGTCTCATGCTAATAGACAGTGAAAGAAGATTATACTGTTTAGATAATGATTCATTGTCATCGTCTTTATATGAAGGTTTGGACGGACGTGTTAAGAAGATTCGTTGCCCAATCATTTCCATGGACTGTGCTCTTAAGAATACAAATTTTGTGGGTTCTTGTAATGGCTTGTTTTACCTGAATCGTGAAGAGACCAATGACGATCACTTCTAGTTGTGGAACCCATGTTTATGGAACCCATATACCCATGAGTTCAAATATCTACCAAGACCTGGATTTTCCAGTGAGGAAGAGTTGCGTTCTATGCAGAGGACATGGGTTTGGTTATGATGCAAAGAGTGATGATTACAAGTGTATACGTATTTTCATTTATTCAGCCGACATCCAATCTCAAGTTCACATCTATTCATTCAGATCAAATACATGGAAATTAATGCATATTCCATATAAATTGATCACTGAGGCAGACAACTATGTCCGAGCGCCAAATGGAGTCTTTTGTAATGGAGCTCTACATTGGTTCGCAAGGACATACGGTTCCTCCAAAGACTTATTATTAGCTTTTAATATCGGAGACGAGGGAATCAGAGAAATTCCACAGCCAGAAAACTTGGGTGTCGAAAATTTTGGACCCCGTAAACATGTTGATGTGTTGGATAGGTGTATTTGCATTCTTTATAGTAATTCTACTATGTTCGAAGTATGGTTAATGAAGGATATGGGATGAGAGAATCTTGGACAAAAGTATACAACATTCCGGAACTGACACTAATACTTGAAGCCCAAACATTTGTGCACCTGAGGAAGATCGAGTGTTTAAAAACTGGCGAGATTCTACTTGAGGATCAGTACGACTATTTTAAGACAGCCGCCTTGGTATTATATGACCCAAAGAGTGAAACGGCTACCAGTTTGAAGCTGTGCAAGAATGTTAGGGAATCAAACATACGATCAGTATTGTATAGGTATGTGAAGAGCTTAGTTAAACTTAACTTTGATTCTTATGTGGAGGATAACAAGATAAAAGATAACCTACAGAAATCATTAGTTATAAGGGATTGAAGAAACATCACTATACATACTGACTCATAAAACATCATCTCGGAAACTGTGGAGTCTAACGCATGTGGAGATCATCGATAACTCTTTATCTTCATCATGAGTGTCAATTATATCTTCAGTGTTCATAGTTCATTGAATTATTGTGTTTTAATGTTTGCGTAAAATATCGAGTCTATATTGGTACCACTAATGTTTTAGCCAAGTTTGTTAGTTTGTTAGAGTTCAACTTTGCTCAACGACTTTATGCCCAGTCCCCCTTTTTTGAGAGGAATGCAACAAATTTTCCACGCAAAATAATAATGACTTTTCTTTGTATCAGAGGCGTCCCATATAAAGTCTCTAACCACCTTCTCTATGGCCTTAAAAGAGAGAGCATGCATATATGGGTATCCTGGCCCAAACACTCTTCGCTAGCTATTATGTGTCTGGGATATACGTAATTAGGGTTTTCCTTTCGTCCAAGTATGGGATGTACGTAATTAGGGTTTTTCCTTCCGTCCATCCATGGATATACTCACTAAAGTAACTGCTTCTCAACCACAAGATAATATCGCCTCAACAAGTCGTGGTCGCAATAAGCGTAAGCGAGCCAAGGATGACAACAATACGTATCTCGCTGAAGATATCATCGTTGAAATCCTTTCGAGGCTACCGCTGAGATTTCTCTTACAATACATGTGTGTCTGCAAAACGTGGAGCATCATATCTAAACTAATACAAACCCAAAACTTATTCAAATGAGGAAGAATAGCTTTAGTATTATGCTAATAGACGGCGAAAAAAGATTATACTCTTTAGAAAATGATTCATTGTCATCATCATTATCTGATGGTATCGAAGGCCATGTTACGAAGATTCGCTGCCCAATCATTTCCTTGGACTGTAATCTTAAGAAAGTTAATTTTGCGGGTTCTTGTAATGGCTTGTTTTTCCTGCTTCGAGAAGAGGCCCTGTATGGAGAAGAGACCGATAATTTTTGGTTGTGGAACCCATGTTTGTGGAATCCATCTACCCAAGAGTTCAAATATCTACAAAGACTTGGATTTCCAGTGAATGAGAGGGCCTGCGTTTTACACAGAGGATATGGGTTTGGTTATGATGCTGAGACTGATAATTACAAGTGTGTACGTATTTTCATTTATTCAATCGATAGCCATTCTCATGTTCACATCTATTCGCTCAGATCGAATACATGGAAATTAATGCATATTCCATATAAATTGAGCACTGATGACAGATACTTTCGAGCACCAAATGGGGTCTTTTGTAATGGAGCTCTACATTGGTTCGTAATTAAGGATTACGGTCGTTCTCTCCAAGTCTTAATGGCTATTAATATGCCAGATGAGGGAATCAGAGAAATTCCACAACCAGAGAGTGTAGAGGAATTAGGATACGTTAAACATGTTGATGTCTTGGACGGGTATCTTTGCATTCTTTGTAGGAATTCTGCTGCTTACGAAGCATGGCTAATGAAGGATTATGGAATGAGAGAATCATGGACAAAAGCATACAACATTCCGAGACTGACATTAGAAGTTGGAACACAAACATTTGTGGACATGAAGAAGATTGAGTGCTTAAAAACTGGTGAGATTCTACTTGAGGTTCAGTACAACTCTTTCAAGATAGCAGCCTTGGTGTTATACGACCCAAAGAATGAGACGGCTACGTATTTGAAAGTGTATAAAAACTTTGGGGATTATTCAGTCTTACGATCAGTATCCGTTAGGTATGTGAAGAGCTTAGTCAAACTTAGCTCTAAGGATAATGAAAGAAAGGATGGCCAACAGAGCACTATCCATATAAGGGATTGAAAAGGGTTGTTACATTAGGTAAGCAAACAGTTCATTTGTTATCTTCACTGCCCTGCAGACTCATAAACATCATCTTGAAGACAGTTTGAGGCGCCTCCCATCATACATAAAGCTGTACAGGGGTTCATGGCAGCAAGAACAACGTCGGTAAGGTACGCAAATGATATTACTTTCATCATAAGTGTCATTCTTCACTTCAGAGTTCGGTAGGTTTAAATGTTTCCTTCAAAAATAGAGTCGGTGTCGCTGGCGTTCGTAGATGTCCAACTAAAGTTTGATAAATTACTGAACTATTGGCCCAATTTGAGTGCAGTGTAATTTATTTTTCAGTTTGATAAGTTGAAATTTTCACTGAGAAGTGAAACCATTATCTCTCTCCATGTGGGTAGTTCAGTATGTATTACCAACCACAATGAAGAAAAAACGTTATTAAGCGGCACTAACTAGTTTGCTGGTCTTTGCCCTGTAAATTTGGCTCCATCTCTGTCCTTGACTGGCTAGAAATTACTCAAGAAGAATCCTCGTTCTCATCATACAAATACAATCATTCGTAATTAACTATACTATACGCAATCTTAAGAGACAGAAAACGAGACAGAATTTTCAATGAATATTAATGAATTTCTGTCCTTGACTGGCTAGAAATTATCAATGAATTTTCTCTTGACCGATAAAAAAGAAAAAAAAAAAAACAAAAAAAAACGAGATAACTGAAAAGGTTCCCAAGGTCGAATAATGTTAAAGTTCACGTGTAAACTAGGTACTCTTTTCCTTTGAGGTTTAGTAAATGATCCCGTGTTATAGTTTTTCGGTTATTTAGTGCTGTATTAATTCTCTGAATGTAGAAATCTATCCTTCGACATTACGAATTTGTTCGTGGAAGATCGATGAACGGGAACAACAAACAAGAACCATGATGACAGTTAGGCCTATTTCTATGGACATGCCAAAACATAGTATTTGGAATATATGCATCCATTATGGGTATGTCAATATGCCAGGACTGGCATATAGGCATATGAGACAGAGTTTCCATCGAGCGACAGAAACTCAACCGCTTGATGGTCATTTCATCGCTGTCGCAAGTCCAACAGTCGTTCGATGATTAGAAAATCGTTAAACAGATCTTCATCCAACGGTTAATATTTTTTCCCTCTATAAATACTTAATTTTAATCTCATTTCAACTCACACCAGAATTTCTTAATCTCTCAAGAATTTCTCAAGAATTTCTCAACCTCTCTCTAGAATTTCTCAATCTCCAATTCTTTTCATCACTCATCCAATTCCTTAGAGAGCATGGCTGATAATATGAATCTGGCTGAGTGCATGGCAAACCAATGTACTATCCAAAATCGAAGAGCCGCTGCTCGTGCAATCGTAGAAAATAGGAGAAGTCAAATTAGGAGACGTCAAATGAGGCGAAACCTGAAATTCAAAAATGCGGAAGATGAATGTGTTTGCAGGAATTATATTGATTTTACAATGGATCCAGTATTTCATCACCAACTATTGTGGGAAAGGATTTATGTTAGATTTCAAGAACAAACAATGAACATACGCGGTCGTAGTCATTCAGATTTGATTAACCGCTTCAGTATAATTAGGCAGGAAGTTAGTTGTTATGTTGCTATACTTCAACGAGAAGGTCCAACCTTGAGAAGTGGTGAAACCTTGATGGAATTTCAGGAAAGGTGTCGTGTGGAATATCGTCGCATCTACGGGAAAAGCTTCCATTTTGAAAATTGTTTCGATATTTTAAGATTTTCGCCCAACTATTTTAAGTTGTTTCCATTTTAAGATTTTAAGGTGTTGTAATTTCTCAATTGTCCACTATTAATATTTGTTTAAGTTTTAATTAATTTGCTATTTTTTTTTAAGTTTTAATATTTGTAATAGTTTTAATATTTAAGAATATAATTAATATTAATTTTCAACAATATTCGTCAAATTTTCAAATTTATTTAAACTTCACAAAATTTAAAACTTCAATATTAAAATAGTCATTTTACAAGACATAAAACTAGACAATAATTGGAAAGACTCTAAACACAAAAGTTTGGGACAATGTTCTTCATCTTCATCTTCTTCATTCACCAAACTTCCAATCAATGCGCTCATGAACGGAGTCACCTTTGTTTATCTTCTTTTTTAGCTTCAAATTTGTTTTGCCTTGAACTTTGTTTGCCTTCATCTTCTTCCTCTTAGTTGCGGTTTTGACCTGGTTGATATCCAAAACTTGGAGACTTATTTGCTTCTTACTTATATCTTTAAATCTATCACCTATCTTCTCAACGGCACCTTCAAGCACTACTCCAAAAAAATCAAGTTGCGTTGCCGAATCAAGTTGGGTTAATTGTGCCATTTGGAGAAAATAGAAGAAATAAATTAGATTGAGAAATAGAGAATAGATCGAGAAGAACATAAATTTTTTGTGTAAAAAATTTGGGGTAAGATTTGAGTTTGAAAGTTGCACTTTTATAGCGATAAAGAACTAGCCGTTGGCGCTAGAGACAAAATCGCTGGGAAAATGTTATTATCGTTGGCGAGAAAGACTTTGTCGCTGGAGTTATACTCAAAATCGCTCGATAGGATGTTTATCGCTTATTGATTCTCCCATAGTGGCACCAATGGCTTGCCATGCCACCTGGCATGCCAAACACTGTTTTTTTGGCATGTACATAGGAATGGGCCTTACTAAAAACGAAACATAAACTGTTTTATATTCGGTCTTTCCTTTCACAGTTCATGACTCACATATATTTATGTTTTCTCTTTTGTTTTATTTTTCTAGGGTTAATAAAGTATGAAAGTATGTGTCAAATTTGTCTCGGTATTATATAGGTCGATCTCTCTGGGATTCTAAGACGTTAAATACGTCATTAGGGTTTTTTCTTTCATGCATTCGTCTGTTGTTTTTCTACGTGCCGACTGAATCTACCCACTGTCTCAACTTTTCCATCAACTTCATTAGCAACCATAGGTTCTCCTAGCATCATGGCTTGTTTACCAACCTCGGAGGTGCCTTTTGAACGGTTAGATGGTGTTATCACAGAGAAACTTGCTGGTAACAATTTTTTATCATAGAAGGCTAAGTTAAGCCTTACTTGCAAGTATATGATTTGGGAAAGTTTATCGATGGTACTTGCAAGTCTCCACCGGCTATTGTTAACGGAGCTCCTAGTCCGTTGTTTTTATCGTGGCGATGCACAGATAAACTCTTACTTTGGTGGATTATGTCTTCTCT
The DNA here is from genome assembly GCF_003573695.1 of Papaver somniferum. Taxonomy (NCBI): domain Eukaryota; kingdom Viridiplantae; phylum Streptophyta; class Magnoliopsida; order Ranunculales; family Papaveraceae; genus Papaver; species Papaver somniferum. The sequence continues at coordinate 32,894,725 of NC_039358.1, read as the reverse complement.
GACTTCTCCAATTTTGGATAAAGTCAAGGGATGTCAAACCTCTCATTCCGTATGGACGAAACTAGATGACATGTTTGCATCCAAGACTGATACAAACCTCATTCACCTCAAAAGATCTCTTTCATCTGTTAAGAAGGGAAACTTGTTAGGATTAATCCCTTAGGATTAACCTCGCAAGACACTAATAGTTCTTTGGATCAATATAGAACTAAAAAAAACAGAAATAAGATGCACTAACCGAAACAAAGAAAGACACAAGATTTAACGTGGTTCGGCAAGATGCCTACGTCCACAAATGGCTACGATCAACTCTTATTAGAACAAATTACAGAGAATTAAACCACAACTATGAGCAGCAGGTTGTTGTTCACAAACAACACACTAATTCTCTATGAAGAAGCTTTTTAAACCCTAAAATTCTCTAATTGTGAGAACTTCTCTAAACTGTGTTGTGTTTTTTTTTATTAAGACTTGTACACCTATTTATATAGGTTACAAACTTGTCTTCCAAGTATATGAGTTATACTAGCAAACCTAAAGTTTAACTAAATCAAGAAACCTAGAGTTTAACCAAAATAGAAAACCTCTAGTTATACCAAAATCAGGAAACACCTAGATAGTTCTAGAATATTCTAGAATCTTCTAAAAACATCGACAACATAACAATTCTCCACCTTGCCGATGTTACCACCAAACTGGGCTTGATCTTCACAAGTTAACCGTAGCCTCAAATGCCCCTAGGGCCTCAACAACGAGCAGTATTGATCAAGCTGAGACACCTCTCAAACTTGACCTTCAGAACGACTTTCGTCAACATGTCTGCTGGATTATCTTCAGTATCAACCTTTAATAGTTGTACTAATCCGTCATCAACCACTTCTCGAACCTTATGATAACGAATATCAATATGCTTGGTGCGTGCATGATAAACTTGGTTCTTAGCTAAATGAATATCACTTTGACTATCACAGTTCACAACCACATTCTGTTGTATAATTCCCAAGTCTTTAACTAAACCACTGATAGACACATTTTTGTGTCTAATTTGTCCTCAATGTCAGTATTGTTGGAACTCTATTTTTGTACTAATATTGTGTTTTTATGTATTTTTAGGAAATAAACATTTTTGGAAAATTTGGCTCGAAAAGTTGATTTTGGTACCCGAAGGACAAGTGTTATTCGGACTCTCGCTTTTGGATAAGGGGAAACCTAATTACTAAGGGGCACCCCCAGGTCACCCCCAAGGCATCTGCTATTCGCACCCCAGTCCAGGATAAGGGGCACCTTCTTCAACAATTCAAATTCTCAAAATTGGCGGGAAAAATTGGTTCATCAACTGGCAGAACTTCAATCGACAAAATGAAGGTGTTGTGGTGCGATTCAATGGCTCAAACTTGTTAGGAAGATGTGATATAGCTTAATAAACACATTTTGGGCATCTAATTCGATCGTATTTGGCTGGATAATCACCAGGTGATGAAAACATCAAGAACAGTTTTGGCGAAAAAAAACTGTCTTGAACTTCCGTGACTAGGGTTGAGGATTCGAAGGTGTTCCAGTGAGATTCAATGGCCCAAATTAAATGGGTTTGTTCCTAGGGCCTAGACAGAGCTGGTATGGGTGTTGGATTCGGTCCAATTTGGTTAGATAATCGGTGGGAATCAAAACAGGGAAGATATTCTCAAATAGGGAAGATATCCTATTTTTGGAATTGTTGGATGGAAGAGACGTGCATGGGTTAACTCTATTGGCTGGAAACTTCTCCTACAACTCATAGATGATGCGTGAAAGAGATAAACCAGGAAACAATACGTAACGAATCAGAGAAATAAAGTAAAAAAATATCGGAAAATATTCTTTTATGGCCGGATATTCTTGGAGTTATTACAAGGATTTGAGTGACCTGTTGTGTATAAATAGGTCCCTAGTGTCGAGCAGAGAGGGCTAGTCAAGTTTAGGAAGAATTGGGAGAGGTTTAGAGCACTACAGAGCAAGAAAATCCAAGTTGCAGAGAATCTGGTTCTGCTGCTGCTGCTGCTGCGAGGAGGAAGAACGTGAAGAACAGACTCTCCAGGACAGTCGTTTATCAACAGTAACATCGACTGTCGATTGTGGGTCGTAGTTCTTCAGCGAAACAGCACTTTAGCTCTGTCGTTGATTCTGGACGCTTTTTGTGGGTCGCAGAATCCTGTTTTAGAACATTTACTTGTCTTTCTCTCATTGTAAAACACTTTTGAGCATCAATGAAATATTTTGAGAGGTTTTCCAACATGATGAGCGGCTAAATTCTTGGTGATTGAGGCAATGGAGGATCTATTCACTCATGTTTGATTGGTAATATTTTTATTTATAATTTATTTAATTATTTACTTTATTTAATTCACTTGGATAAATATAAAAAAAAAGATAAAATGGTTTTCTTAATTAGTTGTGAATCAGTTTGATGTTTTATTCTTAGAATAATTCTTTGATAAATCATGCTTAAGGATTACAACTTAATATTTGGACACCTTTTAAATTAAAAAGTGATTTAATAAGAAAAAGAGCTTAATAATAATTTATTTATAACCAATCAACTTGGAGTGGTAGTGAATCCCGAGCCTTAATCCTTCTAAATCTTGACATTGCTATTAATTTTCTTCATTTATTTATTTGTTTAAATCTAAAAAAAAAAAAAGAGTTACCTTCACAAGTTCGAAAAGAACCTAGTTTTTACCACTATCTGATTAGAAAGAGACCTATAGGGTATCGAGCTTGTTAGGAAAAATTTTCGAAGGATATTGGTTATTCTTTTAGCATACTTCGAAGTTCATGACGGTTTCTGTGAGTTGAATGCGTGACTGCGCCGCCTTGTACTGCGGTGAGGCCTTGGGTATCAAAGCTCCACTAAGCTTCCCTCGCCTCGATTCAACTTACTTTGACTCGGATTGATTCCAGAGGGGTTTGCTTAAATTGTAACGAATTCCCCTTCGAGAGATAGAAGCTGGTCTAGAAACAATCTAAGTGAGCCATCATGCTTGTTGTTTGCTAGAAATCTCTAGGTTTGCTGTGGTAAAGTCGAGTCAACCAGCTGTGTGATTGCTAGAACCTTCCTGTTAGGATTTTTATTTCTTTTTGATTTTTTTTTAGTGTATGCCCGATTTTGTTAATAGGGCTTGGAAAAGAGATACTCTAGGTCGATTGATTAGCGAAAAACCTAGTAGTTCTTCTGATTTAAGCAGGGAGCTCGAAGATTGTTCTTTTGAGAGCCCTGTTTTTGGAATCTTCAGTTTTAAGAATTTATCTCTGAGTGAGAGGAGTACCCCTAGTACTCCAATTGTGCCAAAGATGGCAACTTTGAAAGATTACATGTTCCCAACTAGGACCAACCGAGCTTCATGCATTAAATTGCCAGCCACTACGGCTAATTTCGAGATAAAACCTAGTATTCTCCAGATGATCCCTATATTCTTAGGAAAAGATGATGAGAACCCTTATTTCCATATTAGGGACTTTGAGGAAATCTGTGGGACAATTAGAATAAAAGACCTTACTGATGAAGTCTTGAAACTTAAGATGTTTCCCTTTTCCTTGAGAGATAAAGCCAAGACCTGGCTGAACAACCTACCATCTGAATCCATTGAAACATGGCAGGAACTTATTGCTGCTTTCTATATGAAATTTTACCCTAAGCACAAAACTGCAACTGTTAGGCAAAAAATTAGTGCTAGTGTGCAACAAGAGGGAGAGTCTCTTTATAGATTTTTAGAGAGATTCAATGATCTCCTATCTCAGTGTCCTCACCATGGATTTGATAAGATTAAACTCGTACAAATTATTTATGATGGTTTAGACTATTCGACCAAAGCCATGGTTGAGTCTATGTGCGCTGGTGAGTTCACTAGTAAAAGTGATGATGATGCTTTCACCTTCTTAGAAGTTATCGCTGAAAAATCCCAACAGTGGGAATCTTGTGTTGAACCCCCTAAAAGACTCTTGGTCAATAGAAGTAGCACCAATATGGTAGATACGAGTTCTGCTTCTGATGCTAAGTTTGTTGCTTTGTCTAGAAGGTTAGAAGCTTTGGAAATGGGTCAGTCTAAAAATAGGTCCCTTGTTGAACCTAATAGAGCCTCTCAAATCTCTAGTTGTGGAATAGAGCCCGATAATTCATTTTGGGAAGGTCAGGTTAGTGAAGAGCAAGCCCATGCTGTCTATAACAATGCTAGGTTTGAGAACCGTCAGAAGTTTGACCCATACTCAGAAACATACAACCCTGGTTGGAGAAACCATCCTAATTTCTCTTGGTCTAAGGGCCAGAGTCAAGGCCAGTCTAGCAATTCTCAGCCTCCCCCAGGTTTTGGTTTTAAGAACTCTTCAGGTCAAACCCAGTTTCAGAACACTTCCGAGAAAAAGATCTCTACCTTAGAGGATACTCTCACTATGTTAGCAAATAACCATGAAATGCTAACAAAGAACCACATGAGTTTTCAACAAGAAACTAGGCAAGAATTGAAGAATAATTCCCAGAGTCTTGCCAAATTTGAACTTCAAGTAGGACAAATAGCTAAGTTCATAAGTGAGAGAGAAGATGGAAGGTTTCCTAGTCGTACTGATCCCAACCCAAAAGGAGAGAAATCGTACAATTATGTGAACGCTGTCACAACCCTTAGGAGTGGAAAGAAAGTTGACAACAAGGTTGACATGCCTAATAATGAACATGCTGTAGTTCACCCGTCTGAGCCAGAGAATGAAGAGACTGATAGAGTCTCTAAAGAGACAAATGAGGGTCCTGTTGAGCCTCACTTCGTTCCCAGAGCCCCATTTCCCCGGCTATTAGCACCAACGAAAAATGAATCAAACTTTAATGACATAATGGAGGTTTTTAAGAAAGTTACCATAAACCTTCCATTACTAGAAGCAATTAGGCAACTACCGGCTTATTCCAAGTTCCTTAAAGATCTTTGTACACGGAAACGTAAGCTTAATGTTCATAAGAAAGCCTTTTTAGCTGGTCAAGTAAGTTCAATTCTTCTGAACCAAACACTCCCTAAGTATAAAGATCCTGGATGCCCTACCATATCTTGTGCAATTGGTAACCACATGGTCGATAAGGCATTACTGGACTTAGGAGCTAGTGTTAACTTACTCCCGTATCATGTATACAACCAGCTAGGTCTTGGTAAGCTGAAACCGACCAATATGACACTACAATTAGCTGATAGGTCTGTCAAAGTACCTCGTGGTGTCATAGAGGATGTTCTGATTGAGGTTGATAAGTTTATCTATCCAGTGGATTTTGTTGTTCTAGACACCCAACCAGTTCAGGACCCAAGTGCTCACATCCCGGTGATTTTAGGTCGCCCATTCTTAGCCACATCTAATGATGTCATCAATTGTAGACCCGGACTTATGAACATATCTTTTGGTAATATGACTACTGAGCTAAATGTTTTCAATGTCATTAAGTCTTCTGAGATAGATGATTTAGAAGTAGTGAACATGATTAGCACTTTAGTTCCTGATCCGTTAGCCTGCAATATGCTTGATAATCCATTGTTTGATGAACTCCCCAGTGCTTCGGAGGAGGTAGCCTTGACAAACACCCTAGCTGATGAGCCTATGCTAGAGATTTTCTTTAATAATCCATTATACGAGGATATTGTTCATTTAGATGGACAATCCCCAAAAGAATCTAGTTATTGTGCCGACTTTATGGACCCTAGAATCAATCCCATAGCTTTTGGTCCATTTGAGGAGTTTGTTCACCCTAAGTTTGGGGGTAAAGATGAGTCTGGTGATCGTCAAGTACCCCTAATCGAAAATCCTAACTTGGGACTCGAACCTTGTACATCTGAGATACTACTAGAGCCTGTTCAGATTCCGCAACCCAATCCTCCTGATACTGTCCAGGAGGTAACCCAGGTTTTAGAGACCCATTTTGCGGATGATTCTAGTTATCAAGACGCAAGTATGAAGCTCAATCATGCAAACCCAGTTGTCTTAACAGAAACCTTAGATGAGGACGTACTCCTTCTGTTCATTTTTCTAATCCAGTGCAGTTGTCTCATACTTGTGCTAGCTCTGTTTGGTCTTATGGACCCACAATTGTTTCGACTGTTGGTATACGACTTTGGAAGGTGACAATTCTTTTAGAGGTACTTGATGTCTAGCTAATGACTTTAAACTTAGCACTTCTTGGGAGGTAACCCAATATTCTTGCGACACGGTAATGTCCTTCCTTATCTCTTTTGCTTCAAGTGGTAACAGTTTCTCCTTGTTCATGCTTTTAGTTTCATCTTTAGAACATTGAGGACAATGTTAGATTTAAGTTTGGGGGTATGGGAGAAACTTATTAGTTGCATAATAAATAAACTCCAGAGCCTAGAAATTTACGCCTATTAAGGATAGCACTAACCAATCTAAGTGGATGGAAACATTTTTGTTTTAGGAGTTGAGGAACCAATCTGACTAGATGGAAACATCTATAGAGTCTATTCATAAAAGCACAGAGCTCAGGTGTTAGAAATAACATGATAGTTTCGCCATATCTTGTCGAGTCCTTTTCACTTTCTATTTTTAGTTTTCTTTTGTTTCAAGTGATTTGGTGGGGCACACGATTCAAGTTGTTACTTTTGCTAGGGTGAAATAGAGTGACTGAGTTACCTTTTCAAAAAAAAAAAAAAAAAAATTTAGACCGGACCAGTTAGACCAATCGGAATAAGTATTAACACTTGGATAGCAATATGCGTGTGTTCTCCCTGTTTCCGTCGCCTAAGCAAGCGTGGAATGCAGGACCCGTGGGAGCTATCGTGTAATCTGCTGACAAGAAGCATGCGCTTGGATCCAAAAGATCTATTCATGCCGTTAAGTTCAAAAAAAAAAAAAAAAATGGTTATTGCTATGTGTAGTCAACTGCTGGTTCGCTTGTATTTGCCAGTTTGTTGATCTAGATTTAAGTTATTGACCACTGGTTCCCTTGTATATGCCAGTGTGTTAATATTAGTCAGACCGGTATCTCAGTCATTTAGGTTAGGTTCACCTTGGCAGAGGCCTTCAGACAGATATGGGAAACACCGTTCACTTTTCAACCATCTACTTTTTTCTTTTTCCATCTTCTTAATCTTTTCATGTGATTAGTCTGACTCCGAGTATGATGTCCATCGTGAAACTATCTTAGTAGAGCTCTGTCACTTATATGAATTTTAGTATGCTTGAGTGCAAACTCGTGTACAGCAATTGGAATTTCGCATCAGGGTTCTTCCTCTTAGAGTCAATAATTGTATGCCAACCAAGGAGGTTCTTTAGTGCTTTCCAAGGTTCTGCGTAGATAGCTAGGGTCTGGAGTATTGGTTTTTGTGGGTACACCTCTGATAAACCCACCCGAGATTAACTCGGTCACTTTTCAAGAATAAATTTGCTCGAGGACTAGCAAATAATAAGTTTGGGGGTATTTGATAGACACATTTTTGTGTCTAATTTGTCCTCAATGTCAGTATTGTTGGAACTCTATTTTTGTACTAATATTGTGTTTTTATGTATTTTTAGGAAATAAACATTTTTGGAAAATTTGGCTCGAAAAGTTGATTTTGGTACCCGAAGGACAAGTGTTATTCGGACTCTCGCTTTTGGATAAGGGGCAACCTAATTACTAAGGGGCACCCCCAGGTCACCCCCAAGGCATCTGCTATTCGCACCCCAGTCCAGGATAAGGGGCACCTTCTTCAACAATTCAAATTCTCAAAATTGGCGGGAAAAATTGGTTCATCAACTGGCAGAACTTCAATCGACAAAATGAAGGTGTTGTGGTGCGATTCAATGGCTCAAACTTGTTAGGAAGATGTGATATAGCTTAATAAACACATTTTGGGCATCTAATTCGATCGTATTTGGCTGGATAATCACCAGGTGATGAAAACATCAAGAACAGTTTTGGCGAAAAAAAACTGTCTTGAACTGCCGTGACTAGGGTTGAGGATTCGTAGGTGTTCCAGTGAGATTCAATGGCCCAAATTAAATGGGTTTGTTCCTAGGGCCTAGACAGAGCTGGTATGGGTGTTGGATTCGGTCCAATTTGGTTAGATAATCGGTGGGAATCAAAACAGGGAAGATATTCTCAAATAGGGAAGATATCCTATTTTTGGAATTGTTGGATGGAAGAGACGTGCATGGGTTAACTCTATTGGCTGGAAACTTCTCCTACAACTCATAGATGATGCGTGAAAGAGATAAACCAGGAAACAATACGTAACGAATCAGAGAAATAAAGTAAAAAAATATCGGAAAATATTCTTTTATGGCCGGATATTCTTGGAGTTATTACAAGGATTTGAGTGACCTGTTGTGTATAAATAGGTCCCTAGTGTCGAGCAGAGAGGGCTAGTCAAGTTTAGGAAGAATTGGGAGAGGTTTAGAGCACTACAGAGCAAGAAAATCCAAGTTGCAGAGAATCTGGTTCTGCTGCTGCTGCTGCGAGGAGGAAGAACGTGAAGAACAGACTCTCCCGGACAGTCGTTTATCAACAGTAACATCGACTGTCGATTGTGGGTCGTAGTTCTTCAGCGAAACAGCACTTTAGCTCTGTCGTTGATTCTGGACGCTTTTTGTGGGTCGCAGAATCCTGTTTTAGAACATTTACTTGTCTTTCTCTCATTGTAAAACACTTTTGAGCATCAATGAAATATTTTGAGAGGTTTTCCAACATGATGAGCGGCTAAATTCTTGGTGATTGAGGCAATGGAGGATCTATTCACTCATGTTTGATTGGTAATATTTTTATTTATAATTTATTTAATTATTTACTTTATTTAATTCACTTGGATAAATATAAAAAAAAAAAGATAAAATGGTTTTCTTAATTAGTTGTGAATCAGTTTGATGTTTTATTCTTAGAATAATTCTTTGATAAATCATGCTTAAGGATTACAACTTAATATTTGGACACCTTTTAAATTAAAAAGTGATTTAATAAGAAAAAGAGCTTAATAATAATTTATTTATAACCAATCAACTTGGAGTGGTAGTGAATCCCGAGCCTTAATCCTTCTAAATCTTGACATTGCTATTAATTTTCTTCATTTATTTATTTGTTTAAATCTAAAAAAAAAAAAGAGTTACCTTCACAAGTTCGAAAAGAACCTAGTTTTTACCACTATCTAGAACAACATTTGAAAATACATCAACCACAAAGCCACAAAGCTTCCTTAACAGCCTCTGTCATAGCAATGTACTTTGTCGTCGTAGTAGACAAAGCTACAATTGGTTGTAACATAGACCTCCAACTAATTGGTCCTCCACTCAATGTAAAACAATACCCTGAAGTAGAACGACACTTATCTCTATCACCCGCATAATCAGAATCAAAAAATACACAAACCTTCAAATTCTTCTCCTTCTCAAACACTAAACCAATATCCAAGGTCCCTTGAAGATATCTCAAAATTCCCTTCCCCGCATCCCAGGATTAGCCATATAAAAGACTAACTAAACCAACTTCTTGTGAAATATCCGGACGAGTACAAACCATAACATACATCAAAGAACCTACCGCACTAGAATAGGGAACCTTTGACATAAACTCCTTCTCCTTAGTTGTAGTAGGACACAACTGTTTTGATAACTTAACTGTAGGCGGTATTGGAACACTAATATCTTTGGAGTTATGCATTCCAAAGCGACGAAGAACCTTTTCAAGATAGGATTTCTGAGTAAGACATAACTTCCACTTAGATCTATCTCGAGTAATCTCCATACCCGAAATCTTCTTAGCTGGACCCAAATCTTTCATCTCAAATTCTAAACTCAAATGTTTCTTTAAAACATCAATTTCTGACTTGCTCTTTGCAACTATGAGCATGTCATCCACGTAGAGTAAAAGATAAAAAAAACTTCCATCTAGAAAATTCTTAAAGTACACACACTGATCGTATTTACTACGAGTATACTTTTGCTGCAACATAAACGTATCAAACCTCTTGTACCATTGTCTTGGCGATTGCTTCAAACCATACAATGATTTCTCAAGTCTACACACATAATCTTCTTTATCAGCAACTTCATAACCAATGGGTTGTGACATATAAATGTCTTCCTCCAAATTTCCATGCAAGAATGTTGTTTTGACACCTAATTGCTCGAGCTCTAAGTCAAACTGCGCCACAAACGCTAAAAGGACTCAGATAGAAGTGTGTTTAACAAACGGAGAGAAAAATTCATTATAATCCACACCTTCCCTTTGTGCATATCCCTTAGCCACTAACCTTGATTTGTATCGTACACCACTAACAATACCCTTGGAATCTGGAATTCCATCCTTTACCGTATAGACCCACTTGCACCCAATCTTTTTTCGACCCTTAGGCAACTTAACAAGTTGGTGTGGTTGGAAAACACACAAAAACTCTTGCAAGTATACAAGGCCAAGTTTTAGTATAGAAAGTAAGCAAGGGATCATTCCACAGGGACTTGGGGTGTATTGAAGTTTCCTAGACTAAAGTTATCTAAACAAGTAACTAAGTGGCAGTGAGATAGTGACAGTTACAATGGCAATGAGCCAAAGGCAGTGAAGTAAAGAATGAAGGTACTAGGGTCTTTGAATCTACTTCTTGATCCTAAACTAAGACCGATCCTAATCAATCATGTTCTTGTTTCATCTCAGGGAAGATTGTAATGGATGATTTATCAACTAATTTTACTAGCATACCCCTAGCATCAGCTGTCTTTCTACAGCACAACTGATCACAGGTTTACTTGCACAACCACTTAATCTATCAACTCTAAGGCATTTGGGCTCAATCCTTCTAATGTACTGAATTTTTAACCATTATCACTCACTTACCCCTAGCATCAGCTGTCTTTCTACAGCACAGCTGATCACAGGCTTGCTTGTTCAAATGGCTACTAGCAGTCCTAACTCATTTTTAGCACTACAAGAACAATGACAAATTACTAACTATCTTAACATAAAATCAAGAGTTTCATCTAAACCCTAGCACATGAAATTAGAACATGATAAACATAATTAACATTTGAAATTGAAATTAACTGACTTCAAAACATGAACTGAAAACAACTTGGAAGCACTGGCTATTCCAGGCCCCTTGGGTGAAGCTCTGGCTAGCCCAGGCATGCCCCAATTTCACACCCAACACCTTCTATTTATAGTTTCACACGTCTAACCCTAGAATCCCCAAAATATCAGAATTAGGGTTTCAAAGAAATCAAAATTAAATCATACCTACTTTCTGAAAACACTCAATAACGTCGACCCATTCTTCTATTGTGTCTTCTGTGTCTTCCCATGCCTTCAATTTGTCCATTGATGCCTACTAACTATTCTCTCCAATTTCACACACAAACGGCTAGGGTTTGGGGCGATGTGAAATTGAAAAGGCTAGTTGAGAGACATAGAGGTGATGATGGACTTAGGGTTGGTGGTAAGTGGAGTTAGTGGTGGTTGTGGTAGTGGCAGAGAGTTGGTGGCGGAGCAGGTGGTGGAAAAGGTGGTGGTATGGCGTCTGTAGAGGAATGGAGAAGATGGAGTCGATGGAAAGAAGGAGGGGAGTGTTTGGCTAGGGGTATAGGGTGTTCGATACTTGGGTGTTAGGCGGGTTCAGCGAGGTCTGATGATCTGTGACAAGGAGCGATGGATGGGAAGATGGTAGGTGGATCCAGCGGCGATACGGAGGTAAGCGTGGAGCGACCGTCGGATGAAGGGATGTAGCAAAACGGACGACCCAAGATGGAGATGGGCGTTGCGATGTAAAGCAGGGGCTTCGGAGTTTGATGTGCGATGATGGAGCGACCGTAGGATGCTGAAATGCTTCGATCTGATGGCTGAAATCCGAGACGGGCTTGGATAGTGGAAATGTGTTTGAGTAAGGGTTTTGGGCCTTGGGTATGCCAAGCCCATATCTTCTTTAAGGACAATTCTTCTTCTTCAAGACCATTCCTAGCCTCTTGGTTTTGTGCACAACGTTCTTCGCGGCTTCCTTGCGTAACTCCTCCCGGCTTTTCACTACTTTTCTGCTCTATTCCGCTCCGCAATTCATCCAAACTTTATTTATTACCTAAAAATATAAAATTAAGTAAGAAAAATATTTATTCTTGAAAACAATGAAAATACAGAATATGGGATAAAATGTAGAATTAATGCACAAAGGATGAGTTAAATGCCAAGAAAAATATATATAAATATGCACTTTTTAGCACTCATCAAATACCCCCAAACCTGAATTTTACTTGTCCTCAAGTAAAACAAAACTAAGGAAATCCTAACTATACCACTGTCGCTGGTCTCTCGAATGCATTTAGCGTATGCACTAAGCCTTTTAAACCACTAAGTGTCCCTAGTGGACGAGTTAAGTCTCGTGAAGGTTTGCTTAGAACGTACCTACAAAGTTCTAGGTCAAAATATAACCTCATATTCCATCAAATGTGACATGTGCAAGACAGTTTAAGCTCACAGCAAAATGGAGATGTCAATCTAGCTATCAAAGGCACAATCCTAGCACTGATAACAAATAAAGACATGTGATAAGAGTGTAAAGTGTATCTACACATGTGTAAAGAAAGATCGGATGTTATGACTACTAATCACCAAGAGATAGTTTCTCAGGCTAAGAACCAAGGTCGAAATCTAGCTAGCTGTCCGGACTTTACGAGAATTGTGAATGAGTTGGAGGTATTTCACAATTACTCGCGTTGTACATCAATGGCATACACCCTCCTTGCTTATTACAATGAAACAACAAAATGACTATTTACATGACTCTTATTTACATTGACTACTCTCTTTTTATTTTTGGAACAAGAGATGATGAAATTGATAAATACTTGATTTTTTTTTGTATTTTTCTGATATTTTTTTCTCTTTTTTTTTTTTTTTTTTTTTTTTTTTTTTTTTTTTAACAAGGAAACACTTTTGATACATATACAAAAGGAAACAAAAGATTACATGACACTTTGCAAGAGGTAGCCCTTTTTGATGCACCCAGTTAAATTCGATGGTTGTCTTTCTTAATGTAACCTCCACCTTCTATCCCAACCAACCAAAGAACAAGCTAGTCAAGTTTCGTTCAGTATTCTAAAGTGATTGGCAATCGTGACTTCCTATCCAAACACCTTGAAGATCGAGGCTATACATGTATTGGTAGATCGTGCGCGTGCAAATTTCTTATCACAATGTGAATTGTGCTAGAATCAGGGTGCCTAAATATCTAGACTAAGACTCCTAAAAATTACATATTTGCACAAGAGTCAACATTTCAAGGTAAATGAGCTCCATTTTTATGTTTTTTTTTTAATTTTTTTTTTTTTTTTTTTTTTCATTTTTTTCAAAAAGAAGGAGTTCTTGTTTTCAATTATGGCATATTATCAAAGTATCTACTTTTCACCCCCAAACCTAAACTAAACATTGTCCTCAATGTTTCAAAATATGAACAAAATTAGAATACAACATATGAAGAGGATCATGTTGAGTAGAGAAAAAGGAAAGAGAATACCCGATTTCGGCGAAAGCAAGATTAGAACTCCGTTATTCAAGAAAAAAAATCCAACATATTTCAGCCGAGATCATATTGGATTAGCAAAATATATACAAAAGGAACAAAAAGGGTTTTAAGAAATTTTTATCTACTGGATTATATACAAAAATTCACCATACACTAACAATCTAAAGAGTTGAGGATCAACCCAAAAGACAAAGTGAAGAGGCATAGAAAGTTTCAAAACACTAAAATTGGACTGAAATGGGAGTGAGAGTGAAAAACCAAATGAATCACCCCTAAACCTAAATTGTTCAACAGGTTTACTTTTAAGCACAAAATCTTTTAATTTTAGGGGTTCAGGATTCAAAAGGTCTAACTCATAATGGACTGTTTTCGGGATGGGCAAAGAAATGCATTCCAACTGTGGCTCTTTAAAAGTGTTATATTTTGAAGCAAAATAGTCCAAGAGGACTTGGGAGGCACACAGTTCCAATCCTAGATTGGGAATTTTCAGAAAAGTTGGTTTAAATTTTTTGTTGCAAACCAAATCTAGGTTGGGTGGAATAATCTCAATTTGAGATTTAGGTAAGAAAGTGGGTACATCTAAATTATTTTCATGGGTAAGATCAATAGTACCAACACATACTTTCCCTAAATCAGAAACAGGTAAAACATGCTCACATTCATCGAACAAAACATCAAGACCTAAATCAGTATCATGATTGTTCGAAGTACTCAAATCATCACCGGAAGAAATAACATTTTGTGACTTAGGCAAGGAATCAGACACATCAAATTCGTCCTCATGCATAATAAAATTAGTGTCTACAGAAGATTCAACTATTCCTATGTCATGTTCATCTTCACAAAAGAATTGTACAAGCCCCATATTAGAATCAAAATCATATGAATTACAATGAGTATCAGAAGAAACAATATTCATGAAGGTTGAGGCTGAGAAGCCATATGTTATTGAACCAAAAGGTTCCACAATATTTTCAGCAAAAACATGTTCTTCTAACATATCATTATCATCATAATCATCATCATGGTAACATGCATATTGATCCTCATTAAAAGTGGTGGTGTCCTTAGTCGATTCATGTTCCTCTAAATCAGGTTCATATTCAATATCATTTAGATGAATGGGACTGGACACTTCATTAGGGACAACATGCATTTCCTCATGAATTTCCTCCTTTTGTAGTTGAATCAAAATCTGATCTAACTTCGCCTGAATGCGTGACATAGTTCTATCAGAATTTTGCTCACCGAGTCTGAGAGCTTCTACGGTGGAGTCTAAATTCATGGGAGTACAAAATTCTTCATGTTCAAATTGTGGTGAATGGTACATGTGTGCATGGTCATTAGGGTTTACAAAAATATTGATCACAACCTTCGAAAGGTTGATTATGGTCCCAATGACTACCAGCCTCACAATTTGTGGGCATTTCATAATTTGGATTTTCATGGTATCCCCTAGATTTCCTAAATTCATGCAAAACATAGCAATATTCATCAGGGTGGTCTAAACCACCACAAAAGGTACAAACATGCATATTAGGTTGGCTAGGTTGATACATGGGTGAATAGTTATACGGGTTTGCATATTGAGGCTCAAGACCTTGAAAAGGTCCATAATTATAATCCCTATAACTATTGACATCATGGTCTGTGGGAGGCTCATAAGGTGAATCTTGCCCGTAAGCATGTCTAATAGATTTATTCCCAGAGGCAGACCAAAATCCAGACATGTCTTTGTTTTATGAAATAATCACACAAATCACAAAAAAGTAAGGCCCAAGGGAGATGATAAAAATTTGGTTTAATTTGGGAGCAATTTTGGTTTTTGAAATTAGGAACAAGCCCACATTGGTGGGAGAAATTGCTTTGTCAAGGGAAGGTGAACTAAGCCTATAATGTGTATGCAAACTGAAGCCCAATGTATCTTTTGAAATAGCCTAACTGTTGCTTGTTTGGTCGGAGGCCCAGTTGGGCTTTCAAAAGTTCAGTTTTTCTAATTTAAAACTACATGCCCAAATCAGTCTAACATCACAAGCCCACAGCAATTAAACAAACAAGCCCACAAGTAATTAAGATTACAAGCCCAACAGAAAAATGGAAAAAATTATTACAAGCCCACAAATGAAAAATGGAAGCCCACAGGTTGGGTTCTCTTAATGGGTTTAGGCTTACTTGCTTAAGCACAGCCCAGCTGTTCAGTTTGGTTGCAAAATCCCAGTTGGGCTTTGGATCATCCTAAGCTTTGGCTTCAACACTCAAGGCCCAGTTGGGCTTGGTTCAATTTCCTCTCCTTCTGCAGCTTACAGCCCAGTTGGGCTTGGTTCAATTTCCTCTTCTTCTGCAGCTTACAGCCCAGTTGGGCTTTATCTTACACCAGCTTCAGCAGGCAGCAGCAGCAGGGAACAGCAACAGGAGCACAGCAGCAACAGCAGCAGCAGCTCAACAGCAACAGGAGCACATCAGCAATAGCAGCAGCACCACAGGTACCTGGTGACTCAAAGAAGAGAATGAGTTCTCAAAAATTTGGAATTGAGACAGTTTCAAACAATATTGATACCAGTAAGCAACTAAGAGTAATTTACTGCATGGCAATGAGTTATTTGGACTGACAAAGGGGTTGACACAATATGCAGTTATGGATAAAGTGCAAAAGAGAAGTGACCTAGCAAAACAAGACACACAACAAAATACTTACAACTACTAGAACAGAAAAAGGGAAATGATGGATATGAACTTCAGTTACACTACAATATAAAAACAGGACAAGATGTATGAATTGATGCAGCTTCAAAAGTATGTCTAAGATGCAGCTACTATAAGATACAGCTACAGGATGGCAGTCAAGACAGTAAGAGAACAATGGCTTCACAACTTTTAACACTACTAAGAAAACAATGTGTTACAGGACATGGAAACTCAGGGTTACAACATGAGATATCTTACAGGATATGTCACAGGACAATGGCTTCACTAAAATCTACAGCATGAGATGCAAGATGAAAGAAAACATAAGAAAAATTAACAGATATGCTAAAGATACTCACATGACTTATGATGCAGGTGACTTAAACTAAATGTGAGATAAAACAATGATGCAATTGACTGAAAAGCTAAAACTACAACTAACAATACAGCTAACACATATATACAAGTAGTATGCAAATGATGCAGAACTACACAGTTGCAGTAGTATGCTACAAAATAAATTAAACTATGAAAACTATGTGATATGGTAGGTGGTACTAATATGCAAATGGCAGAAGTTACACTAAGTCACAAAGTGCAGAAACTACAAATCAAAAATTACAGCTAAAGATACAAAAGTAAGTTACACTAAGTTACACTAGCAATGACTGAAAAGAAAAAACTAAATAAAATATGTACAGGGTAAAGTAAAGAAAAAGAAAGCAACAATGGCACCGCTACCGAGTCCCCGGCAGCGGCGCCAAAAACTTGGTGTGGTTGGAAAACACACAAAAACTCTTGCAAGTATACAAGGCCAAGTTTTAGTATAGAAAGTAAGCAAGGGATCATTCCACAGGGACTTGGGGTGTATTGAAGTTTCCTAGACTAAAGTTATCTAAACAAGTAACTAAGTGGCAGTGAGATAGTGACAGTTACAATGGCAATGAGCCAAAGGCAGTGAAGTAAAGAATGAAGGTACTAGGGTCTTTGAATCTACTTCTTGATCCTAAACTAAGGCAGATCCTAATCAATCATGTTCTTGTTTCATCTCAGGGAAGATTGTAATGGATGATTTATCAACTAATTTTACTAGCATACCCCTAGCATCAGCTGTCTTTCTACAGCACAGCTGATCACAGGTTTACTTGCACAACCACTTAATCTATCAACTCTAAGGCATTTGGGCTCAATCCTTCTAATGTACTGAATTTTTAACCATTATCACTCACTTACCCCTAGCATCAGCTGTCTTTCTACAGCACAGCTGACCACAGGCTTGCTTGTTCAAATGGCTACTAGCAGTCCTAACTCATTTTTAGCACTACAAGAACAATGACAAATTACTAAATATCTTAACATAAAATCAAGAGTTTCATCTAAACCCTAGCACATGAAATTAGAACATGATAAACATAATTAACATTTGAAATTGAAATTAACTGACTTCAAAACATGAACTGAAAACAACTTGGAAGCACTGGCTATTCCAGGCCCCTTGGGTGAAGCTCTGGCTAGCCCAGGCATGCCCCAATTTTACACCCAACACCTTCTATTTATAGTTTCACACGTCTAACCCTAGAATCCCCAAAATATCAGAATTAGGGTTTCAAAGAAATCAAAATTAAATCATACCTACTTTCTGAAAACACTCAATAACGTCGACCCATTCTTCTATTGTGTCTTCTGTGTCTTCCCATGCCTTCAATTTGTCCATTGATGCCTACTAACTATTCTCTCCAATTTCACACACAAACGGCTAGGGTTTGGGGCGATGTGAAATTGAAAAGGCTAGTTGAGAGACATAGAGGTGATGATGGACTTAGGGTTGGTGGTAAGTGGAGTTAGTGGTGGTTGTGGTAGTGGCAGAGAGTTGGTGGCGGAGCAGGTGGTGGAAAAGGTGGTGGTATGGCGTCTGTAGAGGAATGGAGAAGATGGAGTCGATGGAAAGAAGGAGGGGAGTGTTTGGCTAGGGGTATAGGGTGTTCGATACTTGGGTGTTAGGCGGGTTCAGCGAGGTCTGATGATCTGCGACAAGGAGCGATGGATGGGAAGATGGTAGGTGGATCCAGCGGCGATACGGAGGTAAGCGTGGAGCGACCGTCGGATGAAGGGATGTAGCAAAACGGACGACCCAAGATGGAGATGGGCGTTGCGATGTAAATCAGGGGCTTCGGAGTTTGATGTGCGATGATGGAGCGACCGTAGGATGCTGAAATGCTTCGATCTAATGGCTGAAATCCGAGACGGGCTTGGATAGTGGAAATGTGTTTGAGTAAGGGTTTTGGGCCTTGGGTATGCCAAGCCCATATCTTCTTTAAGGACAATTCTTCTTCTTCAAGACCATTCCTAGCCTCTTGGTTTTGTGCACAACGTTCTTCGCGGCTTCCTTGCGTAACTCCTCCCGGCTTTTCACTACTTTTCTGCTCTATTCCGCTCCGCAATTCATCCAAACTTTATTTATTACCTAAAAATATAAAATTAAGTAAGAAAAATATTTATTCTTGAAAACAATGAAAATACAGAATATGGGATAAAATGTAGAATTAATGCACAAAGGATGAGTTAAATGCCAAGAAAAATATATATAAATATGCACTTTTTAGCACTCATCACAAGTTCCCAAGTGCGATTCTTGTGAAGAGACTTCATCTCCTCATCCATGGTTGTTTTCCACTCAATGGCATGAGTATTACTCATTGCCTCCTCAAAGGTAAACGACTCATCCTCAACAACAGATAATACGTAAGACGCATACTTATCAAAACCATAACGGGTTGGTGGACGTCTCTCACGTGGAGACGTCAAGGACGGAATATTCTCAACTTGTTGCTGTGTAGATTCCTCATTACGAACCTCAAACTCAAATTAATCTTCTACAAGATTTTCGTTTTCTTCTTCTATAGTAGATGAAATAGGAACTCTTTGCTCCACCTGCATCGAATCATCTTCAACACTGCTACTACTCTCACTTTCAATTTGAGAGTCCCAACCTGTGTACTTCTTTGAATCAAGCATAGCTTACTCATTAAAGGTTGTTAGGATTAATGCCTTAGGATTAACCTCACAAGACACTAATAGTTCTTTGGATCAACGTAGAACTAAAGAAAACAGAAATAAGATGCACTAAACGAAACAAAGAAAGACACAAGATTTAACGTGGTTCGGCAATATGCCTACATCCACAAACGAATACGATCAACTCTTATTATATAACGAATTACAAAGAATAAACCAAAACTATGACCAGCAGGATGCTGTTCACAAACCCTAAACAATTCTCTGTGAACCAAACGTTCTAAACCTTAAAATTCTCTAGTTATGAGAACTCTTCTCTGAATTGTGCTGTGTGTTTTCCCATAAGACTTGTACACCTATTTATATAGGTTACAAACTTGTCTTCCAAGTATATGAGTTATACTAGGAAATCAAAACATACCTACAAAAGGAAACCTTGAGTTTAACTAAATTAGGAAACCTCTAGCTATACTAAATTAAGGAAACACTTAGACGATTCTAGAATACTCTACAATCTATCTAAAACATTGACAACATAACAATTATCCACCTTGCCGATGTTTCCACCAAACTGAGATTGATCTTATCAAGTTAACCGGAGCCTCAAATGCCCCTAGGGCCTCAACAACGAGCAGTATTGATCAAGCTGAGACACCTCTCAAACTTGACCTTCAGAACGACTTCCGTCAACATGTCTGCTGGATTATCTTCAGTATCAACCTTCAATAGTTGTACTAATCCGTTGTCAACAACTTCTCGTACCTTATGATAACGAAGATCAATATGCTTGGTGCGTGCATGATAAACTTGGTTCTTAGCTAAATGAATAGCACTCTGACTATCATAGTTAACAACAACACTCTGTTGTATAATCCCCAAGTCTTTAACTAAACCACGAAGCCATAAGCTTCCTTAACAACCTCCGTCACAACAATATACTCTGCCTTCATAGTAGACAAAGCTACGATTGATTGTAACATAGACCTCCAACTGATAGGTCCTCCACTCAATGTAAAACAATACCCCGAAGTAGAATGACACTTATCCCTATCACCCGCATAATCAGAATCAATAAATCCACAGACCTTCAAATTCTGCTCCTTCTCAAACACTAAACCAATATCCAAGGTCCCTTGAAGATATCTCAAAATTCCCGTCACCGCATACCAATGTGCTCTTCCAGGATTAGCCATATAACGACTAACTAAACCAACTGCTTGTGAAATATCCGGACGAGTACAAACCATAGCATACATCAAAGAACCTACCGCATTAGCATAGGGAACCTTTGACATAAAATCTTTCTCCTCAGTTGTAATAGGACACAACTGTTTTGATAACTTAATTGTAGGAGGAATTGGAACACTAATAGCTTTGGAGTTATGCATTCCAAAGCGACGAAGAACTCTCTCAAGATAGGATTTCTGAGTAAGACATAACTTCCCCTTATATCTATCTCGAGTAATTTCCATACCCAAAATCTTCTTAGCTGGACCCAAATCCTTCATCTCAAACTTTAAACTCAATTGTTTCTTTAAAACATCAATTTCTGACTTGCTCTTTGCAGCTATGAGCATGTCATCCACGTAGAGTAAAAGATAAACAAAACCTCCATTTGGAAACTTCTTAAAGTACACACACTGATCATACTTGCTACGAGTATACTTTTGCTGCAACATAAACGTATCAAACCTCTTGTACCATTGTCTTGGCGATTGTTTCAAACGATACAATGATTTCTCAAGTCGACACACATAATATTCCTTACCAGCAACTTCATAACCAATGGGTTGTGACATATAAATGTCATCCTCTAAATTTCCATGCAAGAATGTTGTTTTGACATCAAATTGCTCGAGGTCTAAGTCAAATTGCGCCACAAATGCTAAAAGGACTCGGATAGAAGTGTGTTTAACAACCGGAGAGAAAACTTCATTATAATCCACACCTTCCCTTTGATCATATCCCTTAGCTACTAACCTTGCTTTGTATCGTACACCACTAACGATACCCTTGGAATCTGGAATTCCATCCTTTACCGTATATACCCACTTGCACCCAATCTTCTTTTGACCCTTAGGTAACTTAACAAGCTCCCAAGTGTGATTCTTGTGAAGAGACTTCATCTCCTCATCCATGGATGTTTTCCACTCAACGGCATGAGTATTACTCATTGCCTCCTCAAACGTAAACGACTCATCCTCAAAAACAGAGAATGCATAACTTGCAAACTCATCAAAACCATATCGGACTGGTGCACGTCTCTCACGTTGAGACGTAAAGGACAGAAAATTCTCAACTTGTTGCTGTGTAGAATCCTCACTAGGAACCTCAAACTCAACTTCATCTTCTACAAGAGTTTCTTTTTCTTCTTCTATAGTAGATGAACTAGGAACCCTTTACTCCACCTGCATCGAATCATCTTCAACACCGCTACTATTCTCACTTTCAATTTGAGATTCCCAATCAGTGAACTTCTTTGAATCAAGCATCACTTTCTCATTAAAGGTCACATCACGACTGATAATAAACTTATTCAGTTCTGGGCACCATAGCCGATACCCCTGAACACCTATTTGATAACCTAAGAAAATTGCTTTCTTAGCCCTAACACCCAACTTATCTTCTTTCACATGAAAATAGGTTGGAAAACCAAACACCTTCAAATTAGAATTAATTGACGGTATTTCCGGTCCATACCTCCATAGGTGACTTACACTTCATAGTTGTTGATGTTGATCGATTCACTAAATAGCACGCCGTATTAACTGCTTCATCCCACCAAATCTTGTCTAAACTTGCGTTTGACAACATGCACCGTGCTCTCTCAAGTAACGTTCGATTCATTCTTTCCGCTACTCCATTTTGCTGTGAAGTACCCTTGACTAAGAAGTGTCTAACGATACCTTGTTCCTCACAAAACTCCTTCAATGGGTCTTCGATGTATTCACCGCCCTTATCGGAATGTATCTTCTTAATCACACGACCAAGTTGTTTCTCTACCATGGTCTTCCACTTCTTAAAAACCTCGGTGACTTCATTCTTATGCTTCATGATGTAAAGCCAAACTCTCTCGGAAAAGTCATCAATAAAGGTCACAAACCACCTAGCATCTCCCTTAGAAATTGTACGAGAGGGACCCCAAACATCTGAATGGATGTAATCTAACATAGCCTGTGTTTGATGTACATGAGTACCAAAACTACTCCTACATTGCTTCTTGAAGATACAATGCTCACAGAAATCAAGCTTGCAAGTCTTTTCACCTCAAAGCAAGCCTTTACTACTCAACACGGAATACCTTTCTCACTCATATGCCCAAGACGCATATGCCATAAACGTGTTGACTCCACCTGTTTCTCATCAATTGATTGAGAAACCATAGCTCCACCACAAACTATATCTCCTTGTAAGAAATATAAATTACCATGCCTTTCACCGGTCATCTTCAAACTACCGTCGTATTATACCTTCAAGAATCCATATTCAGCAACATACTTGTATTCAAGTGATTCAAGTACTCCTAACGAAATCAAACTCTTCCTCAAATCTGGAACATGTCTAACCTCTGAAAGTGTTGTGATAACACCATGCGAACGAACCTGTACCGTACCAACTCCAACTGTTTTGCAGGCATTAGAATTGCCCATCATAACAGTATCACCATTCACCTCTCTATAAGTAGTGAAACAATCCTTTGAAGGAAACATAAGATACGAAGCACCGGAATTAAGCATCCAACCATCATTGAGATAACTCTTTGATGCAACGGTTAACACTTACTCATCAAAACCACACATTGGGTCTTCTAAAATTTCACTGCCTTGAGCAACCGAAGCAACAACATTCTTCGAATCTGATTTCTCACGTTTCTCATCTCTTTCCTTAAACTTGAGACAATCATCCCTAATATGACCAGTTTTACGACAATAATAACACTCAATATCGTTCTTCTTGAAACGATTCTTCGACTTCTGCTTCAAATTACTATTTTTTCCTCTATCAACAAACAAACCCTCAACTTGTGCTTCATCGCTTAACTCTTGTTTCCTTAATGCCTTAGCTTGTAAAGCAGCGACCACATCATCGAAAACCAACTTATTGTCTCCTTCGGTTTTCACACCCAGCAAGTAGTCAACGAAAGCATCATACGATGGAGGCAAAGAACATAATAATATCATAGATTTGTCCGTATCAGAAATAGTCACACTGATGTTAGATAAATCAGAACAGATCTTATTAAACTCGTTAATATGATCAACCATAGGCTTGCCTGAAGCCATCCGAAAGGCATGAAGCCTGCGCTTCAAGTAAAGCTCCAAAGTCAAATCCTTTTGCAAGTAGAGATTCTCTAACTTATCCCACAACACCTTTGCATAGGTTTCACTCGAAAAGTTATGAGTGATATCCCTTGACAAACGTAAACGAATAGTTCAACATGCCTCCAAAACAAGGTCATCCCACTTCTCATCGCTCCATTCCTTTGGTAACGTTGTTGGTTTGTCCTTGATCGCTTTGATTTATTTCATACTAACAAGAATATCT
The DNA here is from genome assembly GCF_003573695.1 of Papaver somniferum. Taxonomy (NCBI): domain Eukaryota; kingdom Viridiplantae; phylum Streptophyta; class Magnoliopsida; order Ranunculales; family Papaveraceae; genus Papaver; species Papaver somniferum. Next base: position 32,870,990 of record NC_039358.1, on the reverse strand, counting down.
TTAACATCAGTTTGCCATTATGTAAAATTATTCTTCCCGTTGAATTTGATAATATCAAATCCATGTACCTTCGAAAAACTGCCACTTGATGTAGAACTAGACATCTTCACTTCCAACTATGATCCTCTCCACGCTCACTGCACCACTTGTTAGGATTAATGCCTTAGGATTAACCTCACAAGACACTAATAGTTCTTTGGATCCACGTAGAACTAAAGAAAACAGAAATAAGATGCACTAAAAGAAACAAAGAAAGACACAAGATTTAACGTGGTTCGGCAATATGCCTACGTCCACAAACGGCTATGATCAAATCTTATTATATAACGAATTACAGAGAATAAACCACAACTATGACCAGCATGATGTTGTTCACAAACCCTAAACAATCCTCTATGAACCAAACATTCTAAACCCTAAAATTCTCGAGTTATGAGAACTCTTCTCTGAATTGTGCTTTGTGTTTTCCCTTAAGACTTGTACGCCTATTTATATAGGTTACAAACTTGTCTTCGAAGTATATGAGTTATACTAGGAAACCTAAACATAGCTACAAATGGAAACCTTGAGTTTAACTAAATTAGGAAACCTCTAGCTATACTAAATTAAGGAAACACCTAGACGATTTTAGAATACTCTAGAATCTTCCTAAAACATCGAAAACATAACAAAGGTCACATAACGACTAATTATGAACTTATTCAATTCTAGAAACCATAGACGGTATCCTTTCACACCTATTGAATAACCTAAGAAAATTGCTTTCTTAGCCCTAACACCCAACTTATCTTCTTTTACATGAAAATAGGTTGGACAACCAAACACACTTAAATTAGAATAGTTCACGGGATGTCCAGTCCATACCTCCGTAGGTGACTTACACTTAATAGATGTTGATGGTGATCGATTCACTAAATAGCACATCGTATTCACTACTTCAGCCCACCAAATCTTGTCTAAACTTGCGTTTGACAACATGCACCGTGCTCTCTCAAGTAACGTTCGATTCATTCTTTCCGCTACTCCATTTTGTTGTGGTGTACCCTTGACTGTGAAGTGCCTAACGATACCTTGTTCCTCAGAAAACTTCTTTAGTGGGTCTTCGATGTATTCACCGCCATTATCGGAACGTATCTTCTTAACCACACGACCAAGTTGTTTCTCTATCATGGTCTTCCACTTCCTAAACACCTCAGTGACTTCATTCTTATGCTTCATGGTGTAAAGCCAAACTTTCCTCGAAAAGTCATCGATAAAGGTCACAAACCACCTAGCACATCCCTTAGAAACCGGACGAGAGGGACCCCAAACATCCGAATGGATGTAATCTAACATACCCCGCGTGTGGTGTGCAGCGGTACTAAAACTGCTCCTATATTGCTTCCCGAAGATACAATGCTCACAGAAATCAAGCTTTCAAGTCTTCTCACCTCCAAGCAAGCCTTTACTACTCAACATGGACATACCTTTCTCACTCATATGCCCAAGACGCATATGCCATAAACATGTTGACTCCACCTGTTTCTCTTCAATTGATTGAGAAACCATAGCTCCACCACAAACATATCTCCTTGTAGAAAATATAAATTACCATGTATTTCACCGGTCATCTTCAAACTACCATTGTAGAAGACCTTCAAGAATCCATATTCAGCAACATACTTGTATTCAAGTGATTCAAGTACTCCTAACGAAATCAAACTCTTCCTCAAATCGGGAACATGTCTAACCTCTGAAAAGTGTTGTGATAACACCATGCGAACGACCCTGTACCGTACCAACTCCAACTGTTTTGCAGGCATTAGAATTGCCCATTATAACAGTACCACCATTCACCTCTCTACAAGTAGTGAAACAATCCTTTGAAGGACACATATCATACGAAGCACCGGAATTAAGCATCCAACCATCATTGAGATAACTCTTTGATGTAACGGTTAACACTTACTCATCAAAACCACACATTGGGTCTTCTAAAACTTCACTGCCTTATGAAACCGAAGCAACAACATTCTTCGAATTTGATTTCTCACGTTTCTCATCTCTTTCCTTAAGCTTGAGACAATCAGCCCTAATATGACCAGTTTTACGACAATAATAACACTCAATATCGTTCTTCTTGAAACGATTCTTCGACTTTTGCTTCTTATTACTATTTTTTCCTCTATCAACAAACAAATCCTCGGCTTATGCTTCATCGCTTAACTCTTGTTTCCTTAATGCCTTAGCTTGTAAAGCAGGGACCACATCATCGAAAACCAACTTATTGTCTCCTTCGGTTTTCACACTCAGCAAGTAGTCAACGAAAGCATTATACGATGGAGGCAAAGAACATAATAATATCATAGATTTGTCCGTATCAGAAATAGTCATACTGATGTTAGATAAATAAGAACAGATCTTATTAAACTCGTTAATATGATCAACCATAGGCTTGCCTGAAGCCATCCGAAAGGCATGAATCATGCGCTTCAAGTAAAGATCCAAAGTCAAATCCTTTTGCAAGTAGAGATTCTCTAACTTATCCCACAACAACTTTGCAGAGGTTTCACTCGAAAGGTTATGAGTGATATCCCTTGACAAACGTAAACGAATAGTTGAACATGCCTCCAAAACAAGGTCATCCCACTTCTCATCGCTCCATTCCTTTGGTAACGTTGTTGGTTTGTCCTTGATCGCTTTGATTTATTTCATACGAACAAGAATATCTTTAACATCAGTTTTCCATGATGTAAAATTATTCTTCCCGTTGAATTTGATAATATCAAATCCATGCACCTTCGAAAAACTTCCACTTGATGTAGAACTAGACATCTTCACTTCCAACTATGATCCTCTCCACGCTCACTGCACCACTTGTTAGGATTAATGCCTTAGGATTAACCTCACAAGACACTAATAGTTCTTTGGATCCACGTGGAACTAAAGAAAACAGAAATAAGATGCACTAAACGAAACAAAGAAAGACACAAGATTTAACGTGGTTCGGCAATATGCCTGCGTCCACAAACGGCTACGATCAACTCTTATTATATAACGAATTACAGAGAATAGACCACAACTATGACCAGCATGATGTTGTTCACAAACCCTAAACAATTCTCTATGAACCAAACATTCTAAACCCTAAAATTCTCTAGTTATGAGTACTCTTCTCTGAATTGTGCTGTGTGTTTTCCCTTAAGACTTGTACACCTATTTATATAGGTTACAAACTTGTCTTCGAAGTATATGAGTTATCCTAGGAAACCTAAACATAGCTACAAAAGGAAACCTTGAGTTTAACTAAATTAGGAAACCTCTAGCTATACTAAATTAAGGAAACACCTAGACGATTTTAGAATACTCTAGAATCTTCCTAAAACATCGAAAACATAACAAAGGTCACATAACGACTAATTATGAACTTATTCAATTCTAGAAACCATAGACGGTATCCTTTCACACCTATTGGATAACCTAAGAAAATTGCTTTCTTAGCCCTAACACCCAACTTATCTTCTTTTACATGAAAATAGGTTGGACAACCAAACACACTTAAATTAGAATAGTTCACGGGATGTCCAGTCCATACCTCCGTAGGTGACTTACACTTAATAGATGTTGATGGTGATCGATTCACTAAATAGCACATCGTATTCACTACTTCAGCCCACCAAATCTTGTCTAAACTTGCGTTTGACAACATGCACCGTGCTCTCTCAAGTAACGTTCGATTCATTCTTTCCGCTACTCCATTTTGTTGTGGTGTACCCTTGACTGTGAAGTGCCTAACGATACCTTGTTCCTCACAAAACTTCTTTAGTGGGTCTTCGATGTATTCACCGCCATTATCGGAACGTATCTTCTTAACCACACGACCAAGTTGTTTCTCTATCATGGTCTTCCACTTCCTAAACACCTCAGTGACTTCATTCTTATGCTTCATGGTGTAAAGCCAAACTTTCCTCGAAAAGTCATCGATAAAGGTCACAAACCACCTAGCACATCCCTTAGAAACCGGACGAGAGGGACCCCAAACATCCGAATGGATGTAATCTAACATACCCCGCGTGTGGTGTGCAGCGGTACTAAAACTGCTCCTATATTGCTTCCCGAAGATACAATGCTCACAGAAATCAAGCTTTCAAGTCTTCTCACCTCCAAGCAATCCTTTACTACTCAACATGGACATACCTTTCTCACTCATATGCCCAAGACGCATATGCCATAAACATGTTGACTCCACCTGTTTCTCTTCAATTGATTGAGAAACCATAGCTCCACCACAAACATATCTCCTTGTAGAAAATATAAATTACCATGTATTTCACCGGTCATCTTCAAACTACCATTGTAGAAGACCTTCAAGAATCCATATTCAGCAACATACTTGTATTCAAGTGATTCAAGTACTCCTAACGAAATCAAACTCTTCCTCAAATCGGGAACATGTCTAACCTCTGAAAAGTGTTGTGATAACACCATGCGAACGACCCTGTACCGTACCAACTCCAACTGTTTTGCAGGCATTAGAATTGCCCATTATAACAGTACCACCATTCACCTCTCTACAAGTAGTGAAACAATCCTTTGAAGGACACATATCATACGAAGCACCGGAATTAAGCATCCAACCATCATTGAGATAACTCTTTGATGTAACGGTTAACACTTACTCATCAAAACCACACATTGGGTCTTCTAAAACTTCACTGCCTTATGAAACCGAAGCAACAACATTCTTCGAATTTGATTTCTCACGTTTCTCATCTCTTTCCTTAAGCTTGAGACAATCAGCCCTAATATGACCAGTTTTACGACAATAATAACACTCAATATCGTTCTTCTTGAAACGATTCTTCGACTTTTGCTTCTTATTACTATTTTTTCCTCTATCAACAAACAAATCCTCGGCTTATGCTTCATCGCTTAACTCTTGTTTCCTTAATGCCTTAGCTTGTAAAGCAGGGACCACATCATCGAAAACCAACTTATTGTCTCCTTCGGTTTTCACACTCAGCAAGTAGTCAACGAAAGCATTATACGATGGAGGCAAAGAACATAATAATATCATAGATTTGTCCGTATCAGAAATAGTCATACTGATGTTAGATAAATAAGAACAGATCTTATTAAACTCGTTAATATGATCAACCATAGGCTTGCCTGAAGCCATCCGAAAGGCATGAATCATGCGCTTCAAGTAAAGATCCAAAGTCAAATCCTTTTGCAAGTAGAGATTCTCTAACTTATCCCACAACAACTTTGCAGAGGTTTCACTCGAAAGGTTATGAGTGATATCCCTTGACAAACGTAAACGAATAGTTCAACATGCCTCCAAAACAAGGTCATCCCACTTCTCATCGGTCCATTCCTTTGGTAACGATGTTGGTTTGTCCTTGATCGCTTTGATTTATTTCATACGAACAAGAATATCCTTAACATCAGTTTGCCATGATGTAAAATTATTCTTCCCGTTGAATTTGATAATATCAAATCCATGCACCTTCGAAAAACTTCCACTTGATGTAGAACTAGACATCTTCACTTCCAACTATGATCCTCTCCACGCTCACTGCACCACTTGTTAGGATTAATGCCTTAGGATTAACCTCACAAGACACTAATAGTTCTTTGGATCCATGTAGAACTAAAGAAAAAAGAAATAAGATGCACTAAACGAAACAAAGAAAGACACAAGATTTAACGTGGTTCGGCAATATGCCTACGTCCACAAACGGCTACGATCAAATCTTATTATATAAAGAATTACAGAGAATAAACCACAACTATAACCAGCATGATGCTGTACACAAACCCTAAACAATTCTCTATGAACCAAACATTCTAAACCCTAAAATTCTCTAGTTATGAGAACTCTTCTCTGAATTGTGCTGTGTGTTTTGCCTTAAGACTTGTACACCTATTTATATAGGTTACAAACTTGTCTTCGAAGTATATGAGTTATACTAGGAAACCTAAACATAGATACAAAAGGAAACCTTGAGTTTAACTAAATTAGGAAACCTCTAGCTATACTAAATTAAGGAAACACCTAGACGATTCTAGAATACTCTAGAATCTTTTTAAAACATCGAAAACATAACAAAGGTCACATCACGACTAATTATGAACTTATTCAATTCTAGACACCATAGACGGTATCCTTTCACAACTATTGGATAACCTAAGAAAATTGCTTTCTTATCCCTAACACCCAACTTATCTTCTTTTACATGAAAATAGGTTGGACAACCAAACACCCTAAATTAGAATAGTTCATGGGATTTCCAGTCCATACCTCCACAGGTGACTTACACTTAATAGATGTTGATGGTGATCGATTCACTAAATAGCACGTCGTATTCACTACTTCAGCCCACCAAATCTTGTCTAAACTTGCGTTTGACAACATGCATCGTGCTCTCTCAAGTAACGTTCGATTCATTCTTTCCGCTACTCCATTTTGTTGTGGTGTACCCTTGACTGTGAAGTGCCTAACGATACCTTGTTCCTCACAAAACTTCTTTAGTGGGTCTTCGATGTATTCACCGCCATTATCGGAACGTATCTTCTTAACCACACGACCAAGTTGTTTCTCTATCATGGTCTTCCACTTCCTAAACACCTCAGTGACTTCATTCTTATGCTTCATGGTGTAAAGCCAAACTTTCCTCGAAAAGTCATCGATAAAGGTCACAAACCACCTAGCACATCCCTTAGAAACCGGACGAGAGGGACCCCAAACATCCGAATGGATGTAATCTAACATACCCCGCGTGTGGTGTGCAGCGGTACTAAAACTGCTCCTATATTGCTTCCCGAAGATACAATGCTCACAGAAATCAAGCTTTCAAGTCTTCTCACCTCCAAGCAAGCCTTTACTACTCAACATGGACATACCTTTCTCACTCATATGCCCAAGACGCATATGCCATAAACATGTTGACTCCACCTGTTTCTCTTCAATTGATTGAGAAACCATAGCTCCACCACAAACATATCTCCTTGTAGAAAATATAAATTACCATGTCTTTCACCGGTCATCTTCAAACTACCATTGTAGAAGACCTTCAAGAATCCATATTCAGCAACATACTTGTATTCAAGTGATTCAAGTACTCCTAACGAAATCAAACTATTCCTCAAATCGGGAACATGTCTAACCTCTGAAAAATGTTGTGATAACACTATGCGAACGACCCTGTACCGTACCAACTCCAACTGTTTTGAAGGCATTAGAATTTCCCATTATAACAGTACCACCATTCACCTCTCTATAAGTAGTGAAACAATCCTTTGAAGGACACATATCATACGAAGCACCGGAATTAAGCATCCAACCATCATTGAGATAACTCTTTGATGTAACGGTTAACACTTACTCATCAAAACCACACATTGGGTCTTCTAAAACTTCACTGCCTTATGAAACCGAAGCAACAACATTCTTCGAATTTGATTTCTCACGTTTCTCATCTCTTTCCTTAAGCTTGAGACAATCAGCCCTAATATGACCAGTTTTACGACAATAATAACACTCAATATCGTTCTTCTTGAAACGATTCTTCAACTTTTGCTTCTTATTACTATTTTTTCCTCTATCAACAAACAAATCCTCGGCTTGTGCTTCATTGCTTAACTCTTGTTTCCTTAATGCCTTAGCTTGTAAAGAAGAGACCACATCATCGAAAACCAACTTATTGTCTCCTTCGATTTTCACACTCAGCAAGTAGTCAACGAAAGCATTATACGATGGAGGCAAAGAACATAATAATATCATAGATTTTTCCGTATCAGAAATAGTCACACTGATGTTAGATAAATCAGAAAAGATCTTATTAAACTCGTTAATATGATCAACCATAGGCTTGCCTGAAGCCATCCGAAAGGCATGAAGCCTGCGCTTCAAGTAAAGCTCCAAAGTCAAATCCTTTTGCAAGTATAGATTCTCTAACTTATCCCACAACAACTTTGCAGAGGTTTCACTCGAAAAGTTATGAGTGATATCCCTTGACAAACGTAAACGAATAGTTGAACATGCCTCCAAAACAAGGTCATCCCACTTCTCATCGCTCCATTCCTTTGGTAACGTTGTTGGTTTGTCCTTGATCGCTTTGATTTATTTCATACGAACAAGAATATCTTTAACATCAGTTTTCCATGATGTAAAATTATTCTTCCCGTTGAATTTGATAATATCAAATCCATGCACCTTCGAAAAACTTCCACTTGATGTAGAACTAGACATCTTCACTTCCAACTATGATCCTCTCCACGCTCATTGCACCACTTGTTAGGATTAATGCCTTAGGATTAACCTCACAAGACACTAATAGTTCTTTGGATCCACGTGGAACTAAAGAAAACAGAAATAAGATGCACTAAACGAAACAAAGAAAAAGACACAAGATTTAACGTGGTTCGGCAATATGCCTGCGTCCACAAACGGCTACGATCAACTCTTATTATATAACGAATTACAGAGAATAGACAAACTATGACCAGCATGATGTTGTTCACAAACCCTAAACAATTCTCTATGAACCAAACATTCTAAACCCTAAAATTCTCTAGTTATGAGTACTCTTCTCTGAATTGTGCTGTGTGTTTTCCTTAAGACTTGTACACCTATTTATATAGGTTACAAACTTGTCTTCGAAGTATATGAGTTATCCTAGGAAACCTAAACATAGCTACAAAAGGAAACCTTGAGTTTAACTAAATTAGGAAACCTCTAGCTATACTAAATTAAGGAAACACCTATACGATTCTAGAATACTCTATAATCTTCCTAAAACATCGAAAACATAACAAAGGTCACATCACGACTAATTATGAACTTATTCAATTCTAGACATCATAGACGGTATCCTTTCACACCTATTAGATAACCTAAGAAAATTGCTTTCTTAGCCCTAACACCCAACTTATCTTCTTTTACATGAAAATAGGTTGGACAACCAAACACCCTTAAATTAGAATAGTTCATGGGATTTCCAGTCCATACCTCCACAGGTGACTTAAACTTAATAGATGTTGATGGTGATCGATTCACTAAATAGCACGTCGTATTCACTACTTCAGCCCACCAAATCTTGTCTAAACTTGCGTTTGATAACATGCACTGTGCTCTCTCAAGTAACGTTTGATTCATTCTTTCCGCTACTCCATTTTGTTGTGGTGTACCCTTGACTGTGAAGTGCCTAACGATACCTTGTTCCCCACAAAACTTCTTTAGTGGGTCTTCGATGTATTCACCGCCATTATCAGAACGTATCTTCTTAACCACACGACCAAGTTGTTTCTCTACCAAGGTCTTCCACTTCCTAAACACCTCGGTGACTTCATTCTTATGCTTCATGGTGTAAAGCCAAACTCTCCTCGAAAAGTCATCAAAGTTCACAAACCACCTAGCACATCCCTTAGAAACCGGACGAGAGGGACCCCAAACATCTGAATGTATGTAATCTAACATACCTCGCGTGTGGTGTGCAGCGGTACAAAAACTGATCCTATATTGCTTCCCGAAGATACAATGCTCACAGAGATCAAGCTTTCAAGTCTTCTCACCTCCAAGCAAGCCTTTACTACTCAACATGGACATACCTTTCTCACTCATATGCCCAAGACGCGTATGCCATAAACGTGTTGACTCCACATGTTTCTCATCAATTGATTGAGAAACCATAGCTCCACCACAAACATATCTCCTTGTAGAAAATATAAATTACCATGTCTTTCACCGGTCATCTTCAAACTACCATTGTAGAAGACCTTCAAGAATCCATATTCAGCAACATACTTGTATTCAAGTGATTCAAGTACTCCTAACGAAATCAAACTCTTCCTCAAATCGGGAACATGTCTAACCTCTGAAAGTGTTGTGATAACACCATGCGAACGAACCTGTACCGTACCAACTCCAACTGTTTTGCAGGCATTAGAATTGCCCATCATAATAGTACCACCATTCACCTCTCTACAAGTAGTGAAACAATCCTTTGAAGGACACATATGATACGAAGCACCGGAATTAAGCATCCAACCATCATTGAGATAACTCTTTGATGTAACGGTTAACACTTACTCATCAAAACCACCCATTGGGTCTTCTAAAACTTCACTGCCTTCCGCAACCTAAGCAACAACATTCTTCGAATCTGATTTCTCACGTTTCTCATCTCTTTCCTTAAGCTTGAAACAATCAGTCCTAATATGACCAGTTTTACGACAATAATAACACTCAATATCGTTCTTCTTGAAACGATTCTTCGACTTTTGATTCTTATTACTATTTTTTCCTCTATCAACAAACAAATCCTCGGCTTGTGCTTCATCGCTTAACTCTTGTTTCCTTAATGCCTTAGCTTGTAAAGCAGCGACCACATCATCGAAAACCAACTTATTGTCTCCTTCGGTTTTCACACTCAGCAAGTAGTCAACGAAAGCATTATACGATGGAGGCAAAGAACATAATAATATCATAGATTTGTCCGTATCAGAAATAGTCACACTGATGTTAGATAAATCAGAACAGATCTTATTAAACTCGTTAATATGATCAACCATAGGCTTGCCTGAAGCCATCCGAAAGGCATGAAGCTTGCGCTTCAAGTAAATCTCCAAAGTCAAATCCTTTTGCAAGTAGAGATTCTCTAATTTATCCAAACAACTTTGCAGAGGTTTCACTCGAAAAGTTATGAGTGATATCCCTTGACAAACGTAAATGAATAGTTGAACATGCCTCCAAAACAAGGTCATACCACTTCTCATCGCTCCATTCCTTTGGTACCGTTGTTGGTTTTTCCTTGATCGCTTTGATTTATTTCATACTAACAAGAATATCTTTAACATCAGTTTGCCATGATGTAAAATTATTCTTCCCGTTGAATTTGATAATATCAAATCCATGCACATTCGAAAAACTTCCACTTGATGTAGAACTAGACATCTTCACTTCCAACTATGATCCTCTCCACGCTCACTGCACCACTTGTTAGGATTAATTCCTTAGGATTAACCTCACAAGACATTAATAGTTCTTTGGATCCACGTGGAACTAAAGAAAACAGAAATAAGATGCACTAAACGAAACAAAGAAAGACACAAGATTTAACGTGGTTCGGCAATATGCCTGCGTCCACAAACGGCTACGATCAACTCTTATTATATAACGAATTACAGAGAATAGACCACAACTATGACCAGCATGATGTTGTTCACAAACCGTAAACAATTCTCTATGAACCAAACATTCTAAACCCTAAAATTCTCTAGTTATGAGTACTCTTCTCTGAATTGTGCTGTGTGTTTTCCCTTAAGACTTGTACACCTATTTATATAGGTTACAAACTTGTCTTCGAAGTATATGAGTTATCCTAGGAAACCTAAACATAGCTACAAAAGGAAACCTTGAGTTTAACTAAATTAGGAAACCTCTAGCTATACTAAATTAAGGAAACACCTATACGATTCTAGAATACTCTATAATCTTCCTAAAACATCGAAAACATAACAAAGGTCACATCACGACTAATTATGAACTTATTCAATTCTAGACATCATAGACGGTATCCTTTCACACCTATTAGATAACCTAAGAAAATTGCTTTCTTAGCCCTAACACCCAACTTATCTTCTTTTACATGAAAATAGGTTGGACAACCAAACACCCTTAAATTAGAATAGTTCACGGGATTTCCAGTCCATACCTCCACAGGTGAGTTACACTTAATAGATGTTGATGGTGATCTATTCACTAAATAGCACGTCGTATTCACTACTTCAGCCCACGAAATCTTGTCTAAACTTGCGTTTGACAACATGCACCATGCTCTCTCAAGTAACGTTCGATTCATTCTTTCCGCTGCTCCATTTTGTTGTGGTGTACCCTTGACTGTGAAGTGCCTAACGATACCTTGTTCCCTACAAAACTTCTTTATTGGGTCTTCGATGTATTCACCGCCATTATCGGAACGTATCTTCTTAACCACACGACCAAGTTGTTTCTCTACCATGGTCTTCCACTTCCTAAACACCTCGGTGACTTCATTCTTATGCTTCATGGTGTAAAGCCAAACTCTCCTCGAAAAGTCATCGATAAAGGTCACAAACCACCTAGAACCTCCCTTAGAAACCGGACGAGAGGGATCCCAAACATTCGAATGGATGTAATCTAACATACCCCGCGTGTGGTGTGCAGCGGTACCAAAACTGCTCCTATATTGCTTCCCGAGGATACAATGCTTACAGAAATCAAGCTTGCAAGTCTTCTCACCTCCAAGCAAGCCTTTACTACTCAACATGGACATACCTTTCTCACTCATATGCCCAAGACGCATATGCCATAAACATGTTGAGTCCACATGTTTCTCATCAATTGATTGAGAAACCATAGCTCCACCACAAACATATCTCCTTGTAGAAAATATAAATTACCATGTCTTTCACCGGTCATCTTCAAACTACCATTGTAGAAGACCTTCAAGAATCCATATTCAGCAACATACTTGTATCCAAGAGATTCAAGTACTCCTAACGAATTCAAACTCTTCCTCAAATCTGGAACATGTCTAACCTCTGAAAGTGTTGTGATAACACCATGCGAACAAACTTGTACTGTACCAACTCCAACTGTTTTGCAAGCATTAGAATTTCCCATCATAACAATACCACCATTCACTTCTCTATAAGTAGTGAAACAATACTTTGAAGGACACATATGATACGAAGCACCGGAATCAAGCATCCAACCATCATTGAGATAACTTTTTGATGTAACGGTTAACACTTCCTCATCAAAGCCACACATTGGGTTTTATAAAACTTCACTTCCTTCAGCAACCAAAGCAACAACATTCTTCGAATCTGATTTCTCACGTTTCTCATCTCTTGCCTTAAGCTTGAGACAATCATCCCTAATATGACAAGTTTTCCGACAATAATAACACTCAATATCGCTCTTTTTGGAACGATTCTTTGGCTTTGACTTCCTATTATCGTTACCATTTTTTCTTCTATCAACAAACAAGCCCTCGACTTGTGCTTCATCGCTTAACTCTTGGTTTCTTAACGCCTTAGCTTGTAAAGAAGAGACCACATCATCGAAAACCAACTTTTCTTCATCATCATCGTCTTCATCGGTTTTCCCACTCCGCAAATAGTCAATGAAAGAATCATACGACGTAGGAAAAGAACATAATAGTATCCTGGATTTATCCGTATCATAGATAGTGACATTGATATTGGACAAATATGAAAAGATCTTATTAAACTCATTAATAAGATCAATCATAGACTTACCCGAAGACATCCTAAATGCATGGAGTCTACGCTTTAGATAAAGTTCTAAAGTCAAATCCTTTTGTAAGTAAAGCTTCTCTAACTTCTCCCACAACGTGTTTGCAGAGGTTTCACTCGAAAAGTTATGAGTGATCTCCCTTGACAAACATAAACGAATAGTTGAACACGCCATCAAATCAAGGTCAGCCCACTTCTCATCAGTCCAATCCTTTGGTAACGTTGCTGGCTTCTCCTTGATAGCTTTGATTTGTTTCATACTAACAAGAATATCTTTTACATCAGTTTTCCATGATGTGAAATTATTCTTCCCATTGAATTTGATAATATCAAATCCATGCACCTTCGAAAATCCACTTGATGTAGAACCAGACATCTTCACTTCTAACTATGATCCTCTCCACGCTCACCGCACCACTTGTTAGGATTAATGCCTTAAGATTAACCTCACAAGAGACTAATAGTTCTTTGGATCAATGTAGAACTAAAGAAAACAGAAATAAGATGCACTAAACGAAACAAAGAAAGACACAAGATTTAACGTGGTTCGGCAAGATGCCTACTGCACAAACGGCTACGATCAACTCTTATTAGAAAAAATTACAGAGAATTAAACCACAACTATGAGCAACAGGTTGCTGTTCACAAACACCAAACTAATTCTCTATGAACAAACGTTCTAAACCCTAAAATTCTCTAATTGTGAGAACTCCTCTAAACTGTGTTGTGTGTTTTTTTCTTACAAACTTGTCTTCCAAGCATATGAGTTATACTAGGAAACCTAAAGTTTAACTAAATCAAGAAACCTAGAGTTTAACCAAAATAGGAAACCTCTAGTTATACCAAAATCAGGAAACACCTAGACAGTTCTAGAGTATTCTAGAATCTTCTTAAAACATCGACAACATAACAAAACTCAACTATGGCTGATTATATTCAGTCTGTTAAAAATATTGTTTTTTCACTTGCTGCTAGCGGAGTAGATATTTCTGATAGAGAATTCCGTCATTGTGTCCTTAAGGGTCTTGATCATTCAGCCTACGAGTCAATTGTTAGCTGTTTAATTACCACCATGGGTCTCACTACCTCTGATGCGTTCGAAGCTATGTTACTTTCTTATGATCTTGGTGTCAATGTGCAGAATCAGATTAATGTCTCTCAAAGAGTCTCAACCACAAGCTAATGTTGCTTCAACAAGTGATGTTCCTCTTACAAGAGATGGGAAACCAGCCATCATTTGCCAAATATGTGAACAGCCACATCACAATGCTAGGGATTGCTGCAAACGATCTGATATGATCACTTACCCTCCTCATGATCAGCGTAACCGAGTCAAGGGTAACAGCAATATTCACCTTCTCACTGAAGATCTCATCGCTGAAATCCTTTCGAGGTTACCGCTGAGATTCTCTTACAACTGAGGTGTGTATGCAAATCTTGGAGCATCCTCTCTAACAATAACCCGAAACTTATTCACATGAAGAAGAATAGATCTAGTCTCATGCTTTAGAAGACTATACTCTTTGATAATTATTCATTGTCATCATCATTATTTGATGGTATCGACGGCCGTGTTAAGAAGATCCGTCGCCCCTTTCTTCCCTTGGGCTGTGATCTCAAGGATACAAATTTTGTGGGTTCATGCAATGGCTTATTTTACTTGTATCGTGAAGAGAAATGTTTTTGGTCATGGAACCCATGTTTGTGGAACCCATCTACCCAAGAGTTGAAATATCTACCAAAACCTGGATTTCGAGTGAATAATAAGAAATTATGCATTCTAAACAGAGGATATGGGTTTGGTTATGACGCAAAGAGTGATGATTACAAGTGTGTACGTATTTTCGCATTTTCGGCTGTCTTCGATTCTCAAGTGCACATCTATTCATTCGGATCGAATAAATGGAGATTACTACGTATTCCATATTTATTGACCACTTATCATGTAGACGAATACGAGCGAGCACCAAATGGGGTCTTTTGTAAGGGAGCTCTTCATTGGTTGGCAAGTTTCACTAAAGTCTTATTGGCTTTTGATATGGCAGACGAGGGAATCAAAATAATCCCGCAGCCAGAAAATCTGGGAGTCGAGAAATTTGGACCCAGAAAACATGTTGGTGTGTTGGACGGGTATCTTTGCCTTCTTTACAGTAATCCTGCTGGTTTCGAAGTATGGGTAATGAAGGTTTATGGAATAAGAGAATCGTGGACAAAAGTATACAACATTCCAGAACTGACATCAATTCTTGAAGAGGCGGCCCAAACAATAGTGTACCTGAAGAATATCGAGTGTTTAAAATCTGGTGAAGTTCTACTTGAGGTTCAATACGACCTGTTTGAAACAGCCGCCTTGGTATTATATGACCCAAAGAATGAGAGGGCTACGTGTTTGAAGCTGTATAAAAACTTTCGGGACTATTCAAACTTACGATCAGTATTGTATAGGTATGTGAAGAGCTTAGTCAAACTTAACTCTGATTATTATGTCGAGGATAACGCGAGGAAGGACGGTCAACAGAGCATTATCCATATAAGGCATTGAAAAAACACTACAAAAGAAAAAAGGGATGATGATGCATTAGGTAAGCAAACAGTACTTCATTTGTTATCTTCATTGCCCTGCATTATATACTGGCTCATAAACATCATCTTAGCAACTCCCATCATACATGAAGCTCTATAGGGGTTCATGGAAGCAAGAACAACATCAGTAAGGTATGCAAATTATATCACTGTCACCATGAGTGTCACTTTTCACTTCAAAAATAGAGTCGGTGTCACTGATGTTTTTAGATGTTCAACTAAAGTTGATAAATTACTGAACTATTGAAGTAACTGCTGCCCAGTTGAGTGCAGTGTGATTTATTTTGCAGTTCGATAAGTTAGAAAATTTTACTGAAAAGTGAAACCGTTACCTCTCCATGCTTCTTTAATCAGTAACATCTTCTAATTAAATTATAGCTCGCTAGAGACGAAATAAATGCAACAAACTTCATGCACACTGTCGAACTGAAATTCCATAATGTACATGAAGTACTGAACCCGAACCGGTAGAAGATACAGTTGGGTTATACATAGTTGTAAGCACATTCATGCACTATAATTTGAGGTCCATTTAAAGAGCTGTGGTTGAAAGTTGAGCCAAAAGTTTCAATATAGTTGTAAAATGGGAAGGCCAGCACGTTTATGGCACAACACAGCACGTTAAAATTTGAGTTCAGCACGGTGCAACACGTGACCGGTCCAGCACGGACAAAGCACGTTTGTTTAATGTGTTGTGTTGTGCCAGACAAATAGACGCAGCGGCACAACACAAAACGACACGTGAAGAAAGCACGCCACGTCATGCGTAAAGTACTACACAATACATCACATTTGATGTATATTTCACAAAAGAATCATTATTTTAGGTGATTTCTGACATTTTATTTTCGTTATGCTAATTTATTTCTGTAATAATACATGTACTAACTAAAATATCTCAAAAATATTTATTTTGGAAAACATGAAATAGGTGTGCTAGCACTACACGACACAACACGTTTATTTTTCTGGCATAGCACTCCACGACAAGCCATTTAGCACAACACATCACATTTGAATCTCTGGCATAGCCCAGCACAACACACTAAGCATGTGACTTCGTGGGTTAGGCTGTACCGAGCCGGCATGTTTTACACCTCTAAGATGGAATCCCCGGGGACCAGGCCAATAGGAATCAAGGGTTTTAAATGTTTTTTCGTTTTTTTTTTTCCTTTGAAGAGCGGCAAGCGGGTGATATCTTATACGTAGAAACCCTAACCATCTCTTTCTTTTCTCCGGTCTCTATGTCTTTTCTTTCTCCTTCCTCTCAATCTTCAATTTTCGACCGTTCGTATACGTCCTTGACTGGCTAGAAATTATTCAAGAAAAATCCTCGTTGTCAATCTTAAGGGACAGAGAGAACGAGATAAATCAAAACAATCCTGTTATAGGTGCGACAAATTTTATTAGAGGGGCGGCGGGTAATAGGACAAAAAGGGTCATTACATGGTAATTTGAAGTGCCCCTTACCAAAAAAAAAATTGAAAATGACTAATTAACCATTACATAGTTTAGTGTTGATAATCCAGTTTAGTGTTAGTGATTAATTTTCACTCATATTGACTCTAAATCAAAACAAAATTAGATTTTAGAGTTTAAAAAAAGATTCCATGTTTTTACGTTTTCAGAGCTAATTACGGTTGAAATTTTGCTCGTAATCAACACTAAATCTTAGTTACGGTTCATAAAATATGAACTACCAACCGTAACTTGTTAAATTTGGGGAAAACCCAATCGTTTCAGTTACGGTTGGTAACCAAATGCTCGAGAGGAACCGTAACTTAGTTACGGTTCGTAAACTAAAATGGTTACCAATCGTAACAGTATTTACGGTTCATCTCGAATTTTAGTTATGAACCGTAATTGGTGACTTTTCTGAACTCTGGGTTCCAGGATTATTTACGGTTTGTAATTTTGGTATCAACATCAACCGTAAGTTCACTTACGGTTGGAAAAAAAAAACCGTAATTGAAGAAAATTCTTAGGTATAAGAACATACGGTTGGTAATAGTTCAATTACCAACCATAACAACATCAAATTCTCCAGTTACGGTTCGTAATTGAGTTAAAATCTACCGTAACTCACATAAACCCATAAATTTCAATTCCAATTTTCATCTAAAACCCTAATTTTGATAGAAATTAAACTTAAATAGAACAAAATAAACCAAATCGTAACTGGGTTTTTCAAAACATACCTCATATAAGTCATTACACTATACTTGATTAATTTTCGAATCGTCGATTAATCGAAGACGATGAAATTTTGAATTTTAATGGAGGTTACGGTTGACGGGAGGAGGAGAAGAGAATAAGAAAGAAAACAAATTTTCAATTTAACTTTGATTTGGGTTAAAAAATGGGGAGGATAATCTAGTCAATTTACACCCATATAGGACATCCCCTAATCAACTAGAGGGACATTATTATCACACTGCCGCCCCTCTGATAAAACCCGCCGCCCATATAACAGGATTGAATCAAAAGGTCGGATAATGGTGAACATCACGTGTTGTAGGTTTTCGGTTTTTGTTTCCTATTTCAGTTTGGCTGCTGTTTTGTGAGTACTTGTAGTTCATCGTTGACGACCCAGGAAACTCATACTATAAATTTATGTTCTCACTTTTGGTATCCATAGAATTGAAAAACCAAGTACGTATCAAATTTGTCTCGCTATTATATAGGACGTCGACCTCTCTGGGAGTCTAGGACGTACGTAATTTGGGTTTTTCCTTTCATCCATTCATCTTTAGCAACAACTGGTTCTCCTAGCATCATGGCTTCTTCACCAACCTCCGAGGTGCCTTTAGAACAGCTGCATGGTGTTATCAAAAAGAAACTTTCTGGTTATAATTTTTTGTTATGGAAAGCTCAATTTACACCTTACTTGCAGGCATATGATTTGGAAAAATTTATCGATGGTACTTGCAAGTCTCCACCGGATATTGTTAACGGAGCTCCCAATCCGTTGTTTTTATCGTGGCGATGCACAGATAAACTCTTACTTTGGTGGATTATGTCTTCTCTAACTTCCCCAGTTTTGGCTAAAGTAAAGGGATGTGAAACCTCATATTCCATCTGGACGAAACTAGATGGCCTTTTTGCATCCAAGAATCATATAACTGCTTCTCAACCACAAGCTGATATCGCCTCAACAAGTCGTGGTCGCAATAAGTGTAAACGAGCGAAGGGTAACAACAATACGTTTCTCACTGAAGATATCATCGTTGAGATCCTTTCGAGGCTACCGCTGAGATTTCTCTTACAGTACAGGTGTGTCTGCAAACAATGGAGCATCCTATCTGATAGAAACCCAAAACTAATTCGGATGAGGAAGTTAGTAGCATCCTTGGAGAATGATTCATTGTCATCATCAATATCTAATGGTATTCTCAGCCGTGCTAAGAAGATTCACTGTCCAATCATTTCCTTGGACTGTGATCTTAAGAATGTTAATTTTGTGGGTTCTTGTAATGGCTTGTTTTTCCTGTATCACCAAGAGATCAATCACTTTTGTTCGTGGAAACCTTATTTGTGGAACCCGTTCACACAAGAATTCAAATATATAGAGAGACCTAGATTTCCAGTGAATGAGACGTACTGCATTCACACAGAGGACATGGGTTTGGTTATGATGCAAAGAATGATGATTACAAGTGCGTAAGTATTTTCATTTATTCAGGCGGCGGCCCATCTCAAGTTCACATCTATTCGTTGAGATCGAATACATGGAAATTAAGGCACATTCCATATGCATTGAGCACTGAAGACGCATACTTTCGAGCACCAAATGGGGTCTTTTGTAATGGAGCTCTTCATTGGTTTGCAAATTCTCCCGAAGTCATAATGGCTTTAAATATGACAGATGAGACAACCAGAGAAATTCCAAAACCAAAAAATGTAGAGGAATCTGGATACCGTAGACACGTTGCTGTTTTGGACGGGTATCTTTGCATTCTTTGTCTTAACTGTGCTGCTTACGAAATATGGCTGATGAAGGATTATGGAATGAGAGAATCATGGACAAGAGCGTACAAGATTCCGAGCCTGACATTAGAACTTGGAGCTCAAAAATTTGTGGACTTGAAGAAGATCGAGTATTTAAAAACTGGTGAGATTCTATTTGAGGTTCAATACAACTATTACAAGACTGCAGCCTTGGTGTCATATGACCCAAAGAATGAGACGGCTACGTATTTGAAAGTGTATAATAACTTTGGGGATTATTCAGTCTTACGATCAGTATCATATAGGTATGTGAAGAGCACAGTCAAACTTAACTCTGATTATTATGTCGAGGATAACGGAAAAAAAGATGGCCAACAGAGCATTATCCGGATTGCAAAAAGACTACAAAAGAAAAAGGGTTGTTACATTGGGTAAGCAAACAGTTCATTTGTTATCTTCACTGCCCTGCACTATATACATCATCTTGAACTAGTTTCCTGGCCTTTGCCCTGTAAAATCAGACATTGGGAACAAATATTTGCCCTATACAAATAGTTACATCACACAATCAAGTGCAAAGAAGTAAGAGGAATTTTCACATTCCATCCCACCCAAAAGATCTGGTTTATTGCATTCTTAATTCTCTGCAACCCACTTACCACCATGGAAGGTATTCTGCCAGTCATAAAGGAAACTAAAACTGCTTTTGAATCCAAACTAAACATGCCTGAACCACCTGCTGGCTCATTGCCCATTCCCCTGCACCAACAAGCACCATCACCTTAGCTAAGTAATTTTTGTTATCCCCAAACCACCAGCCATAGCACCTACACCCCCACCCATGCTACTTTTGGCTATGGAAACCACACCCAGCTTGCCCAGGATTACCCCTTGATGCACCATCACAATAGATAAGAAGATTCTGAGGTAAGGATGGTAATCTGAAAAAACATTCTTTTACCACTGTTCTGAACTTTTGTTCCCCTATTTTCAAAAGCCATAAGTGTCCTGACACCTCACACTGCATTCCTTTATGAATCTCAAAATCTTCTGCTTCACATTTTCAATACTAGGAATTGCCTCCTCATACATCCTCCTATTCCTGGAAATCCATATTTCTACCATCGCAGAAAAAGCACAAGTATACCATACCTCTTTCACAACAGCGCTCTTATGCTTTACCAAACTGAGGACCTCTTCAAAGCTCGCAGGAGATAGAAACTGAAAAATCCATCTTAACCAGTGCTCCATATTGTCTTGTCCATTGCCACACAGATAACATTTTGATGTAGTATGAAATCCTCTTTTCCTGATATTTTCTTCAGTAGGACAAGCTCATATGAATGTATGCAAGGATTCCATACTTGTTTAGCCCAACGAAGAACATGATTTTATCTATAATCATCTGCACCGCACTGGCCACATAAAACTTGCCAATTATATCACCAGACCAAACTTTCTTGTCAGCTCCATTACCGAATACAGGCAAATCATCCTTTGCAAAACATTTGTACATCTCAATAGGTATCTTCCATTCACCATCCATAATCAACTGCTCCACTCTCCAATCAAAGTATCTTTCAATCAAAGCATAGTCCATTACCATTTATCC
Organism: Papaver somniferum; assembly: GCF_003573695.1. NCBI lineage: Eukaryota > Viridiplantae > Streptophyta > Magnoliopsida > Ranunculales > Papaveraceae > Papaver > Papaver somniferum. Next base: position 32,849,563 of record NC_039358.1, on the reverse strand, counting down.
CTCCATACAGATATACTTTTCACATCTCCAACTAGCCACCTACTTCCTTCATCCACCTGCCCATTACCAGTTTGATTCCACGCAAAATGGAAGATTGCCTATAATAACCAATCATATTTAGTCTTCTACCTGGCCCTCATGAACCTTGTCCATTCTTCATCTTCAGTTTCAATCTTCCATAACAACTTCATTAACAAGGCCTTATTAATAATTTCTAAGCTTCTGATGCCCAAACCTCCTTCATCCCTAGGAGAACATACTTCCTCCCACTTCTGATGCTGATGCAAAAGACAGACTCTACACCTATGTTTCTAAAATTAACTGCTGCGAATTGTTCAAGGTTTTGCACATTAAACCACAATTCTTCAAATGCCGCTTTCCTGTGTGAAATACCACACCCTTAAACCGAGAAGGCAAGAATTAACATGCTTCTTTAATCTGCAAAAGTACTTGACCGTAATGCAGAATCAGTAACATCAACTAATTAAATAATAGCTCGCTAGAGATAAAATAAATGCAACCGGTTCTATTTTATGTGAACTGAAATCCGACAATGTAAATGAAGTAGTGGACCTGATTACCGAACATAGCTATGAGTTTATCAATGTATAACATAATGTGAAAAATAATCAAGGAAACAAGAAGTACAAACAACATCAGCAGCATACCAGTTTGGGTTTTCTGTTGATGTCACAATCCAACAGCCAAGCAACGTACAACCGAAGATCTATCCGGAACCACAAGAATTCTTTTTGACCAAACCACAGAACCCCATAACTCACCCCCACAACTACCTTTCCGAGTCGAGATTTCAGCACACCAAATCTCTGTCTCATTTTCATTCCACGTACTCCTTTGCCACAGAACACACAAATTCCCACCAACATTAGCCATTGTAGCTCCACACAAAAACTTATCCAACCCACTATCCAAACCCTTCAATTTTCTCCAACACCCCACATTCTCATCAAATCCTCTTATTTCACCGATTAAATAATCATAAGAAAACAAAGTCCCATCAACAACAGCAGTATCTCTGCCTCTCCACCCTAAATTAATCTTCGATTTCACATCACTCCAAGACAACTCCTTTGTATCATATACAACTGCAAGTCTATGTGTCATTGCATACAATTTGTCCCCTATCACAGCACACCTGTGTATGTCTTTCTCCATCACATTAACCTGACTTGGACTCGGATTCGGAACCACCGCTTCCCATTTCCCCACTGCCGGATCAAAAACCTCAGCCCACTGAGTCGATTCAGACAATGAATCAATCAAACAACCACCTGTAACATAAATTTTCCCATTCACAACCCCTGCAGCAGCGAATTTTCTTCCAACACTCATTGCTGGACCGAGTTCCCATTTTTTAAATCGAGAATCAAAAACCCAAACATTGGGTGATGGGATATCATGAACAGAACCACCAATTACATAGATATCGTGGCCTAATACAACAAAAGCTGAACCAATTGATTGAACTGGATTTGGAGGAACAGAGAAAAGGAGTTTAGGGTTTTTGGGGTCAAAAAAATACCATTTGAGAGATGAATTGTGAATACGGATGATGAAGAATAAAAGGGTTTGCGTATAATTGAGATTGAAACGAGTATTGAAGAAAAGATGGGATCGGAGAAGTGAATTCCATGATTTTGAAACCAGTGATAGATTTGAGTGATGGATGTGTGGTACCCTAGCTATACAATGGAGTGATATGTCATTAGGTAAGTCTGGAATCAATAAGTTTGAGTCTCTTGATGGTGGTTGTGGTTGTGGTTGTGGTTGTGGTGAATCTTCCATCTCTCTCTCTCTGCGTCTCCGCATCTGTTTTCCTCTCTTTTTATACCGGAGTCTGGACTCCTGAATTAGAATGGAGTCTGGACTCCTGAATTACATATTTGTAAGCCCACGTTCCATTTTTCACGGGCTACAAGATATGAGCTAAGCACGGAGACCCAGGCCGGCTCCGGCTTAAACTTTAATAGAGCTGTAGAAGACCCGCCGGACTTTCCCGAACCCGCTCGTACCCGATAAACTCGTAGGTTTTTAAACTGAACCTGTCCGTAGCGGGTTGGTTGTTGGTTATGAAAACAAAAATCCGCTACAGTTGGGTTGGTAGTTGGTTATGTGTCTAAATCCATCTGAACCCACTCGAAAAACCCGATAAATATATGGCGTTGATAGAAATGTTAGAAATTAATCTTATCCCTCCAATTAATTGAAACATTAGTAGTAGTAGTGAAATTTGAAACCTGATTCCATCAGAGATAGGGGAATCCTGAGGATCCAAATCGGTAAAGCATAGGCCCATGCAGGGAAGAATAACAAATCTCTCTGCTTATAGAAGGGGAACTTAGGCGCAGGCCCAGAATTTTTTTTTTCTTACCGCCAGGCCCAGAATTACTTTTCCCTACAGTCGTGCCCAACATTATTTAAAATCATTAAAAACGTGCAGAGTTCCTCAATTAACCTTCAGCGGTTTCTATGTGTAACCTGATAAGCTAAACGGTCGGAACCATTTCTTTTCTCTTCTTCTCATTTTTTCTTCATCCGTTCTTCTCATTTTTTCTTCATCTGTTTTTCTATTCCTATTCCTCCATAAACACTGTAACAGATGAAGTTGATCAAACCCTAAAAATAAATTTCAAACTCTAAAAAACATTAACCCTAGAATTCAGTAGAACCAAAATGGATGAAACACCGACAAAAACACGTCTTCAGAAATCAAAAGAGAAGAAATTAGGTACTAAAACTAGTTTAATCGATCTTATTCTTGCATGCATTCGGTACATTTGATTTTATTGATTTTCGATTTTAATTTTTGTTCTTGATGCTTCAGATGAAAAGGGAAAAATGAAGTCGAAGAAACAGAAAAAACCCGGTGAGATTTATCATTAGCTTCATCTGTCATTGTTTGATTTTGTTTTTTTTTTAATTTATTTTTTTTAATCCTGAATACAAATAATTTTTTTTGAGTTATCACTTTATTCTTCTTCGATTTTAACATAATTTTCTCCTCAATGTGATTTTACCTTCTGATGTTGAAGATGAACAAGAAGAAATTGATAGTGTCGAAACACTGAAGGAGACGCAAATCAAGGAAAAGAAAGCAAAGAAAGCTGCACCAAAGGAAGTATTGGGTGATGCAGATAATGAGGATGATAATACAAATAAGCAATGTGTTGTCTATAAACAAGGTGCGTTGAATTCCTTCATGTTCCTGTTATGCATCAGTTATGCACCTTAACAAAAATCAATGCATGACATATTATTCAGTTCCAATATTAAATGCATGACTAGTTATGCACCTTAATAAATCAATGTATAACATGTTATGCAGCCCAATATATGAATGCATGACCGGTTATGCATTTTTTAATATTGAAAAGGAGTTAAGCAGGGTTGTGTTTTTAAATGCATAATAAGTTATGCACCTTAACAAATCAATGCATGACATATTATTCAGTTCCAATATTAAATGCATGACTAGTTATGCACCTTAATAAATCAATGCATAACATGTTATGCATAGTTTAGACTTGCTGCATCACAGGTTATGCATATAAAACAATGTTGTTATATTTGTTATGCATTCCTTTGTTGTTCTAAATAGTAGTTCTAAAATTCATTTTTTTTTCTTTTTTTTTACGCAGTTAAACCTAAAACCAAATCTACAGTTCAAGGAGGTACTTATAGAGCAGGTTTCCTTAGGGTAGGTCACTTTTTTAGTAAGATAAAAGACAGAGGTGGTTTGAATCCGTTGCAGGCTAACATGATGAATGTGTGTGTGTTTGGAAAGTTCTATAACTGGTTATATGCTGCAAACATGGCATACTTGGATGGTAAGAGCAACAAGCTGATGGATGAAGTCTTTCTATCATATGACCATGAAGAATTGAATCAACATTCATTCAAGTTGTCTGAAAACAAGTCCATAGCATCAACGTCTAGTGAGCTTGCTGTTACATTTCTGATTCCAAGAATTGAAGGAGACAGAGGAAATGATATTCTGACTTCGAAGGCAGAGATAGAGATGACTCAGTCACATCCCCTCGTCAAGCAATTCCCATTCAAAACAAAACCAGGATTTATCAGCAAAGATCCCAAAGCACGGGTAACAAAGGTGTGGATAGATGATATTGAAAGGCTGGTGTTGGAAAAACTTGATAAGAAAGGTCATGAAGAGGAAGTTGTCTGCCTTTACATGCTAGTCGTCTTGTTCTTTTGTCGTTCAAGTGGAGACAATTTAGATGTCTCGTATGTTGGTTTGGTTAAGGATTTGGAAACCATGGACTCTGTCTCCTGATCTTATTCATGAACACCTGATGGAGAGCATCAAGACTGTCAAAAGAAACAATCTTCATATCAGGAATTGCAGTGGTTGCACTATATATTCTCTTGTGAGTTATTTTTTTTTACTTTCATAACATCTGTCAATAAATACTACTTTCTTGGATACATAATATCTTATTAGTTATTATTTTTTGCAGCTTTGGTTGGCTGAGCATTCTAACATAGATGAGATATCGTCAGACATCGTCAAGGTCATTTCCAATGCTACACCGAGAGCTGCAAAGTGGGACTTGGCAGCAATGAATAAAGCAATGCTCAAGAAGAATATTACGCTCTTAAAGGTACCTGTTTATGAACATTTCATGATTTATAATTGACCTTCATGCATCTATGAATGTATCTCTAAATTCCTTAAAAATGAATGCATAATAAGTTACGATAGCAAAAAATGATAACTGCATGACTAGTTATGCACCTTAATAAATCAATGCATAACATGTTATGCAGCCCAATATATGAATGCATGACCGGTTATGCATTTTTCAATATTGAAAATGAGTTAAGCAGGGTTGTGTTTTTAAATGCATAATAAGTTATGCACCTTAACAAATCAATGCATGACATATTACTCAGTTCCAATATTAAATGCATGACTAGTTATGCATTGTTTAGATTAGCTGCATCACAAGTTATGCATATAAAAAATGTTGTTATATTTTTTATGCATTCCTTTGATGAGTGTCATTAATCATGTTGCAGTATAATGAGAAATTTAGATATGAGTACAGTGCAATGGAGATGGAATTCTGTGAACCAAGAAAACCAAGAAAAAGGAAAGAGATATATGATCTCGTCGCAATGAATATTGAAGAGAACAGGGACAAGTATGAATAAGCATTTCTGGATGCGATTAAGATCATTGAACAAGAAACGTGTCCCCCCGATAGTGCTGAAGCAAGGTTGCAGATCATTGAAGCAAAGCTGAAAGACATGAAGCAGACTCAGGAGAGGAATAGACAGAGTGGAGTAGACTTCAATGAAAAGTTGTATAATTATGTGAAGGAATTGCTTGTTGATTGTGGCAACATAGAAGTGCAGGAGGAGTCGTCAGGTGGACCTAGTGTCAATGTATCATCAGATGAGCCAAGCGACCCACTGAGCCAAAACTTTCCAAGGAATGAGACTCTTGTTGAACTGGTATCTTCAACTGAACCACCTACACAAGAATCAGTGCCAGAAGTTATCAGACTCGATAGCCAAGACCAAACGGCTAGTCAAGGTATCCAGTCTTCACCTTTCAAGTTCATGGACATGGAAAAAGCTGTTAATCTCTCCAGCGACGACAAGGAAACAGAAACTCAAGTGGAATTGGAGACAACACCAAATATAGTAACAACACAAGAAAGACTTGAAGCACAGGAAAGAGACTTTTTGGCCGGTGGTGATGATGACATTCTTCCAGAAACTTAGAAGAAAGCAGAAGAATATGTGGTGCCCATATTTAATCTGCATTTATCACAACCTGCTGCTGCAATTAAAGATGATGCTGGTGGACCACAAGAGCAAGCTGAAAATCTGCAAAAACCCGCTATTGAGATACCACAACATCAAACTGAAGAACCACAACAACCAGAAGAGCCAGTGGCTGAAAAGCCACAACAAGTAGCTGTTGAGATGGTTGTTGATGCAGAGAAGGAGATGGTGGTTGAGAATCCTTTAACTCCTGGTGCCACACAAGATGCTGAAAAAGAAAAAGGCTATAATGAAGATGCTGAGATGGAGACCGTTTCAAAAAACCTGGTACCTCTTCTTTTATTATAAACTGTTTACTATATTGTTTTTTTGTTGTTTAATCAACTATTTACTTAATTTCATAATAAACTGTTTATATCTAACACATTTTGGTTACATGAATCTCTAGGAAGAAGACGTAAGAGGGGAGTTTGTACCAAGAACAGAATTTTTGAAGAGGTCACCATTGAAGAAAAAGTCAGTATTGAAGCGAAAAGAAAACAAGGCAGAAGAGGATGGGAAGCAACCAGGAATCAAGGTAAGAAGAATCAAGGAAAGGACAACATGTAATCAAAGGACAACCAGTGTACTACTCAAAGATTGTGATCTAGGAAAGCAGAAGAAGCAAAAAGACAAGCCTGATGAGAATAAAGTTGAAGAAGAAAATCCCCGTACGTCTACTGGCTTGCCGTTCAGAAAATTACCTCCGCTGGAAACAATGGAATGCTTTCAAGATTACAAGGATACAATAGAAACAGCCATGATGGAAGTACTGAAGACATACTTTGAGAATGCCAACATCTTGTAAGTACATCAAAATTACCTTTATGCTTGTTTGCATAATATGTCATGCAGCTCCCAATGTTTAATGCATGGTTAGTTATGCATTGTTTAAAATATCTACATCACATGTTATGCAGCTCCAATGTTTAATGCATGTTCAGTTATGCAAAAAATATTGTTATATTTATTATGCTTGTTTAAGAAATCAATGCATTACAGGTTATGCTTCTGATGAAATAAATGCATAACAAGTTATGCTTAAAAAAAACCCATGCATAACACAACCCTCTAGTTTATGGTTCTTCCGCATGTCACTTGAATAAAACATCTCACCAATTGTGTCTTATGTCATCTGCAGAAATTCGGCTTGGAGTATCAGAGAAGGAGAAGACCCGTACTTGTGGGATATTCGGATTCACGGAGATATAATAAGGCATCTAATGAACAACGAATACTTATAAGACCAAGTAGTACGCTACTAAAGTTATAGGTTGTTCAAGAAGCGGGAAAATGAAAAGATGGTTGATAGTGTTGAACATAAGTATGCGGAGTCTGCATTCATGATGCCAGATGCTTGGGTAAGTCAAGAAAATAAAATCATTTTGCTGCATAACAAGTCATTCCTGCATATTATCTTATGCCCATATAATTACTTCAGCATAAAATGTTATGCAACTAGATTGAACTGCATAACAAGTTATTCAGCATTGTTTTCTACACCTGTTGTGCACCCTTTCAATTGCATCCACTAACTTTTTTTTCCTAAAAAATATTTCTTTTGCAGTTCTTTGTTAAAACAAAGGAGAAAGATGGGATTGCCAAATTTGTTGGAGAATTCATCTTGAATCTCCCTATTGAAGTTGAGAGAATGTTCATTCCAATGAACTATATGACAAAGGAAAACACTGCTGGTACACATTGGACATTATTAGAGTATGACTTTTCAGAGGGTGAGTGGAACTACTATAAAAGTGTTGAAGGATATAAATCTAACTGCAAGAAACAAGATCTCATAATGGCAAAGGATTTTATGCCGTATTTGATCCAAAGATATGATGAACTGAATCTATCACCACAAATCGTGGATATAAAGCGGGAACCGCTTGTATACAAGGATATTTTTACCAAGATTGTTCCTGAACAAGGTCATCACCCCGACTGCCTCATATTTGTATGCTATTATATGAAGATGAGCATGAAGTCTCAAGTCAGTAACAAATGGCTGAAGTTGGGAAAGGAAGATGCAGTAGAAAAAGCCAACAAGAAAAAGAGTAAGTATGGTATTGAAAATGCTGACGGATCTTAGAAACAGTTGGGCGATAGATGCCAATGAAGACATCTGGGATGATATTGCGCGTCAATGTGATGAAGATGAGCGTCAAATGTGAAGTTGTGCATAATAGAAAGGCTCAAACATAACTTTTTTTTAACAACCTGTGTGTTGTTGGTAGGTTGAGAAATTTAACTTGGGAGTGAAAACTAATGGGAAAGTAGTTAGTAGTTCTTGTCAGAACAACTTATGTTATCTTGTTGATGTTTATAAATATATTTATTATATATCAATGCTGGTTTCAGTGCTTCTATTTGCTGCAATCTTATTTCATTTAACTGTACGATGATATAAATCTTACAAGGAAAATGAAGGAACAACAGGTTACATATAAACATCTAAATAACAAGTTATGCAACAAAATAAACCTGAATAACATGTTATTCCTAATAAAATAAATGTGCATGACTTGTTATGCAGACGCATGACTTGTTATGCAGATGCAGATGCATGAAGGAACCACATTTGCATGAGTCGTTATGACGCCATCTTTACAAGAATAAATGCATAACAGATCGTGTATCGTCGAAAAACAATGCATAAGAGATTATGCATCTTCAAAACAATAACGCATAATACGTTACGCATCATGAAAACTAATGCATCACAAGTTATGCATCATCAAAAACTAAAGCATAATCCATTATGCATTTAAGAATAAAAATGAAAACATTATCTGATAGAAGCAGAAAAACACACAGTGAAAAAAAAAAGTATTTTTCATAAAACCAATACAAAAAAGAAACTAAGTACATAAAAAGTACTTGTTCATAAAAACTAATACAGAAACTAACGAAACAAAATAAACCTGAATAACATGTTATTCCTAATAAAATAAATGTGCATGACTTGTTATGCAGACGCATGACTTGTTATGCAGATGCAGATGCATGAAGGAACCACATTTGCATGATTCGTTATGACGCCATCTTTAAAAGAATAAATGCATAACAGATCGTGCATCGTCGAAAAACAATGCATAAGAGATTATGCATCTAAAAAACAATAAAGCATAATACGTTATGCATCATAAAAACTAATGCATAACAAGTTATGCATCATCAAAAACTAAAGCATAATCCATTATGCATTTAAGAATAAAAATGAAAACATTATCTGATAGAAGCAGAAAAACACACAGTGAAAAAAAAAATATTTTTCATAAAACCAATACAAAAAAGAAACTAAGTACAGAAAAAGTACTTGTTCATAAAAACTAATACAGAAACTAATGAAAGAAAAATGAATAAGGTTCAAACATAAAAGTAATAGTCTGAAGAAACAAACAAGATAATTGCTCTTCTTTAACTTCCCTTAGGCTGCTTCGGAGGCTTCTTGTAACAGGTAGGATTCGTACATGTTTGCTTGTTATGATGACCAAGATCAAAACAATTACCACAGCGAATAGCTCTCCTAGGCGGCTTCTCATATCTGCTCAAATGCCTATTAGCTTGTGGTCTCCTGGCGGCCTCCTAACATCAGGTACATCGATAATATCATTACCTTCATAAACTTCAGGCCTGTTATAGTTCGGAATAGGATGAATTGCATGACTGTAGGCATTATTGAAGTATGAAGTAGTGAAATAAGGTTCAACAAAATCATATGGAATAGAACCAGACATTGTTATCGATGCGAAAGCATGCACACATGGAAACCCATAGACGCGCCACCTCTGACAGGTACATGTCCTTGCCACAAGGTTAACACTATGAGAAATGTCCCCTCTTTCCACTTCATAAACATGAGTATCGGACTGTATAACCAGCTAGGTTATACCCCCATCAATAAGAGCCTTCATCTTATTTTCATTCTTCGGTGTGAGAATTGTTATGAAACTATTACCCGTATTCCTCCTTTCTGACATCATACTCATCACATCCTTCCTTATCTGATCTAGAAGAGCATTTGCAGGGAGCATCTTGTGTACCTTCATCCAACTATTGAAGGATTCAGCAAGAGTAGAAGATGTCCTACCATACCTACAACCCTGAAAAAAGGCATTTGACCACTTCTCTGGAGGGATATCTTCAATATAGTCGGCAACCCAACCACAACCAAGACCCCTAATAGTATCGATGGTAGTTTGGAAACCTTCGCGACTAAGAGAATAAAGCAGCAGCTTGAAATGAATCAATAACTGCACCATACCTTTCGTCAGATGCATTAATAGGTAAGTTCATCTTAAGATGATAATAGCAGAAACTATGGAAGGCTCCAGGAAAGTAAAATGGAATCGCTCTCTTTAATCCTTCTGCACGATCAGATAAAAATGTGATTGGCCTTTGATCATGATCAAGAACATTACTCAAATTCCTCATGAACCATTCCCAGTTATCATCATCTTCACCAGGTACCAGGGCCATGGCTAGTGGGAAGAAGCCTGCACAGAAAAAAAATATATAATCAAGCCAGCGTCTACATGAAGTATGTGCAGCTAAAAAAATGCATAAGACATTATGCATCTAAACTAAATAATGCATAAGACATTATGCATCTAAAACAGAAAATGATGCATAACCAGAAAAGTGAAAACAAATAATGCATAATGTCTTATGCATCTAAACTAAATGATGCATAAGACATTATGCATGTGCATAAAAAGGATGCATAAAATCAATAAGTGAAAACCATAATGCATAAGACATTATGCATCTAAACTAAATAATGCATAAGACATTATGCATCTAAAACAGAAATGATGCATAACTAGAAAAGTGAAAACAAATAATGCATAATGTCTTATGCATCTAAACTAAATGATGCATAATACATTATGCATCAAAAATAAATAATGCATGAGACATTATGCACATATATAAAAAGGATGCATTATCAGAAAAATTACCATTTTCAGCATTGATAGCGGTTGCAGCCATGAGGCATCCTCTATATGTCCCTGTAATAAAGGTAGCATCGACATAAACCATGGGGCGAAGGTAACGGTAACCATGGATGCATGCCTCGAAAGCAATAAAAAGACGCACAAACTTATTTGAAGGTGCCTCATCTTCTAATTCAGCTGAACTATCCTCGTTCGCTTCAGGTTCATCCGTTTGAACTTGAAAATCAATCCAACTCCCAGGATTTGTGCTGCGAATGGAATCTACATACCATGAAAGATGCGAATACGACATGGCTTCATCACCAAATATATCCTCATACACTTTCTCTCTTCCGTTGTAAGCTTGGTAGTATTTCACATTGATCCCGTAGCTAGTTTTGAAAAACTTCTCCAAATCAGATGCTTTGAAACTCGGATCACTTCGGATTTCATCCTTGATCAGACTAGAAACAAATTTACTGCTTAGCCTGTGTAAAATCCTTACAGTTCCAACACCACAGGTATGACTGCTCTCATATTTCTTAACCTTAGGCATCCTGTTTTCAACATCAACAACACAAACCTTATACTCCCAAGGGCAATTTTCTTTTGAGCATTTTGCATAGAACCTGCTAGGTTCATTCTTCTTATATACAAGAACACGCCCAGCTTTTAACTCGTATTTCTTCACTACGATATGTACCTCTACTACACCTCCAAAAAACACTTTACCAACTTCACCAAGTAATTTATCCCAACCTTCAGTCCTAAGAACCTTGTTAACAGGCACAGAACCATCTTCAAGGAAATTCACCATAGCTTGTTCGGGTTCAGGTTCTATTACACGACTACTTGAAGCTCTACTACGACTTCTGGAAGAATTACAGCCAACTTCGACAAGTAAATCAAAGCTCTTCTGACCTTTACAGTGGCAACGAGATACAAAACATTGAAGCAGAATATCAGAATCAACTCGCACAAACTTGCTTCCATCATTAAAGGAAAATATGACATGATGCGGTAATAAACGAGTCCAGTTCTGGCAAACGGCTGTCTTCAAAGACTCCAAAGTTGTGTTGACATCAACAGGATGTGCCAAAAATTCACTGAAGTAGTGAATTACATCTAGTGCACTACCAACAGGAATTTTCACCCTGCAAAACACAAAAGAGAAAAAACCAAACATATCTATCCTGCATATTCCTTCACAAAAATTCTTACTCAAAATTAAAAGATCAAATCAACAACAGCAAACAATCTACATTAACCATAATCAGATGAGAAATCAACAGGATATCAAAATTAATAACAGATCAAAAATACGAATGGAAAAACAAATCAAATAAAAAATCCAACAGAACAGAAGCAAAACCTAGTAAATTGGTATGTCAACATCGGAACATGAAATCGAAACAAAAAAATTTAATCGAAAAGATCTACATTGATGTTAACAAATTCAAAACCTAGAAAATAAACAAAAATTCAAAAACAAGCTTAAAAGATCTAAAAAACGATTCAAAAAACTAAATTAAGCTTCGGAAACCTAAAATAATAGATCCTAATCTTACAGAAACTAAAACATAGAATCGAATCAAGATTAAAAAAAAATCAGAATCAAAGATTGGAATAAAAACGAACGAACCTGAAGCTTTGCTGAGTAAATTGAATCTCTCTCGGTAATCAAGGACAAGTGAGGCTAAAGCTTGCTGAGTAAATTGAATCAATCTCTCGATAATCAATGTCTCGAAAATAAACAGGATATACTGAAACTGAAAGTGAGGCTAAACTGGGAAATAAAAAAGAAAATAAATGAATTTTGAAAACTCTGGGCCTGCAAATAATTTGTTGGCTGCTTTTGGGTGCGCCCGTGAGATTTTGTGAAGGTGGGTTTCATAGTACGAAAATGTGTAAGAATGGGTCTCCCTGTAGTTTTCACCTTATAGAACACAAGGAGTCCAATAACAGTCAGACTGAGCCCAACCACCCCACCCCATTAAACATGACCTGAATCAAACTGAGAAAAAGTGCTTCAAGATACTTTCCTCCACCTTCTATTGTACCCACTGTAATTTCCGTTCTCGAGAACACTGTCAACGCAATTATTGACGTAAATGTTATTTGAGAAGTTTTGAAAATGTACTCCCTCCGTTTAAAATTGAGGATTTTTTTTATCTTAGAATACTTTTTATACTTCATATTTTTCCACCTTTTATCATGATTTTCCCCTAACTTGGAATCATGTCATAATTTGGAATTGTGTATTTAAATTTTCAAGACACGCTCTTAAATACTTTTGTCTATATATTTTCTCTAATTTGAATTTTTCCAACAAAGCAACAAAAACCTAGACATCTAAAACTGGAACATTAAATACTAACCTAGGGTAATTGTGGAAAAAAAACTATTCTCTTTGTGTTTCTTAATCTTTGTGAAAAATCCTATTTTGGCATCTAAACTAGGACGGAGGGAGTATAAGAAAGAATTGCACTTTATCATCAACCATTCCCTATGAATTCCTAACAAACAAAAAAGGAAGAAGAAAGAACAACTTCTAACGTCTTTATCAACTTTAAAAGGTAAAAAAATTCAACCGCTTGAACAGAGTTTCCGTTCCTAAGAAGGTTTGAAAATTTGAGATTAAAATCAATATCAATAATCTATAGTCGAATACACCTTCACGATGGATCAATTGGATTAATGGATTTCACAACACCAGATTAGAATCACCCAAACCATTGTTGTTGTGCAACCCCATCCTTCATCAAGATCCAATGGATGGAACTCTACGTCCTCCTTCACCAATGCATGCCCAGTCAATTCTCCCCAAGCATTTTCTCCACCTAAGCCATCCAAACCAACGCTGGATAGCCTTTCACATGAATCTAAATCTAAAGGAAATCACAATGATTTCAATCCTGCCAACCCTAGTTCCAAAGCTTCCTCAATCAACTTCAATATCTCCAACCGAACTTCGGTATCATCTACAACCTCCTCTTCTTTCATATAGACTACATCCACTTTCTCCAAAAAGAAAGAACAAAGTTCTCCATCATCACCTCATTTCAGTCTCAGGGAAGAAAGTGAAAAGAATCCCCAGAATCAAAATCAAAAGCTTCAACCTCCTTTCCAAATAAACAAAAAAAAAAAATCACCTTTTCACAAAAAGTTCTCAGAATCATTCTCAAAAAGTTCCCCAACAAGATACCCATATCTTCCTGTTAACGGAACGTATGCAAGACCTAATACATGCCCAACACAACAAATGTTTAGTTCTTCATGAACTAGGAGACAGAATTCTGTATGAAACCCTCAAAGCTGCCATCAGAAAGAACTGGCACCCTCTCTCATTTGAGCACATTCAAACAATAACCAATACACCGGAATACCAGATATTCATGTTGCACGCACTTCGTTAGGGAAACCTTTTTCACCTATTATTAAACATCCGAGGACAGTGTTGAGTCCAATTTTCCTACGAGTACCTTCCTACACTCTGTTACAGGTGTAGGTTCATAGGTCATGTAGCCAAAAATGCCATAAATTCATCAGTTATGAACATGCACTGCAGGATACTAGATTCCCAAAATTCCCTAACCATAAATTAAATGGTAAAATGAGAGCTCAAAACCCTAAACCCAAAAAGATGGGTTTCATATCATCATCATCTTCTGAACCTATTTCAGGAGGAACTTCTTCATCTTCTCAGCCAAGTTCACACCATGGGAATATCCAACATATCAATAGAGCACCATGCATGAGACAAGAACAGTTACAGAGACAGAATCCACGATCCACTACCGATCCAACTCCGGGGCCGAGTCATCCTGCATCTTATGTGAGTGATCCAAAAGAGAAATCGGTTCCATCTCGGTTGTCATCCATCATGCACCAGTTAGGGTTATACTGGACCCCAGTTCCACCAACAGGATACAAAAGGACACTGACACGGCTCCTACTACAAACCCTCGCAATGAGCCGTCACAGACAGTCCATGCACCTGGAAAAGCACCGATGGCGGCAGAAAATAATGATTTTGAAATACATGGTTCTAAGAATGTTTCTACTGACACAGCCCTAGTATCCAGCGGGAATGAAGGAACTAGAAGCAATTTCATATATGATCATCCTGTGGGGACCCAATCCCTTTTGTAGTACCTGTTAAAGAAGCTATAATCAGAGATGCTGGTAGATCTCGTTTATTCGCACCCTCTTCCACACCGCCACCGTCAACCTTTGCGGGCCTATCACAAACTCAGCAACCACAAGCTTCAAACCTGGCCCAATACCCAATCTTTACACATACAATAACCAGGCCCAACTCACTCCAGCATTTTTTCAACCCTAGTTATATCAAACTGATTGAAGCCGTTTTGGAAGAGAAACATGCTCAAATCAACATTGTCGTGACCAACAAAGAAGGCGAACCACATTTGAAGGTCACCCATAACCACTTCATACCACCAACTCCTGATCCTCCAACCATCCTCAAAACCTACAAAAAAAAGCCCGTTACACCAAGAAAGATTATCCCTCAGTACCTTGACCTTCCACCAACTACAGATTTTGCTACCACACCTCCACCACCCAATGCTCGAAAGTATGTCTTTATTTCCTCTCTCATCTCTTAATATACTAGACAACTCCAACCACATTTCACACTAACGACAAACATAGTCAGAAAACCTAGATCAACCCGATTCCTTCAAACAGATAACTCCATTCATCCTCATCCACAAGTACCTTCTTCAAACAACACTTTACCCAATCAAACCAAACCTGGATGGCATCTCTGGAGGAAGAGAATGAAGCAGTTGAAAGACAAAGAGACAAAGGCAAGCGAGTCGTTGGCAGAGACCAACGCTCGCAACAACCATGAATCATCTGGATTGGAACTGTCAAGGATTGAACAACACCTTAACAGTTCTTAAACTACGTGAGTATACACGTAGTTTTCATCCACTGTTTATATATGAAACTTTGGCTTCTAGTGTTAAGATGCATAATGTTTGTTCCTTGTTGGGTTATCATGGTTGTTTTGTTATTCCCTGTAATGGAAGACAAGGAGGGTTATGTTTGATGTGGAATGCCTACTTGAAAATCCAAGTATTGATATCAAATCAAAACTGCATCCATGTTTCTGTCTTGTCTGTGTCTTCTTCAAATCCTTGGCTATTCACCGGAATATATGCACCACCTCACCGGCCTGATAGAAAGGAATTATGGGATAAATTTGACAACTTAATACCCTCCCACAACCTCCCATGGCTGTTAATGGGAGATTTCAATGATATCACCTGTCAACATGAGAAAAAAGGAGGAACACAAGTTAGTTCATCACAATTCCAACACTTCCTCAAGATGATCAATCGAATTGGGCTTATTAACTTAGGATTCCAAGGCGACCCTTTCACTTGGACCAACATACATACGGGAGATGCATTCATCATGGAAAGGCTGGACCTAATTCGTACCAAGGTGCAATCATTCAACACCTACCACGCATATCATCAGATCGTGCTCCGATAATGCTAAACCAACAATCGATGTCACGAGCAACACCACATTCTTTTAGAGTTGAACATATGTGGATCTTACACCCCCACTTCAAACAAATGGTAGCAACTGCTTGGAATCAACTTCATCAGCCAACACCATCTCAAAATTTCGTATGCAAGCAACAAAGTACAGCTGCATATATGCAACTATGGGCAAAAGAAATCTTTGGGCATTTACCATCCCTCGTCAAAGAAGCTGAGCATTCAGTCCAACAAGCGCAACACCTATGAGCAATCTCATCGGGCTCATCTCTTCTTTTTTGGCTCAAGAAAGAAAAAGAAACTCGAAACACGCATTTGACATTAGCATACTGCCATGAGGTTTATTGGAAACAACGGTCACGAGTACTATGGATTCAGCAAGGAGATCTCAATACTACATATTTTCAAACACAAGCTTCGATCCACAGAAGGCACAACCACATCCATCAGCTAATGTCGGAACAAGGTACATGGACTGAAACTAATCAAAAAGTAGCTGACATCGTTATTAGTTTCTTTGATAGTCAATACAGGGCACCCCCAACAACAATCAATTGGACTCTTTTTGAAGATTCCAATCTAGATTATCAACAAACCAATGCAACAAACTAGTGGTTCCAGTCACTTTTGAGGAATTCGAAGTTACATTAAAGTCTATTGGATCTGAGCAAGCTCCAGGCCCCGACGGCTATACGGGTAAGTTCTACAAAGAACTTCTCGATATAATTGGTTCATACTTATGGGCCAAGATTGAATATTTCTTTGTACGCAACCACCTCCAATACTTGTTAAACCATACCCACATCACCCTAATACCCATAAATCCAAACCCTACAACTCCGGCACAATTCAGACCAATCGGTCTATGTAACGTGGCTTATAAAGTGATTGCAAAAATCTTGGTGAACAGATTAAGGCATATCCTTCAATTCATTATAAACCCGTTCCAGAGTGCTTTCGTCCCAAACTGATGAATCCATGACAACATCTCCTTAGCTGCTGAACTTCTCCATCACATAAGAACATCGGCTCCAAAAAAATATTCAAAGGTGGCTCTGAAACTGGACATCAAGAAAGCATGTGACATCTTCGATTGGGGGTTCGTAAAAGCTACTTTCACAAGAATGGGCTTCCTAGATAAATTTGTCGATTATATTATGACCTGCATCATCACTGTCACATATGTTGTCAACATTAATGGTAAGTCTCAAGGGCATATCAAACCAACGAGAGGGATTCGACAAGGCGATCCACTATCACCTTATATCTTCATCATCTGTGACGAGATTCTTTCTACAAACCTAGTTATGCATGAGATGAAAGGAGAACTGAAAGGTTTAAGAATTTCCAAGAAAAGTCCTCCTATCCTTCATCTGATGTATGCGGATGACTTACTCATTACAAGTATGGCCAAGTCGGACACCTGCATTGTGCTGCAACAAATTCTACACTCTTACTCAACCTCCGCAGGCCAAGCAATAAAAAGGGAGAAGTCAAGTCCGGTTCACCATCCAAAACTCTGGCCTACATAAACTCAAGAACTGGAGGAAATTTTCCATATCACCACAACCACTGAACCTCCTAAATACTTAGGGATCACTTTCAAAAATGGAAGGTATTCAGCTTACATTCATGTGGATCTTCTAGAAAGACTTCAAAGAAAATCCCAAGGTTGGATGACAAAATGTGTGAACCAGGAAGGTAGGTTGGTATTGATTAACACTTCACTCATACCAAATGCTAACCACATTACGCAGACTCAAATGCTCCCAGATCATGTTCATAAAAAGATGGATAGAATCACCAGAAACTTCTTTTGGGGGCACAATCACCAAACCAGGAAGATGCATCCAATCAGATGGGACAAACTGGCTCGAGCAAAGAAAGAATGCGGAGTTGGCATAACAATGAGTAAACAATACAATCAGGCGTTATTACTCAAGAGAGCATCGCAGCTACAATCGAACCAACAATCGATCTGGAAACAGATGTGTGATGACAAATATCTTCACAATACACCATTTATGGACCATCTGAGCACCAGTCCAACTCCACCAATTGCAATCCCATACTGGAAAGGTTTAACTAACTTGGTTTCTGTTTTGCATGTGAATTGTTTCAAAAGCATCGGCAATGGACAATCAACAAACATCCACAACAATTGGATGTCAAAATAAGTATCTCCGATAATAACAACCTTACCACAAGATATATAGGTTGCTTTTCTCATCAACTCAGATTCAAACTCATGGAACCATCAAATCATTTTCCAATCTTTCGATCAGAACACAACCCAAAAAATCATAAATATACATCTACCAAACCAAACTACCCCAGATCGATATATTTGGCCATACTCAAAGACGGGAGAGTACACTGCAAAAATTGGATATACAACCATCACCAAAACCCAACTACCAGTACCAAACCACCCAACACTAACACCATCAAACACAACCACCAACCTTGTGGATTACAAACCCATCTGGGATTTACAATGTCCACCAAAACTCCTACTTTTCTTGTGGAAAGTTTCCTTGAAGGATCAACAGCCTTCGACAAACTACATAACATCAACCTCACCCCAACCAGCCTATGTCCAGTATGTGCACTCCATAAAGATACAGAACAACACATTTTTTTCGAATGTGGCTAAGCGACAGAGTTGTGGAATCTTATCATCACCCATTTACCGAGAAGCCCAAACACAAACCAAACAACAAACCAAACACCCTAGAAACCAAAAAAAAATCTGTGAAATGCGTGCAACCAACCTCCCGGCAACTACAAAAGCGTATTTAGGATTCACTATATGGCACCTTTGGCTAGGATGCAATCATCAGGTTTACCAAAGAAAGAAAGAAACACCCAACCAACTCAAAAGCGTGATTCTAACAATGTTTGCAGAATTTCAATGGGCATAACAACACCTTGCCCCAATCTATTCAGGAAACCATCACAGGCTCACTCAACAACAACAGTTGTGAAAACCATAATACATATCAAATGGCAACCACGCACACATTAATTGACAAAAATCAACTTTGATGGGGCGGCGAGAGGAAATCCGGGACCGGCAGGAGAAGGATGTATTGGAAGAACAAGTACATGTCACATCAAAATGGCAATGGCTACCCCACTAGGTATCACATGTACAACAACAATTGTAGCAGAGACTTGGGGACTCTTATTAGCAACAAAAATGGCGAAACAAAAGAAATAGTCTATGGTATGGTTTGAAGTCGATTATTCAACCTTAGTGCACCTAATACTAAACAGGAACGAAGACGTACCATGGTATCTAAAGGGAATGACGCAAGAAATCACACTAGTACAGAAATGGCCTTTAGCCACGCCAAATATAAATTTGCCTGTCACGCCTTTTTGGTTTTGGCGTGTCTATAGGGTATACTTCTACCCTATAGACACACAATGTTCAATGGGCGTGTTCATATAAGTGCTTTCAGCCACGCCAGGGTTACTAGCGTGTCAAAATTTCAACCGTTTAGTCACGTTAACTTCAAATTTTTGATTGGGCGTGTTTATAGACCAGTCTATGGCCACATTAGGTATTGGGAGTGTTTATAGACCAGTTTATGGTCATATTAGGGAGTTGTGGTGTGTCCAAAAGGTTAGTCACGCCATTTAAGGTGTGGTTTTAAAGTTGGTTCATTAGACACGCCAGTATATGCGTGTCCATAGTGTACGATTGATTGACACGCCAAATTCAAAGTGTGGCCAAAAAGTTCTTCTTTGGACACGCCGGTATATGTGTGTCCATAGTGTACGATTTATAGACACGCCAGTATATCGTGTCCATAGTGTAGGATATATAGATACGCCAAGTTGAAACTGTGGCCAAAAAGTTCTTCTTTGGACACGCTAGAATATGTGTGTCCATAGTGTGCGTTCTAAAGACACACCGGTTTTATAGCGTGGCTAAAAAGTTCGTTTGAATGCGAAGATCAACTGAAAGTGTGGCCAAAAAGTTCTTCTTTAGACACGCTAGTCTATAATTATTTACATCTCAGACTAGGATAGAAATGTAGTTGAGATACGGCCATCACATAAGTCATCATTGCGTTCTACCGTTTGAATGTGAAGATCAACTGAAGCTTTTGGAGAACTTTATCAACAAAAGGTAACTAAAGACCAGACCACCTATATATATTTGTGTCATTGATGTTATTCGAGAATGTTTCAAATCAATTTAGATAGAAATATAAAGCTACTGTTAATTCGGATATAAGACAGGGTACATATTCGTCTTACAAACTAAGAAAATTGTTATAAGTTTGAAGCCATAATACATGTACTCATACACGCAGCGGAGTAGCTATATGTCGACAACAGATGTTTGGTACGCATATCAGTATGCACACCTTTTAAAGTTTGTGAACTCGTGAATTGGATTGGTACACAAACTAGTACGCGTACTAAAAAGGAACTGTTGGTTACGTAACCAGTTTGGTATCCATACCGGTACACGTAACAGGAAAATTCTGAGGACTCCTAAACGTGGCTATGGTATCCATACCAGTATACGTACCACAAAAGTTTTGTGGATTCCGGAACTCGTTATGCTAAAATGGTATGCGTATCAATATGCATACCGAAATAGTTTTGTGAACTCCGGAACTCGGTTATGTCTTAAGGTTTACATACCGGTACACGTACGGTAACATAACTGTTCACGAACAGGTTAAGTACTTGTACTTTGTACACCTACTTACCATATCGATTATATTCGTTTGCACATAAAATTATTTCTCTGAGATAATTATAATTTGAATAATTTCTATTGATATTATAAAAAAGCATAGACATATTTGATCACATGATTGTTTTTCGAGTTGATTCTTAAGTTTTCATGTAAATACTCAAGATTGTTTTCATGTAAATACTCAAGATTATAGTTCATTAGGCTAGCTTCGGCTAATCATTCATGAGCGTGGTCTTATACACGGTGTTAGAGCATTGCTCGGTCGAACTCGCATGTGTTGCTATCTCAAGCATGTTTGTCAATATTAGTGATCAAAACTATATGTCTTGATTTCTAGTATACTTATGAATAAGTCTTGGTCTAGGATAGTTAGGAATATTTGAGCTCCAGACTCCATGGCGATTATCAAGCAAAGACGGAGAACTACTCAATGAACCAGTGGAACTTCATCCGACCAAAAGGTATGTGGAGACTTGAACTCATCTTGTCACTCAAAAGTCTATCTACTCTATCTCCTACTCTTGAGACAAAAGTCGTATAAGTATGATAGTTTTCATACATACACATTTACTATTTCGGGTCGAGTTTACTCGCCTATCTTTTTCTCGAAATACGTGTTGGTAAGCTTTTGCTTTAACCATCTTCATCTTTACCTGTGATGAAAGTCATGATGACTTTTCAATCTTGAAAATAACTTTTATGACGATAGTCGATTCTTTATGTCTAACAACTGTTATAACAATATAGAAGAATGTTTCAACGATTGAAATGTAGAGTTGAGAATATGTAACCACCTATGGATGTAAGCATATAGTTGGTTCGCACATTAGTGTATAAATCCATGTGCCAGAAACCAAGTGCCTGCATATGTGTGCATGCGGTATTGGTGAAGGAGACAGGTTGGGTACGCGTACCCGCACGCGTACTGGCGGAAATTCACGTCCGTGAAATTCTGCTGAGTTGAAGTTTCCGAACTCAAAAATCAGTCAACTTAGTTACGCGTAATTTACTTGAGATTATATCTCAATTGAGTGATCTGATCTTGCCATTTTCTATCGTACGAGTTCAATTTAATAATTGACTTGAGATTATATCTCCGATAGGGAAAGATAAAAAGAAATCACAAACATCTTCGTATCATCGTTTGTGATTCCACAATATCTAGTTTAGCTACCATACGATTTAGATTATTGTGAGGTGATTGATAATACTAGGCTGCTCTTCGGAATATAAGTCCGGTTTATCAATTGGTTCTTGTTCACCTTGATTTTTATCAAAAGACAGAACAAAACTTTTAGGTTTATCTGTGGGAGACAGATTTATCTATCCTTGTAGACTTTTTTGTGTGATATAGACTTTTTTGTGTGATACAGATTTGTTTACTGAAGTCTTCGACTTTGGGTCGTAGAAACTCTTGGTTGTGGGTGAGATCAGCTAAGGGAATCAAGTGCGTAGTATCCTGCTGGGATCAGAGACGTAAGGAGCGCAACTGTACCTTGAATCAGTGTGAGATTGATTAGGGTTCAACTACAGTCCAGACCGAAGTTAGTTTGTAGTAGGTTAGTGTCTGGACTAGGTCCCGGGGTTTTTCTGCATTTGCGGTTTCCACGTTAACAAAATTTTTGGTGTCTGTGTTATTTCTATTCCTCATTATATTTTGTTATGTAATTAAAATATCACAGGTTGTGCGTTGTATCGATAAATAGTGAAATCCAACCTTTGGTTGTTGATTGGATATTGATTGATCCTTGGATATTGGTCTTTGGTACCATCAAAGTTTATCTCTCTTGTATTTAATCGAGACTCGCAGATTGCTTGAGTAATATTTAAATCAAAAGATAGAGATATTAACTCCTTGATATACTTTTTATTAAGATTGAGTCTGACTGTCTAGTTGATTCTCTTAAAAGTATATTAGATTTAGTCCATACAGATTGCTAATCAAAATATTGGGTGAGGTTCTTAGACCCCCGCATTTTCACACGGTTCGGTAACGGTTCATCCTAACCAAAGTGTATAATCTGGATTTTGTAAATCAAATTCAAAAATTCATCTACGGCTCTGCTTGGTCCCAAAGTTATCTTAGCTGAAACTTAAAACAACTTATGCTTTGAATGTCTATATAAGGGGAACTCCAAGGAACTGGGATCTTTGAATCCCATCACTACTTTTTTGTGTGTCATAGTTGTTACTAGAGTCGTCTTACCCAGGAACTCTTTTAGAGTTTAGCGACTACAAAGACTTCATAGGGATTCGTGAAGCCAGTTCCAGTTATCTTTTCTTGATAACTCGAGTATCCTGATCTTGATGGATTGTTGAGCACATCATAGTTCTCTTCGTATCAAACTTTGTTGATTCCACAAGTTTTATCTTGTGAGGTGAATGATAATCTAGGTCGTCTCCTTCCAAGATAGATAGTAAGAGCAGAATTTCTTATACTATGATTGTTAACTTGTCTTTTCTATTCAAAATCAAAGATCTTAAACTTTCCAGCAAGAGTACTTCTGGAAAGTGTAAAAAGATCGTCCCCCTCCATGATGCCATATTTTTTAGACTCGTATCGAGCTAGTAAAGATCTCACAGATTTCCATCACAAAATCCTATTAATGAATAATCTTTTCCAGTGAATAACAAGTATTCAAAATTTCTAACAATTTGTGATTAAATTTCTCAAACGAATCTTCAGCTGACATAGGAAGGTTTTCCCATTCAGAAGTTAGGTCTTGAAATATGGCTTCCTTCTCTATGAAATTCCCTTCAAATACGTTTTCTAAGATATCCCAAGCACATTTCTATCTAGTGCATGTAAACACATGATAATGAAGATCTTGGCTTATAGCATGGATAATGGCGTTTAATCCATTAGAGTTGCATTGAGCATCTTTGATTTCTTCATCTTCGTGTGTTTCTATGCCTTTAGTAACAACAACAACTCCTTCTCTAACTTGTGGAGCATTATATCCTCTTACAATAAGTACCTATGTCTGAAAGTCACGAGCTTATAAGAAGGAACGCATGACAGTTTTCCATCATAATTGGCGGTACGTTGATTGAGATTGCACTCTTGTACATAATACAGATCGCTTCAAACACAAACTTATTAGGTCAACAGTGTTCTCTTGTTCTGATACCAATTGAAATCGTAGGGAATACCAAATACACCCAGCTTTTTCGTTCGACAACCTGTATAGACGAAACTTAATACAATTGCAAGTAGACCAACTTAATGATCCTTGAAAATAAGTATATAGAGTTAATATATAAACCTTTACTCAGTCAGTATATATATATATATACACACAAGGTCCGTGAACCTAATTGTTAAGCAGAGTACTTTGACGATCTCAAAAATCAATATCCAAGATCAATCTAGTTGTATCCAGATAATTCAAACGAAATTATGCCAAGTGATTAAACTTCTTATTTATCTTTCAAGATACGAATTCTACAAGAAACTAGTCTCATAATCGATTATAATATCAGACGTATCCACTTAGATTGAATCCGTACAAAGCTGTGTAAATCCAATTATAAAGATAAACAATATAATGTGGAAAAGGAAAACACAAGACAACATAAATTTTGTTAACGAGGAAATGGCAAAAGAAGAAAAACCCTGAGACCTCGTTCAGATTGAACAACACATTGTATTAAGCCGGTACAAACACTATCCTATTATCATACTTCGAAATGGAGTGCAGTTGAGACCAAATCCACCCTCCAGACGGTTCAGTTATTTTGACGTTCCTTACGTATCTTGAACCTAGCAAGGTTCTACGCACTTGATGCCCTTAGGTGACTTCGTTTACATCCTAACAGTTGCTTCAGACGAAGTGAAGACTTTTGATACCAATCTGCCTCTAAGTGATAAGCCTATTTTATTTCCGTTTAGATCAAAGATCAGGATATGAAAATCTGTTCGCAGTAGACAAACTAGCAAACCTCAAAAATACAGAACATACGACTACCAAAAAGAAGCCTAGATTCTGACTACCTCTCAAGAAAAATCGTAGAAATATCAACTAAGATCAGTCTTTAGATATCTATCTTGAGGAATCATAAAGTCTAAGACGAAGATAAATTTGCGGTTACTATCTATCTTGCCTGAAAACAGAAAAACAAGATCGGGATACACGAACTATCAAGGTAAATATAGTCGAACCTGGCTTCACGAATCCCCAAGCAAAATCTTTTATTCGTAGAACTAAAAGGTCAATAGAGGCGACTCTATAATCAACTAGGACACCAAGTGCCAAGGAATGAATTTCCCAGTTGACAGAGATGTTGTATTTATAGTTTCCAAAGATCAGGGTTATCTTAGAATTCAAGATAAGATAACCTGAGAATCAAGCAAATAAATTAGTTCTTCAAAATAGAATAAAAGACTATACACATACGTTCGGTTACTAAACCGTGTATACTGATGGTTCGGTTTGGAAAGTTGATAGACACATTTATGTGTCTATTTTGTTCTCAATGTTCTGTATTGTTAGTGCTCGATATTGTACTAATTATGGTGCTTTTGTGTTTGGATAGGTGTTTTTGGAGAAATACATTTGTGTGGAAAAAGTGCTCGAAAAGTGCTATTTGGACCCCCGGAGAAAATTACTAAAGGCACACCAGAAAAAGTGTTAAAAGGCACCCTCACTTTGGATTTGGGCGCCCCCAGGCGCCCCCAGCTGTTAAAGGCGCCCATATTTTGGATAGGGGGCACTTCTTCTTCACGGTTTAAAAATGAAATTTTGGCGGAAAGAAATATACAGCAGCAGCGATATTTCTGGGGAAGATTTTAACGAGTTCTGTTGGAGATTCTCAAAGGATTTGGACTTGATGTATCATGTTTCGGTAAAACAGGATTGGTATATGGTTTTGAAGAGTAAAACAAGGGAAAATTTCTTTCTTTTTATAGAACAGAGGAGGTGGAAATACTATCGAGATCTTGTGGAGATTTTTGTTGGAGATTTTCAACAGTATTGATTGGGAATGATCTGTCTATGAAGCCGATGATAGTTTTGAGGAACGAGTTTATTATGAGAATATTGTTTTAGAGTCTAGAAATTTAGAAACATTAGACTTAGAAAAATAAAATGAACTCGTAGAAATGAGTGAGAATGAACCCGACTTAGAAGAATCAATTGACCATTTTCGGGAATCCGATGACCTAGAAATTAGGGAAGTTGTGACTAGTCTTTCTATAGACACAGAAAACTCTAAGTTTGGGGGTGATTATCATTCTCCGTGTGCTTTAACTCTTAAAAAGTTCCCTCGTGTAGGACTTGACATTTGTGCCTCAACCATCTTACAAGATTTTCTTCGTATACTTTTTCCTGAACCTAATGATGTCCAAAGAGAAGCTCAGTTGTTAGAAACCCATCCTCTGGTTGATGTGGTTGACCCAGGCTATGATACCAAGATTGACTTTGTTTTCCCACCAACAAATTTTCTTCCAATTGTGGGAACATTTGATTTTAAGATGTGTCGGTTATTAAGTTTTGAGACTAAACCTAATTACTTTAGGAGAATAGGGTCGACACATTTTATTAAGGAAGACCAACTCTTTCATTGTGGTCAGTTTTGTGAGTCAAGTCTAATTGACTTTAAGGATCCGCAGTTGTTCAGGTTATTGTTATGTGCTTCTAAGTTCCTACTTGAGTATTTCCATACTCTACGACCTGATCTTAAGAATCCTTCTTTTGAGGAAGTCCAGCCTATGAAAGCATTTTATTTAGACCCTTTTATAGAGCCTGAACCTAAGCCACAACCAGAGATAGTTGTCTTAAACAAAAAGTTAAATAAGGGTATGTTTGGTATCTTCTTGGTCTGTTGCAGTTTCCTCTTCTTGTAGTTAGCACTTTTTGATCCAGATGACCTACAATTATTCCGGCTACTTCTATATGATTCTATGAGGTGACTAATTCCTTCCGATGTCTGGCTGAAGACTTTAAACTTAGCACTTCTTGGGAGGTAACCCAATCTAATGCAACACGGTAATATCTTTCCTTAACCCTTTTGCTTCAAATGGTAACAGTTTCTCCTTGTTCATATGCTTTTAATTTTATCTTTAGAACATTGAGGACAATGTTAGATTTAAGTTTGGGGGTATGGGAGAAACTTTTTAGTTGCATTTTTGAAACTTCTAGCGTTACATGGTATCCGGTTAGCTAAGTTTACATACTGTTTCTCACCTAAAAGATAGAAATTGGAATGCTAGGGATAACAACTTATTGAGACATTAGAGAAAAAGACATTGAGATCTTTGAAATTCAGGAGAGAACTTGTTCTTTTTAGAGGGTAACCGTGATGGACCTAACCATCCATGATGGAAAGGCAAGTAGGTCAGGAAATGCCAGAAAGACAAAGCAACCTCACAATGTAGTCGTAGTTACTGGATTACGACTCTCTCTCAGTAGAAACTTATCATCATCAAAAAGCGGAGTGACATCAAAATATATGAAGAAAGTTGAAGACGTTTAAGTTTTAGAAGCAACAATAGAAAACAATAATTCAAAAGTCAAAATTGAAGACTCAGAAGTTATAAGAGCAAATGATATAAGTTGTTTGAATTCATGATACCAAGACATCACAAGTTGCGAAGATCCAAGTTTTAAAGTCCTTCTCTCATGGCCATGTAAATTTTTGTCTTGTAATTTTTTTGTCAAGAAAAAAAAAATGAAAAATGAAACATCAGTACGTTCTTTTTGTTCAATAAGGCCATAGGGAAGAAGAAATTTATAACTCAAGCAAGAAATCGAAGAGAAGAGTTAATTGTCAAGGTTCTATGAGGTTCGAGAGATTATCATCAACAGTTGAAGACCGAAGAAGACGTTATTTCTACTGAGCACTGTGAGAGAGTCGAAGAAAGATGCATTTCGGTTGCTTTGTTAGTCTGCTTTCAATCTGGCACAAGATCTTTCTAGCACTGATTTAACTCATCACACGTAATTAGTCCAGCTGTGTAGCAGATGTCCCTCTCATTTTTATCTCTCTCCTAATCTTATCCAGCTGTAAAGCAGCGGACGCATCTTACAATGTTTATCTAGCTGTGTAGCGGATATCTCTTTATCTAGCAGTGGTGCGGATGTGTCTCCCCTTTTCTTCAGTCATCTTTAGAGCTGACACCTTTAATTTCTCTGGCATTCTAGTTACTTGGAGATAGGTTGAGAATATGTATGTCCTCATAGCTCGTTAGATAATTGTGACCAATTAGAAGTCATGGTTTTTGTGGGTACACCTCTGATAAACCCACCCGAGATTAACTCGGTTTTATTCTTTTAATTTGCTCGAGACTAGCAAATAATAAGTTTGGGGGTATTTGATAGACGCATCTATGTGTCTATTTTGTTCTCAATGTTCTGTATTGTTAGTGCTCGATATTGTACTAATTATGGTGCTTTTGTGTTTGGATAGGTGTTTTTGGAGAAATACATTTGTATGGAAAAAGTGCTCCAAAAGTGCTATTTGGACCCCCGGAGAAAATTACTAAAGGCACCCCAGAAAAAGTGTTAAAAGGAACCCTCACTTTCGATTAGGGCGCCCCAGGCGCCCCAGCTGTTAAAGGCGCCCATATTTTGGATAGGGGGCACTTCTTCTTCACGGTTTAAAAATGAAATTTTGGCAGAAAGAAATATACAGCAGCAGCGATATTTCTGGGGAAGATTTTAACGAGTTCTGTTGGAGATTCTCAAAGGATTTGGACTTGATGTATCCTGTTTCAGAAAAACAGGATTGGTATATGGTTTTGAAGAGTAAAACAAGGGAAAATTTCTTTCCTTTTATAGAACAGAGGAGGTGGAAATACTATCGAAATCTTGTGGAGATTTTTGTCGGAGATTTTTAACAGTATTGATTGGGAATGATTTGACACACCGAAGTAGGATTGCTGACTGGTTTTTTGATCGACAAAATAGAAGATTTTCATGTATATTTGAGTCAACAGGGAAAGAATAATATCTCGAAGATTTTCTGTTATCTGCAAGTTAATGCAGTATATGGGAATATAAAATCCCCTGGGATTCGTATCTATCAGTTTAGGGAAGTTCTGAAAGATTTTGACAGCTCTTCTACATGTGAAAATAAAGCGAAAATACTTGGGAGATACTTTATTAATCGTCAGAAGATGTGAGTATTAACTCGAGAGATATACATCTGTTGGGTATAAATTGGTGATGGGGGACACACAAAAGGGGATGGAGAGTTAGGGGAAGAAACAGAGCGTATAATAGAAAGGTGCAGAGAGTTTTTCTGTTTTATAATATTTTCACCTCTTGTAAGAACTTTTGAGCAATGAAAAATTATTCTGAGTGTGTTTTCACCATGTGGAGCTAAACCCCATCACTGGGACGACGGAGGAAGCAACTTTTCATGATTGTGGTAAATGAATTAATTCTTTTATTGAGTATTTGCATTGATTTAATTTCTTTATGATTTCTATTAATTATTTGTTATTTTGTTAGATGCCGCATGCTTAGTTCTAAATGCTTTAGATGCGTCATGCTTTTAACTTACAAATAATATTTTACGAAATCTATTTTTGGAAAAGAACTAGAGTCACAACTTCTTTTGTTTGACCTATATTATCTAGAGTTAATGACTGAACCATAACAATATGAAAAGTAGTGGAATCCCGCGTCTCAGCGTCTCTTCATCTTGTGAAAAATTGTGTGTATATATTTTTCCTTATTTTCTTTATTAAGTCTTAAAACAAATTCTCAACAAATCTGAGTGAACGAATCATCTTACTACAACATCATTGAAAAACCACACCAATTTTTGGTTACTAAACCGTGTATAATGATAGTTCGGTTTGGCAAGTTAGCCAAAGAACTAAAATTTATTTAATTTTCATTTAAAAACCTAAGAAATTAATCATAGTACACACACATAAGTGTTTAAGTGATCAATGAAGTCTTATCTAGAGTGTTTAAGAGAGTTCTAGCAATGCTAAACATATTAAAATCATAAGTCTGTAAGCATCTACTAAACATTGTCGGGATAGTCGCATATCGATTTTCCAACCGTAAGGCTTGTTCACGAGTCAATGTGATACGGTTCGTGAACCGAGTTTTCCAACCCTACCAGAATACCGAATTCTGTTAACCACGGTTTGTGAACCGGGTTCGCTAATTGCTAGAAATTTTATCCAACTTATAAAATCAGTTCACCACGTTTTTCTTATCGGGTTCGTGAGTTGTTCCTAACTGAACTTGTGGTCTGCAAACTGGTTCGCCGACTATCCTGTATTTCTATATCTCAAATATCTATGGTTTGCAACTGGTTCTCCAACCTTCCCCGAGTAGAAATTTCAGTAAGTTCATATTTCTCTATTATGATGTTTGGAACATTCTCAAGTGATATAATCATTTGCATGGGTACTTTTCAAATTGATTCACAAATTAACTCATAGAACTAATATTGTTAAGGACCTTTGAACATCTAATCGGAAAATCATATTTCGAGATTTTTCACAAGACAATTTTGACTCGAAACATTTTATTTGTAAATAAATCTATTATAAGTCACACGCCACAGTCTCAATAGATATAATGATGGTATAGTAAGTAAAATATAATGGTTCAGTCTTCACATATCTAATACAGAAGTTATCCAAATTCTTCATCGATCTTCAATCTTCAAGGGTGATCTCTGATACTCAACTACAGATCTAACCTATCCGAAACTTGACTTAGTAGACTAGAAATCAATATATAGTTTTGATCATCATACATCGACAACAAGCTTGGGATAGAAAAACTTTCGGGTTCAACTGAGCAATGCTCTAACAAGATTGATTATTTTTGTTTTAATTCAATTGTAGAATTTCGACTTGATGATGGAATCTTTGTAAGATCTAGCCTCATTAGATTTTGGATTTATTTTGACTGATGACATGGATTTTGTTTGGTTGCAGGTAGTGGATTATGATGTAAAGACGCTTTCGGAACCATGTTTGCTTATATAATATGAATTTACTTTCAATTTTATGAGATTGATTCCTAAAATGAAATTCTTACTATGAAATGTAATTAAGTATATGATGTAGAATCCCAATTGCAAGTTAATTCTTAGTCATTAGAGAGATTTAATTCAGTTTATTTTACCGGATATACCAGTGTGTAATAGATTTTTTTTTTATTTTTGCTTGTTGCACTGTCAGTTACCTAAAACTGACGGAATAATCAGTTATTCGGGACCGAGTGGATACAGTCGAAACCGAATGGTAAAACTCAAATCGAAACCGCTGGTTAATTGCATGGTTTTAGTTTGGAGAATTAGAAACCGAGAGTGATGGTTTCGGTTTTGGTTTTGCGAGAAACCGAGCTAAAACCGACCATGAACATCCCTACCGCCAATAGTTTATCATTTCTCGATGAAAGATCTAAATTGATGATACGTCATGAGAGATATGATGAGGATGGAGTTTAGAAGGTATGCAACAACGTTTTCCGAAATGAAAGACCGATAACACTACATATCTTCTACTATCTTCACCTATTGTTTTTCTCCCTGACGTGGAGCCAATCTAAAGTTTGAACCCTTAATCAGCGTAATGTTGAATTCTTAAGAGCTTGCCGTGAATTCTCGACTAAACGACATGAAATCAGTACTTTTACGACACGTTACCAGGAACAAAATAGGGGAAGATAATGAGGGACGAGAAGCATTTTCGGTCATAAATAGTCATTTACACTCTCTTTACGGACAACTCTCTCATCACTACAACCATGACAAAATTAGAATTCTATCATTGGGGCTCAAACATTTTCGAAATTAAAATCAGTCACTTACACTCTCTACTGCAGACAACTCCTCACAACTCCACTTTGATGTGTCATTGCATACACACCTTCGCCCCAATGGCAACCACAAGCGAAATGCTAAAGGTACCGAGAGTTTATCCCGAGCGGTGAAGCACGGACACACCAGTATTGATACCGTGTCCGCGTCAGACACGTGTCGGACACAGGACGTGCAAGGGACACCGATACAACGCACATGTAGAAATTTATACTTCATTTTACTAATTGGGTAATCAAATGGGTTATGAGAATTAGTATAATAGTTGATATTTGTATAAATGGGCTAACCTAATGGCATAAAAAATTGAGTTTTTTCATGTATTTGCTTGATTAATGTATTTGATATACCATAATATTATGATATATTAGTGTATAAAATAAATAAATTAATATATGTATAAACATGTCCGTGTCCTTATGATTTTGAATTCTAGCGGTCCATGTATCCCTATCGTGTCGTGTCGTGTCCGTGTCTGTGCTTTCCAGATCCCGAGTAAATCTCCCCACATTAGAGACCCACTTCCAACGCTCCTAATCCCAATGTAGAGAGCGCTTTTCTCGTCCGTTAGATCCCTTGTGGGGAAAAACTTTGGGAGGAAACTTCGGTGATTGTAGAATCACCCCAAGCACAGCCCACCCTTGCATTCATTTCTCCTTCAATCAACCGGACTCAAACTTGGACTCCGCACCGCCTCCCGATTTCTCACAACCGGATCAAAACACATCAACCCAATGAGTCGATTTAGACCATGAATCGATCAAACAACCACCTAGCTACAACACGAATTCTCTCTATTACAACCCCAGCAACAACAAATTCTCTTCCAACTCTCATTCCTGAACCATGTTCCCATCTTTTCAAACGAGAATCAAAAACCCAAACATTTGGTGATAGAAAATCAATAATAGAACCACCAATTACAAAGATTTTGTGGCCTAGTGCAGCAAAAGCTGAACCAATTGATTGAACTGGAATTGAAGGAACAGAGAAAAGGAATTTGGGGGGTTTGGTAAGCATGCAGTTTCTGTGACCCTTTTCTCCGTTTTAGAAATCCATCTCCATTCACTTATAAATATACAAACTTTGATTCAATTTCGTAGTATTTATTCTGTTTTACAAGCTTCCCCTCTCTCAATTTCAGCTCTCCCAAATCAAATTCTTCCTCCTAAACATGGGTGAAGAAAGTGATAACAATGTAGCTGCTGCTGTTGCGTCAGTGGAGAGAACAAGAAGTTAACGCAAAAGTCCACCATTACCAATGGTAGCACCATGGCTTGTAACTCCATATGGCAAAGGTAACAGAAAAAACCAAGCTTTCTATAAACTTTGTGAACCCAATAACAAAACTCTTAGAAAATCTATACCAGAACTGAATGGAAAAACTTTTAAGCAGAAAACATCTCATCAAGGCTGGTGCATTATCATATGTGATGAGGATGGTTTCGATTACACACCACAAGTTTGGAGTTTCGGTGATTGCTTTCTATACAGACTTTTGAATTGCCTAGTGTACTATTTTGGTTTTGAAACACAGTAAGGAATATGTTTATCAGGACTGTGTTTTGGTTTGAAATACATCAATTGTTTTGATTCTTTTTGAACGCAAAGATGAAATATATGACCATCTATTTATATATTGCTTTCTGGGGACAAACAATGGAGAACACAGAAGATGGCTCGAGATATGGTAGATTTCCAGGATGTTATGTCCATCTGGTGTTTCAAAGATAAATTCTATGTTATGTGTGTGGGCGATCGACACCTAGAAATTGAAAAACAAAAACTTGGGGACATTACCAGCTTCTCCGTAAGGCCAATTGAGGTAACTGATACCACTTTGTGGACATCAGTGGGAGGAACAGACCCTCGCACCACTGTTTCCAGTGTGCAGTTTGTGGAGTGTGGTGATGAACTTTTCAAGATTGTTATAATATACCCTGCAAGAGGATATGACAGAGTAGACATTGCACTATTTGTGGCAAAGTATGATTTCTCTGTTATGGAGTTGAAGGAGGTGGATACTTTCGGTGATCATGTTTTGTTTTTAAGTAATACTACCTGTGTTAGTTGCTCAGCGGCTGAGTTGGGGCTCTCTAAAGGTTGTTTGTATTATACACTCGATGAGGATCTAAGTTTGCACAAATTTGAAGTAGAAAGTAATGGTAACAGTGTTCTTTTGCCATGTCTAAAGGTACCAACGACGTGGTACACGTCTGGCTGGATGATGATACTCGATAAACATCATAG